>NC_057807.1:152626720-152926848 GCF_018294505.1 Triticum aestivum
CCGAGATTTTTCTCCGGCGATCCCCATGCCACCGCCCAATCACCGCGCCCCCCACCGCCGGCGACTGCCATCCAGAGGTCTCACGACTTCGAATACCCACCGACCACTAATTTATTACCATTTCTGACCTTCATATACACGCTGACGGGTTGGCCCTATGGTAATTTGTGCTGCTAAATGTGGACCGTTTGACTGGTCAATTGATCATGTCATAAACAAATTATGGAGTTGTATGGCGAGCCAGTGATCGTATGATCACCCTAAAATGTATTTTGTTAACATAGTACAGACTCAAACTACCATTTCTTTCTTTCATATACGGGCTGATAGGTGGGCCCCACGGTTATGCGCCCCGATGGTGCAACACTAGTTGCGCCACGTGGAACGTTTGACTGGTTAATTGATTGTGTCATCAGCAAAATACGGTGTTGTACGGGTGAGCCATTGACCGTATAATCATGACATGTATTTTTTTAACACGGTATAGATGCAAGGGCTCATATATACGCGCATGCACTCACCGCTATAAGCGCACACACGCAGACCCTACCCCTATGAGCACCTTCGAGAGAGTGAGCCAGCATATGATCTTGAGATTTTATGAAGTCACCATAGGTGCCTCGTAGTCTAGTGGAACATGTCCTCCCACTAAACGCACGTCGCAGGAAAATACTAAAATTAACCCAGGATAAATGCGAGCACCAGGACCTTAACCCTGGTGGGCTCGAGAAACCACTGTCGTCCTAACCATCCAACCACACATTGGTTAGCACGACAAATTGTATGTGGTGACCGTGATGAGCTTATTCTAAAGTCCAGTGACCATATCGTGCTTTTGCTTCAAATACAATGACCGTAAGTGTCATCAACAAAATATGGAGCATGCATCAAATGCAAAGTCCGTCGGTGTCATCAAGAAAATACGGAGACGTGTCATGAGCTAGATAACGTATGATCACCACGAGAATGTATATGGTGACCGTAATGAGCATATTCTGAAGTCCAGTGATCATATAGTGCTTTAGCTTGAAATATAGTGACCGTCACGCGTGAATGTGTCGTGGGCATGCATACTTTTAGAGGGTCGAGAGATAGTTTGTGTGCGTATGTGAAAGTGGTGTATAAAGAGGGGGTGTCCGGTGGAGACAAGGAGAGATATGCCCTTTGTTTCTCTTTCCTGTGACTAATATTTTAGGAGAATATATAAACATTCACAATGCAGAACAAATATTTTCGAATGTATAACATTCACAATGTATAACATTGTACTATTGTATATGCTTATTTTCTTAGTGGTCGATTGCGTGTGTGGTGTGGTGGGCACATCATTTCTAGTTGTGGTGGGTCAACATGAGGACTCATTGGTCGGTTCCATCATGCGCCACATAGGTTGGACCGAGACGCGTTATACGAAGACCCATGTGCAAGACTCGGCGTACAACACGAAGCTACCAGAGTCGTGGAAGACTCTATCCCCACTGGTGATAAGCCAACTATATATGATTTGTAACTCTAGGCCCGAGTATGTTACATAAGCTTGGGAGCTAGTTCGTTGATAGTATACACACACGCACAATGCCTGGTATTCATGTGTACTTTGTACACACCCCTATCACTAATATACAGTACGAAGAGTAGGCTTTTCCTCAACTACAAGGGTCCGAACTAGGGTAAAACTTTGCCTCGTATTAGCATCCAGCCTAAAAGTCAGGGATGTCCTACCGAATGATATGATGGATTCATATCTGCCAACTACTAAGAGAGAGTTGTGTCTGGGGGGGGGTCTGGGGCAATGTGTGCGAGAGAGGCCTAAAGATAATGTGTGTGCAGGAGACATGTAGGCATATATATGTGCGTATAGAGGGCTAGTAGAGACCGTGCGTGTGTATATATGCATGTGAGAGAAATAGTGTTTTCCAACTGAGATTAGTGAAAAGAGTAGTACATAGTAGTCAGAAAGAGAGAGAGATATAGAGAGAGCTTGTGCGTGAGACACCACGACACCCCGAGAGAGATTGTGAGCATGTGTGAAAGAGAAATGCCGATGCATATAAAGTGTGTGCACATATGCGTTAGATAGAGAGATATATAGTGTGTTTGTGAGAATGGGCCGAGGCATAGTGCATCTATGTGTAAAAGGCGGTTCTATGCATTAAATTAAAATACAAATGGCATTATTATTTTTGGATTAGATCATGAATTTTGCACATTGCGCATGGACGATAATTTGTCTACCAGGCACCCATATTGTATTGAATTCTATCATGTGCATGTGTTTATTTCATAATATCGATCCATATAGTGAGAGTGGTTTGAAATACAGGCAATGGATTGCTTTTGCAATTCATATATAAACATTAATTAGTGCACTCCATGTTGTTAGTGTGAAGCACTCGATTCATTTGTCACTTGCATGGATACATTCAAAATTGCTAGCTACGAAATAGAATGCATGTTGAATTCAACATAAAGGGGGTTTCGAAGATTCGAATTCATAGGAAGTGCATTCATCTGGTTCAACCAGAGATAATGGCATTTGTAAATCAGATCTAAAATAGGGCATCAATCTTGTTGTGCGTTTGGACATGCTATATATATTCACACGCATGTCTAACTTTTTTTCAACCAAGGAGATAATATCTGGAACCATGCATGAATTGAGGTAAGTTGCCTATCTTGTAATATATACTCATGTACAATGTATATTCAAATGAACCCCTCCATTCCAAAATAATCGTAGCTTTAGGATTTTCAAGAGTAAAGATTTGTTAAGTTTGACAAATCCTGAAAGTTGAATTCAAGAGAACCGAAAATGTTAATGCTTCTGCTCCCAAATATTGAACGAAGCGCCAAATAAGCCTCTGGTCACCGGAAATCGCACGAGACTAATGTTTGTGGTAGGTTTGTAACTTCACCAAGACGCCAGTCTCAACGGCCTCCGAGAAGCATTCATACACCGTGGGTACCTAAACACCCATGCACTCGGCCGAAATCTATCCCTCCCACATTTGGGACACTTGAGATTACTGTCCTACCCCCAACCCGCAATATGTCTGAAAGTTTAGATGGGGGAAAAGTTTGTAACTTTCCCCAAATTTCAAACAAGCGCGTCCCAAACCAAAACATTGTTCCCCCTTAGTTCCCCCTCCCTCCATTTCCCCATTCATACTCCGTGGGCGCCAAAACGCCCTCTCCACCAGCCGCAAAACCCCAACCTCCTCTGTCCTCCACCCCATAGCGCCCAATCCACTGCCGCCCTCCTCCATCACGCCGGAGCCGGTACACCGACGTCGTCATCCAACGCAACCGCAACCGCAATGCCCTCAAGGACTTAGCAGCTGAAGCCGAGGCAGAGCTGCCTCCATGACACTGACGCCGACATGCGTCGTACCAGAACTACTCTGACCACACCGTCCTACGCCTCACCGCTACCGCTCAATTGTCGCAACCATCCACCGCACCGGAGCTGTTCCTGCTACACCGTCGTTCACCGCCTCGGATCTGGTTCCCCGCCGCCGATAGATAGCCACTTCACCACACTCAACAACTTGGCCATGGGTTCGTCCAAGGCTCCACCGTCCTCCACAACTTCCCATTTCCTGCGAACCATAAGAAGATCGTTGGAAAAATAGGAGGAGGACACAACACTACCAGCAGAAAGAGGTACTCCTCTTCCCTTATTCGTGCAAATCTTATGTCTCTGCTCACACCGTATTCATCCCACGACAGAAACTAGTTGAGCGCTTCTTACTGCATCTTCTTCGTGATACTAAATGCACAAGGTTCCCTCCCTTTACTATTTCACCTTTGATAGAGGTTAGTGGCCCGCCTGGATTTCAATTCAGGGTCAGTCGAACCACAATTAAAAGAAGCAGCACCCGCTTAGGCGTGCGAAGCACCTAGTCCGCCTATTCACCGGGGAAGCGGCGCATCGGTGTCTATCATAGGGGTGTGGGGCACAGGAGCTGCTTGCGCCCGATTTGGAGGTCGGTGGGGCTTGAATGGATGACCAGGGGGCAGTGCCAAGCACCGCGATGTGGTGAGGTCGAGGGGAGGGCGCAGGCAAGGGACTGGGCCAGTGGTCACTGGCGTTTTGAGGAAGGCGATCTGCCCGTTCTTTGTACATCGGACAGTGCAGAAAAAATGGACTGACATATTCGTTTTCTGTCAACTATTATTTACATATAATCCTGTAGTAATTTAGTGTGCCATGCATGTTGTAGAGCTATCATATGTCTCCCATCATTTATTTGTCACTGACCTGCTATCTGCTACCTTTACACTGTACTAATTTTGCACACACTTCACCCATACTCACACTATTGTTTTTTAATGCATGGGTATTTCAGACTCTGACGCAATGTTGATGAATCCAGAAAAGAAAAGACAGAAGTCGCTCCAGTGTAATTTGAAGATAAGCACTAAGCATTTCAGCGCTCTAAAGGGTGTAGTGTCAGCAGTTGGAGACATTAAACGTAGCTCTGAAGTTGACGATCTCAATTGCCACACACAACCATCCCAGGTGCTTGCTTTGACTTCGCGCTGTCAAATGTGGTTGCATGTTGCATATGGTGTCTAGCTTGTATTGCTTCCAATTTGGTTAAATTGCATCTGCTTACTTTACACATTATACCTTTGACAATGACATGCCTTCCTGTTTTTGATTCATACTTCATATGTCTATTAACCATGTTCGTACATCAAACTAATGCTCTTTGTATCCCTCATCAATCACTTATGATGAGACAGTCACCCCAGTGGGTAACTGTGAGACGCCTTACTCGTTTAATGAGTGCAATGTCATCCTCCCCACATGATTCTGAAGAAACAGCAAGGCTAAATGAAGATAGTCAACATAGCTCTCTAATTGATGACCGCAATTCCCCCACAACACCACCACGTGTGCTTTCTCTTACTTGGCATTGCGATATGTGGTTGCATGTTGCATATGGTGGCTACCTTGTAACGCTTCTAATTAGGGTAAATTGCATCTTCTTAGTTAACACATTATACCTGTGAATATGACATGCCTTCCTGTTTTTGGTACATACTACGTCTTTCTATTAACCATGTTCTTACATCAAACTACTTTTCTTGTGTATCCCTCATCAATCACTTCTGATGATACACCTTCAAGTTGACAGTGTAATATTGGTTGCATCTTGCATATCATTTCAAACATGTATTGCCTCTAATTTGTTGAAGTGCCACTTATAATGAGACACATCTAACTTGGTAGAGTGATTTTGCTTGGATCTTTCATATGGTGTCTAGATTGCATTGCTTCCAATTTGTTGAAATGCCTTCTGCTTAGCGTTTTTCATACATATTCCATCCTCCTACAATGTGGTTGCCCTACATAAAAGTTGTGTTCGTCAGTATCATGCATCAACGAATTTGGAAGTGCAAATTTCATTCCTTTTTCTTGTGTGTTTACTTGACAAGGCAAAATCTGAAAGGACGAAGGCACGGAATGATGGTGGTCCTCTGGAGCAACCGAACTAGATGATCTATGCAGATTCTCCTGCGACTCGTACTGCAGTGCAAGTTCCAAATCTCATCTCCCCTACACCACAACCAAAGGTGCTTCCTCTAACATGGCAGTGTGATATCTGGTTGCATGTTGCATATGGTGCCTAGCTTGTATTGCTCCTAATTTGTTAAATTGCATCTCCTTAGCTTACACATTATAAATGTGAATATGATATGCCTTCCTGTTTTTGGTACATAATACATCTGCCTATCACACCATGTTCTTACATCAAACTACTGTCCTTGTGTATCCTGCATCTATCGCTTATGATGAGACAATCATGTCCGTGGGTTAGTATGAGACGCGCTACTCTTATACAGAATGCAGTTTCATCCTCTCCACATGATTGTCAAGAAACAACAAGCCTAAATGAAGATATTGAATGTAGCTCTGTACTTGAAGGCCGCACTTCCCCTGCACCACCATCACAGGTGCTTGCTCTAACTTCATAGTATGATATGTGGTTGCATGTTGCATATGGTGTCTAGCTTGTAATGCTTCTAATTAGGGAAAATTGCATATGCTTAGTATACACATTATACCTGTGAATACGACATGCCTTCCTATTTTTGGTACACACTACATCTATGTGTTAACCTTGTTCTTACATGAGACTACCCCTCTTCTGTATCCTGCATCAATCACTTACGATGTCACCTTTATTCATTGCATATTGCATATTATTTCTAGCCTGTTACCATGTATTTAATTTGGCAGAGTGATATTGGTTTCATCTTTCACATGGTTTCTAGCTTGCATTGATTCTATCAAGTTCAAACAGCTTGTGCTTAGTTTACACTTTATACGTCATACATGTCAATATGTCACGCCCTCCTGTTTTTGTACATATTCCATCCTCCTATCATGCGGCTGCCTTACATGAAAGTAGTGTTCGTCAGTATCATGCATCAATGAGTTCTGAAGAGAAAATTGTATTCCTTTTTCTTGTGGGTTTGACTTGACAAGGCAAAATCAAGAAAGAGGAAGGAAAAGAGTAAGGAAGGCGATGATGGTGGTCCTCTGCAGCAACGTAAACAGAGCATCTGTACCGATTCTCCTTGTACTGCTAGTGCATTACAAGGTCCAAGTCTCTGCTCCCCTACTCCACCATCCAAGGTGCTTGCTCTAACTTGGTACTGTTATATCTGGTTGCATGTTGCATATGGTGTCTAGCTTGTATTGCTCCTAATTAGTGTAAACTGCATCTGCTTAGCTTACACATGATACGTGTGAATATGACACGCTTTCCTATTTTTGTACATACTATATCTGTCTATCACACCATGTTCTTACATGAAACTACTCTTCTTGTTTATCCTACATCAGTCACTTATGATGGGACACCTTTAAGTTGGAAGTGCGATATTGGTTTGCGTCTTGAATATGATTTCTAGAATGTATTGCTTCTAGTTTGATGAATGCCACCTATGACGAGACAAATTTAACTTGGCAGAGTGATATTGATTGCACCTTCTGTATGGTGTCTAGCTTGCAGTGCTTCTAATTTGTTGAAGTGCCTTCTACTTAGTTACCACATCATAGGTGTGAATATGTCAAGCCATCCAGTTTTTCGTACATATTCCATCCTCGTATCCTGACTTTGCCTTTCATCGGAGTAGTGTTTGTCAGTATCATGCATGAATGAGTTCTGAAGAGCGAATTATATTCCTTTTTCTTGTCGGTTTGACCACACAATGCAAAATCAGTAAAGCTGAAGGAAATTGGCAAGGCATTGGATGATGGTGGTCCTTCTGAGCCACTGAAACGGAGGTTCTCTACAGATTCTACTCCGCCATCCTCCCAACAAGATTCGCAAGACAATGCAAGGCTAGACAGTCAACGTAGCTGTGTAGATGATGAGCACATCTCCCCTAATCCACCTTCACAGGTGCTTGCTCTAACTTGGCACTATTATATGTGGTTGCATGTTGTGTATGATTTCTAGCTTGTATTGCTTCTAACTTTGTTGAATTGCATCTACTTACTTTACACATAATGCTTGTGAATATGACATGTGTTCCTGTTTCTAGAACATACTATATCTGATCACACCATGTTCTTACATCATGCTACTGTTCTTGCATATCCCGCATGAGTCACTTATGATAAGATGCCTTTAAGTCGCCACTGTGATATTGGTTGTGTCTTGCATATGTTTTCTAGCATGTACTGCTTCTAATTTGTTGAAACGACATACAGTTCGAACTTAGCAGAGTGATATTGTTGCATCTTTCATATGTTGTCTAGCTTACAGTGCTTCTGATTTTTTTGAAATGCCTTCTGCTTAGTTACCACATCATAGGTGTGAATATGTCACGCCATCCTGTTTTCATACATATTCCATCCTCGCATCATGTGTTTGCCTTTCATCCGAGTAGTGTTCGTCAGTATCATGCATGAATGAGTTCTGAATAGCGAATTTTATTCCTTTTTCTTATCGGTTTGACTTCACAATGCAAAATCATTACAGCTGAAGGAATTTAGTCCGACAGTGGATGACGGTGGTCCTTCGGAGCAACTCAAACAGGGGGTCTCTACAGATTCTACTCCGCCATCCTCCCAACAAGATTCGCAAGACAACACAAGGCTGGACAGTCAACGTAGATGTGTAGATGATGAGCACATCTCCCCTACTCCACCATCACAGGCGCTTTCTCTAACTTGGCACTATTATATGTGGTTGTATGTTGCGTATGATGTCTAGCTTGTATTGCTTCTAACTTTGTTGAATTGCATCTGTTTACTTTACACATAATGTCTGTGAATATGACACGTGTTCATATTTCTAGAACATATGTGTACATGATGAGCACATCTCCCCTACCCCGCCATCACATGTGCTTGCTCTAACTTGGAACTGTTATATGTGGTTGTGTTTTCCGTATGATATCTAGTTTGTATTGCTTCTGATTATTTTGAATTGCATCTGCGTAGCTTACAACTTATACCTGCAACGATCACTTACCCATAAGACACATTTAACTTGGGACTGTGATGTAGGTTGCATCTTGCATTGCCTTCTAGCTTGTAATGCTTCTAATTTCTTGAAATCGCACTTACGACGAGACACTGTTTACCTGATAGAGTGATATTGGTTGCATGTTCATATGGTGCCTAGCTTTCATTTCTTCTAATTTTGTTGAAATGCCTTCCGCTTACTGTTTTTTCATACATATTCCATCCTCCTATCATTCATGTGAATAAGCCATGCTGTCCTTTTTTGTATATATTCTATCCTCCTATCCTGCACTTGCCTTACATCAAAGTAGTGTTTGTCTGTATCATGCATCAACCAGTTATGCAGAGCTAATTTTATTCATCTTCTTGCGGTTATGACTTCATAAGGCAATATCAATAAATAGGAAGGAAAAGAGTAAGTTAGGGGATGTTGGTGGTCCTCCGCACCGACGCAAACAGAGACTCTCTAGATTTGCCACTGCTACTGCAAATGAAGTTGAAGTCCCAAGTCTACATGACGAGTTCATCTCCCATACTCCACCATCGTAGGTGCTTGCTCTAAGTTGATAGTGTGATAATTGGTTTCATGTTACATATGTTGTCTAACCTATATTTCTTCTATTTTGATTAAATTGCACCTGCTAAGTTTATATGTTATACATGTGCATATGACATGGCTTTCCGTGTCTAGAATACACTACATCTTTCTATCTAGGGAAAATTTTGTTTTTGCCACTCTAGATTTTGCCAATTTTCCTTATGCCACTCTAGATTTTGACTTCCACTTTTGCCACTCTCAGTTTTTGACAATTATCACAATTGCCATTTTGTGGCAAAGGTAAAATAATTTTATTTCATTTTTGCCACTCTTAGCTTTTGACAATCATTGCAATTGCCACTCTAAAAATTTTGCTTTTGCCACGGGAATGTCAATTGTGATAATTGTCAAAAACTAAGAGTGGCAAAAGTGAAATGTCAAAATCTAGAGTGGCATAAGTAAAATTATCAAAATCTAGAGTGGCAAAAACAAAATTTTCCCTTCTATTCATACCATGTTCTTACATCAAAGTACTGCTGTTGTGTATCCTGCATCAGTCACTCATGATTGGACGCTTTTAACATGGCAGTTTGATAGCGGTTGCATCTTGCATTGATTTCTACATTGTACTGCTTCTAATTTTTCGAATTGCCACTTATGACAAGACATTTTTAACTTGGTAGAGTAATATTGGTTGCATCTTTCATATGGTGTCTAGCTTGCATTACTTCTATTTTCTTTAAAGTCCTTCTGCTTAGTTTACACATCATAGCTGTGAATATGTCATGCCGTCCTGTTTTTCTTACATATTTCATCCTCATACGGTTGTCTTACATCAAAATATTGCTTGTCTATATCATGCATCAATGAGTTCTGAAGAGCGATTTTATTCTTTTGTGTTGTGGGTACGGCTTGACATGGCAAAGTCAAAAAAGAGCAAGGAAAATAATATAGTAGGGCGTGGTGTTACTCGTCGGGTGAAACGAAAAAGGATCTGCCATCGAGATTCTGCTAGTACTTATAGTGCAGTAGAAGGTCCAAGTCCACCGGCTAAATCTACAAACACATTATCACCTGCTCCACCAGCTGCAGCATCCGCTTCAACTGTACCAGCATCTCAACGAGTTACTCGTTCGTTTGCTCTAGAACTGGCCAGTTTCCAAGCTGCCTTCACACCTAACACTACTTCTGAAGCACTACTGACACAACAGGACTTGGCAAGATCAGATGAACCTCATGAGCATCAAAACCAAGACGGTACCTGACCAAGTCAAGTTGCAGTGGCATGCTCCTTTATATGTACTGTCACAGTTTGATGTACACTAGCACTTTCCATATTCGTTGTTGAACTAGGACCATGGCGCAAGCGGAAACAGACATCAGGGATAATGCTTGACAGATTAACAAAATCTAAAGGAGGAAGAATGGAGAACCATTTTGGGGCAGGTTTAAAAAGGCCACGTGATGCTACAGAGTCAGCCAAGTTAGTATGAGAGGGAGCCGTTGCCGTTAGGTGTCATGCACGTATCCTCCCAACGTGGATCCAGTATAGGAATGAGAAAGACAATACCCAGTTTAACACCTTCCTTGACCATTTATCCGTAAGTGATGTTATTCATTGCAATTAGTAATATTGTCTTGCTCTGTCCCATGCTTTCTAGCCTCCTAATAAGACTCACATTCTTTTTTCAACAGATGAGGTTCAAGTTGGATCCGAAAGATGATGCAACTAAACAAGGATGCACTCATGTTTTTCAGTCTGCTCTATGACAGTATCGGTACCACCTAAGAAAATCTCACTTTGAAGGCAAGGCTAAAAATGAAATCGCCCAAACATCTCCGGTTGAATATATTACAGATGAAGACTGGACAACCCTTGTTAAATAGTGGTATGATCCAAAGTACCAGGTAGGCCATATGTATTTGACCAGACCACATATTGAACTTGTATTTATATATGTGCCTTACAAGTGTATCTTCTTCAAGGCTAACTGTTTGAAGAACAAGACCAACCATTCTAAAGTGAAATTCCAATAGACAACAGGATCTCGTAGCTATATTGCACACTGCGAGGCTCTTGTAAATAGCAGCTACTTCCTTCTTTTTTCTATGCCATATTATCGTATCTATATTGACTTGTTCCAAATACAAAGGAAAGCCCGTGCGGACCAAAAAGAACATGAACCGAATGCAGTGCATGAGCACACCAATTCAAGCCGCTGTTGTAAGTCCTTACTCCTCTTGCCTTTGAACTGATTGGTACTGTGATGTGTTCATTTAACTACTTGGTTTCCAGCCAATGTCAGTTACTCTGTTCACTTTTATACACAGTTGTCTTAACATATCATTTCACCTTACATGGTTTAAAAGAGATGAAGGATATTCTTTTGGTCTTGAACTGTAATCTAGTTGTTATGTTCATGTGCGCACACAATGATAAAATAGCCTGTTTGTTTTATATCTGTTTGCCCATGATATGAATGATGTCATACTATGTTCATCCTACTTTAAACCATGTCTCTTTATCATTATATGTCAACGAATGTGAGGAAATAGACAATACAGTAGGCATGCTACATGGACATATGTTCCGAAAGTGATTTTATTATGTAGTTGGCGCTACAATACATGGTAATGTATTTCAGTAGTTCACCAAAAGAAGTTATGTATAAACATGTAACCTACTTTGTTTGTTTTTATCTCATTAGTAACTTATCTGGTACACTAATCTAGAAGTTAAAACTTTCAGGAAGCTATGGAACAAATTATTGAACAGCCACAACCACCTAAAGGTGACGAGGCTACCATAGGAACAATGTCACCTCTTGTTGCAGTGCGTCAGTATCTCTCCACTAACAGTGCAAAAAGCACCTTCTTGCGTAATTCTGGGTTGGTTGTCAAGGTAACCTCGTCCAAATCGCCTACTGAACAAAATCTTCCGGCTAGACAGAGTGATTTATCTGTGCTCCAAACACAAGTCCAATCCCTAATGGACGTCTTTTCGGAAACAAGAATAGTGGTTGAAAAATGTCATCAATATATGAATGGTTTTGAAACCAGACTATTAGACATTCGGTTCGTTGTTCAAGAGCAATGGCAGAAAAAAGGTGAAGATCGTGCTGCTCCATCAGATTCTATAGCCTGAAACATTATGTGGGGACCCCGACTCATAGGTCGAGATCACCAAATGCACGTGTATAGTGATCCCAGAGATCAATGCTCACTGAACACACAGAAGCTGAATAACAAGAGTCTTACATCCATACATACCGTCTTACACAAATTAGGACCATTATGGTCAAGTCTTACATTGATAAAGCCTTAAGGGCTGAACATCAAATGAAACACAAGCAGCGGAAATCTTCGTCGATAAGTAGAACCCATGCCATCTACCTTAACCCTACAGGCATTCTGATTGGGAAACGTCCTAGTTCGCATGTTCGTCTCCAAAGAACTCTTCTTTGAACTCCGGTTCTTCCATGCCTGGTCAATTAAATAACAAGTGGCATGCCAATGAGTACTTTGAATGTACTCGCAAGCAACCCATGTTTTGGTTCAAGATACAACAATGCATGATATAGGTAAATTTTTGCAGAAAGCTAGTTTTGAGTGCAATGACATGTTCAACAACTTGTAAGACATGCATCAAGAGAATTCAAGTAACCATGAGGACAGGTTACAGGTATCAACATAAATAGAGTGGGCAATAACCCATCTCAATCACGTCATGTCCTTTGACTTGACCCAAGTAGTTATCCAAACACACACACTGGTTTGTAAACTCTGGACATAGTTTAAGCAGCACCGCCCAACCGTCCTTGACCGTGGACACGGCTATTCGAATAGTTTTACACTCTGCAGAGGTTGCACACTATACCCACAAGATCCGGGGAACTTCTGTGTCATCCACGACCCGCGATACCTCAAGTACCTGGGTTAAGCACCCGATCACTACCTTTCCCTAGACGACACTAACATGGAGTCCACTCGATTGGTAGTAACCCCCGTGCCTAACATTTCACATCATAAAGTTGTGGAGCCTCGCTCCCAATTCATCAGATACCACAAGCACGGGGTACCAACGGTGTGTTCGGTGCCCTGCGAAAACAGTCATGGCCGCCCTACCTGGCACGACCCCGTCCCGAGAGAGCGCACCAACAACTCTCCCATCACTAGTAATGCGGGCTCCAAGCTAGTATCGGTCTAGGTAATCAATAATGCCCTTTCCCATATAAGGGTAGAGTGGTTGCGCATGTAAGGTTGAGACAATCATCAAATCTTAAATCTAATCCGTTTTCGAAAACAACTCACACACTTGCCTCGGTACACCACTTCGTCATCAAGTGGTTACCCATCTCATCATCTCCCTCGGGCATAAGTGGCACCCGACGGGGTTTTCGAAAAAGTCTTTTGAAAATACATTGTCTCCATCACCATGCATATTCCCGTCCCTTTTTGCGTAGCACTACTTTAGCATCCTATCTACTCCCACCGTCATAACCCTCATAAGAAGGTAGGGTTATGCACAATGCAAGTGTCAACAAGGAAGTTCGGTGGTAAACCATCAAGTGGATACCACCTCATCATGATTCCGTTGCAACAACAATATGGTGCTATATGACATGCGTTAAAAGGGTTTCATAGACATGGTCAAAGGGCTGCTTGCCTGGCTCAACAAAGTCTTCTGGGTCTTCAAAGTCTTCTGGTCCAACTCCTTCGTCAGCAACACAATCTATCGTCGCAAAATAATAATGGGAAAAATAAGTCAATAATAAAACAGAAAAACCAAAGTGCTCAGAAAAATGTAAACTCATTTTTGTTAAATACTAGGGTGAAAACTCAGAAGTGGAAAATTTCTAGTTTTGGATTTGGAGTAGTAGAATAGGAGAAATGGATTTACAACGGCATATTTAAATGCTTAAAATCACATTTAAATATTTACAGTGAAGAAAAGGTTGTTGGATTTGAATGAAAGTTGCACCATTAAATAGGTTGCAATATTTTAGGAATTTAGAAATTGGAGTTAATTTATTTGGACATTTATTTTATCCTGTGGAATATTTGGAAAAGTGACAGAAAAAGAAAAGGAAAAGGGCCCTGTGCCTGCTAGGCCAGAATAGCCGCAGGGCAGCAGGCCCAGCCAGAGAGGCGGCCCAACACACTGGTGCACACGCGCGCACCAGGTTCAAACCTGACGGGCGGGGCCCGGGCGTCAGGATGTGAGGCCGACGGATGGGCCCCACGGCCGTCGTCGTCAACCCTGGGTCAGAGAGGGCGGCGAGATCACCGGCGACGATGCGGGGCACGGCGAGCTTGTACAAGGGCAGGGACGGACTTAGCGTTGTGTCGCCGTTCAGGTGGAGGTGGTGGACGTCATCGGAGTTGCCTGGTTCGCCGGCGACTAGGTCTCGCGGCGGAGAAGCTTCGGGCGTCGACGGCTCCGGCCGTTTCCGGCAGCTACAGAGAGGGGAAACAAGGGGGAAAGGATCAGAGGGATGCAGGGGTTCCAGATCGAGGCAGAGGAGGAGCGGGGACGGCCTATACCTCGCGAACTCTGGCGAGCCGAAGCGGCGGAGCTCGAGCTCGTTCTCGAGCTTGGGCGGCTCTGGAGAGGAACTGGGGGTGTGGGGGGAGTGTTTGGTGGTGCAGAGAGCGAGTGGTGAGGAGAGGAGGGCTCGGGGAGGCCTTTCAATAGGCGAACAGCGAGGTCCCGTAGACCCATGCGCCGGCGAGCTCACGCTCGTCGCTGCAGGGCTCGGGGGAAGCAGGCATCGTGTCTGGGTGTTCCTGGATGTCGACTACGTCGGGTGAGACAGAGAGAGGGAGTGGGGAGAGGTCAGAGGCGCGCGCGTGTGAGGCATGCCATTGGCGCGCTCGGGTGGCAGGTGTTTGCTAGCGCGGAGGCGTGGGGAGGAGGAGAGAGGAGGGGGCCGACCGCGTAGCATGTTGCGGACGCCGAGGCGCATTGGCAGGCGCGCGGGGGAGGCCCGACTTGGTCGGAGGCGTCGGGCAGAGGGCGGCTACAGTACGGGAGCGCACTGTAGCGCGCTCCAGAGCGCCAAAATGGCCGGCATGGCATTTTCTATGCCTTGTGGGCGCGGCCAACTGTGTCCAGTAGCTCAAGGGTAGAGTAAAGAAGTAGGGGGAGGCATTAGATGCTCTGGATGGCCGCTGGGGTGAGGAGAGAGGTGAGGAAGAGGGAGAAATGGGCTGTCCAGAGAGAGAAAGTGGCGTTTTACCCATCCAATAATTGAGCTATGGGCTTGCCATTGTTACTGGAGGTGAAAGGGGTCTAGGAGGAGCTGTGGTAAAAAGTTGAGCTCAAGGAGAATAGTTTTAATGGTCAAAATGGGGATTTTTGAAAAGTGGCAGAAGGTGTTTGATAAAGGTTTTGGCAAGCAAATGATTTCCAGTTGCCATGAGACTCCACAGGGTGAAATGACACATATAATTAGGGCCTTCCACCAATTTGGAGCTTATTTGGGCAAAGTTGCCACTGCAACTTTTGTAAACCCTAGAAATTAGCAGAAATGGACTTGTGTAGATCTAGTTGAGCATGACACTTCTCCTTGTTGCACTACTTGGTGTAGTGGCCTCATTTGGTCATGTGAACATGCTCACAAAAGTTGGGGTTAAGGGGAGAAAGTTGGTAGCACAAACTTGTTCAAATATGATTCTGGTCAGAGAGGGTTTTGGGGCATTTTGGTGAACCAAAATGACTTTAACTGACATGAGGCTTTGCAAGGTGATCACAATATGCATTTCTGACTTGCTGGATTTTCCTTGGATTTTTTTGAAAATATTTCCTGTAGAAATATTTCAAATCATTGAAATGGGCATAAATGGTTTTGGGAGGTTTTGTCCAATATTTTGAGCATGACCATGTGTTGAAACTCTTATATATGGAAAATATATGTCCACTGAGTTTCCCTGATTTTTGTCAAATATTTTTGAAACAATAAAATAATTTTTTTCCTATTAAAGACCATTTCTGGCCTTAAGAAAAGGCTTTTAAATAAAATAGAAAAATAATTTTTAAATTATATTTTTGTGGTTTATGGGAGTCCTACATCTAATAGGATTCAAATATACTTTTTGAAATATTTTTCATACCCCAAATCAAGCACATGCAGTGTAATCCTCAATTCAGGGGTTTTGGAAAACTAATTTTAGAAAATACTTTTTGGCCAAATTACTTTTGTAAGAAAATACTATATTGCACTATACACATGGCATGATCATTGGGCAGAAGTTTGGGGCAAGGAGATGAAGTATATAAGGTGGAGTTTTGTTGACTTTAAAGAGCACTTGAAAATCACAGAGAGAAAACCAACTCCAAAAGCCAAATAATGCAAAAGTTTTTGTTGGTTCTAATTTTCATGCTTTAATAATGCAAACGAAATGTTACAAAATGCAGGGTGTGACACATTAGAACTCAGGCCAAATGATATGTGCTTCTATACATCTAATGTTGCTTTTATCTGCAAGGACTGTAAACTTTATGCCAACAGGCCTTTTGTTGTATGGTTGGAATTTATTTTGTTGTGATACAACATTTATGATGCTGCCAAAGGCTGCAGTAATTACGACGCTATTTTTGTATAGTGTAGGTTTATCTTAGTAATATATTCGGCCAAAAGCTTTGTAGGAGCCCAACATGCCAACATTCGTCGGGCCCATTCCAATTGGGCTAAAAACGATTATGGGCCGAAATTTGCATGTAGCCCACTAAAAATATCTGGGCCTAAATCAGCATAAGCTTTCATATTTTTCTGGTAGGCCTATGCCCATAGTGGGCCTTTAACTGGCTTGAACATAATTTGGGCCCTCGGTAACAATAGGGTGTTTACACGTGTAAATATCTCGAGCCCATAAAAAACATGGGCCTTTAATATGCCGAAAGTTAGATTGGGCCCTGATTGTGCCAAATAACCCACTGGTCTTAGCAGGCCGAAATGGTGGCCCATTTACGATGCGGATCTTTCATCGGCCGAAATTCGGATAGGCCATAAATGCGCCGACCTAATACACGGGCCTTTAACAGGCCGGATGTTCGGTCGGTCTAGATTAGTGTCATTTTTATATGGGCCGTTAATGGGCCCGATGTGACGTTGGGCCACATATGGCCCATGGATTTCGTCCGACGTTAACAGGCCAAAAATCACAACAGGCCAAAAGGGGCCCAAATCTATAGTGGGCCTCTAACAGGCCGAATGTCAGACATGGCCGAATATGACACAAATCCTTGACGGTTTTTTATGGGCCGAAAGTTTCAATGGCCTGTAAATGGGACCATATGAAGCAGGACATTTAATAGGCTGGAAATACACTCGGCTATAATCTGGCCCAAATACTTAGCGGACTGTTAAAGGGCCAGAAGTGACCATGGGCCGCGATGATGACAAGTATAGGACAGGACGTTGACGGGCCGATTTGACACTAGCCGTACGGGCCCTAACTGAGAATGTTGGGTGAGGGAGTCCCGAATTAGGGGGTGTCCAGATAGCCGAACTATCATCTTTGGCCGGACTCCTGGACTATGAAGATACAAGATTGAAGACTTCATCCCGTGTCCGGATGAGACTTTCCTTGGCGTGGAAGACAAGCTTGGCGATACGGATATGTAGATCTCCTACCATTGTAACCGACTCTGTGTAACCCTAGCCCTCTCCGATGTCTATATAAACCGGAGGGTTTTAGTCCGTAGGACGGACAACAATCATACCATAGGCTAGCTTCTAGGGTTTAGTCTGTTTGATCTCGTGGTAGATCTACTCTTGTACTACCCATATCATCAATATTAATCAAGCAGGAGTAGGGTTTTACCTCCACCGAGAGGGCCCGAACCTGGGTAAAAACATCGTGTCCCTTGTCTCCTGTTACTATCTGCCTAGACGCACAGTTCGGGACCCCCTACCCAAGATCCGACGGTTTTGACACCGACACTGGTGCTTTCATTGAGAGTTCCTATGTGTTGTCGCCATTAGGAAGGATGCCTCGTCCCGCCTTTAAAGACGACACCGTTGCTAAAGGATCTTTGGCCATCGGCCAAACTCTCCGGCTAGGCGGTTTTCTTACGACCGCCTGTTCGGCCGCCGCGCCGACGATGACTACTCGGGTCATCAAAAGCAATCTTCACGTCAACTCGGAACTCGCCGAGCAGCTAAATCCAATGGAGCTCTCCTCCTTAAACGAGCTCTTGGATCGCATCGCTGCCCTGGGAGTCGCTACAGACTACGATCAGATTGGGCCTAAAACCGATCTGAGAGAGATCAACTCTCCCCAGGCTACCTGAGGGAGTCTTGGACTAGGGGGTGTCCGGACAGCCGGACTATCATCATCCGCCGGACTACAAGACTATGAAGATACAAGATTGAAGACTTCGCCCCGTGTCCGGATGGGACTTTCCTTGGCATGGAAGGCAAGCTTGGCAATACGGATATGTAGATCTCCTACCATTGTAACCGACTCAATGTAACCCTAGCCCTCTCCGGTGTCTATATAAACCGGAGGGCTTTAGTCCATAGGACACAACCTACATTACAACAATCATACCATAGGCTAGCTTCTAGGGTTTAGCCTCCATGATCTCGTGGTAGATCCACTCTTGTAATACACATCATCAATATTAATCAAGCAGGACGTAGGGTTTTACCTCCATCAATAGGGCCCGAACCTGGGTAAAACATCGTGTCCCTTGTCTCCTGTTACCATCCGCCTAGACGCACAGTTCGGTACCCCCTACCCGAGATCCGCCGGTTTTGACACCGACATTGGTGCTTTCATTTAGAGTTCCTCTGTGTCGTCACCGATAGGAAGGATGCCTTCTCTTGTCTTCAAAAACGGTATTTTCGCCAAAGGGGCCTTGGCCGTCGGCCAAACTATACAGCTAGGTGGTTTTCTTATGACCGCCTGTCCGGCCACCGCTTCGACAATGACTTCTCAAGTCGTCAAAAGCAATCTTCACGTCAGCTCGGAATTTGCCGAGCAGCTGGATCCAATAGAGTTCTCGTCTGTCAACGAGCTCTTGGATCGCTTCGCCGCCCTGGTAGTCGCTACAGACTACAATCAGATTGGGCTTAAAACCGATCTGAGAGAGATTAACTCTCCCCAAGTCACCCACCACATTGCAGTGGTAGAGTAACAATGCGGCGACTCTTCTCCTGTATTGAAAACTAGCCATGTCTGGGCTCCCGAACCCTCCATGCCGGATTCCCGCGGAGGGACGGACTTAGATCGAGCACTGAACTTAAAGTCAGGCATCGTTCCAGACTCGTTGGACAACGTCCAGCAATCCAAGCTTCCAAATTTGGAAACTTCCCGGCCTTCGAGCCTTGAGATGGGTAGGGTTCTGGACTTAATTCCACCCACCCGCCCAGATATATGCGATCTATCTCTAATCCGGCAAGAGCCCGCTGAAACAGTACATCACTACTGGGCCAGATTCCTCCTGGTTATGGACAGGATAAAGGACTGCCGAGAGGAAAACGCAATCTCATTTTTTTGCAATAATTGCACGGACAAGGGAATCCTGAACGCCGTCAGCCGTCATGAAATCACACGCTTCGCCGACCTGGCGTCCATAGTACAAAAGTACTGTGCGATGGAGAGTTTCCGGAAAACCGAAAATAAATTCTGGGACAATCCGCCCCGAATATAACCCTAGTCCGCAACAAAAGGGTGCATTACACTCAGGCACCGGACACAAAGATCAAAAAGCAAAAACCTCATAGAGGGCACGGAACCGTACTGGAGGGATGGCTCAGCGGACCCTGTAAAATTCACAGTACAGAAGGCGCCGTCCCAACACATAGCCTTCGAGCATGTTGGATATTACGGCAGGTGGCCAAAAGTGGCGAGGAGCTTCTAGCCCCGGAAAACCACTCCAACAATACCGGTACGGTATCAACAGTCTTCGAGACTTACGCATCAAATAATATGCGGAAACGAACAATCCGCAGCCTCGCCGAAGTCTACCAAGTAGCAACAACAAATCCATGGAGTGACACAGCCATCACCTTCAACGCCAGCGACGAACCTAAATTCCGAACAGCCCGAGCACCAGTCGCACTGGTACTTAGTCCAATAGTGGACGGCTTTAGACTTACAAAGGTCCTCATGGATGGCGGCAGCGGATTAAACCTCATCTACGAGGAAACTCTTCAAAAAATGGAAATAGACTGGAGCCGCATTGAGAGAAGCAGCACAACCTTCAGAGGAATAATCCCTAGCCGGGATGCGCGCTGCACCGGAAAAATCACACTCGATGTGGTATTCGGCTCGCCGGACAATTACAGATCCGAAGAAGTCACGTTCCAAGTGGCCCCGTTCAACAGCGGATATCACGCTATATTAGGACGAGAGCCATTCACAATTTTTCAAGCAGTACCCCATTACGGGTACATGAAGCTCAAAATGCCTGGGCCCGGCGGAATAATCACTCTCGTTAGTGATCCGGACATAGAACTCCGCGCCAAAAACAAGATAGCTGCATTAGCCCTGGAGGCACTATCCGAAGCCCTAGCGGCAGAAGAACTCACCGCGCTGCGCTCTACTGTAAATAGGGACGACGTGATACTCGATAAGAGATCCAAGTCCACCTCCTTTAAACTAGTGGACGAAATAGTAAAATTCCAGGTCCATCCAACGGACCCAACAAAGACGGCCTCCATCGGGGCACAATTGAACCCTGATGTAGACACCGCACTGCGAGAATTCCTTCGGGAAAATTGGGACATTTTTGCCTGGCACCCCTCGGATATGCCTGGAATCCCACGCAGATTGGCATAACACAGCCTAAACATCCTAAAAGCATTCAAGCCAGTCAAACAGGCTCTTCGACAATTTTCCGAACCCAAAAGACAGGCAATGGGAGAAGAGCTAGCCAAACTATTGGAAGCCGGATTCATCAGAGATATCAAACATCCGGATTGGCTAGCAAACCTGGTAATGGTACCAAAGAAGGACAAATCCTGGCGCCTATGCGTCGATTTTAAAGACCTTAACAAGGCCTGCCCAAAGGATCCCTTCCCCCTCCCCCGCATCGACCAGATAATCGATGCTACTGCAGGGCATGACTCATTGTGCTTCCTTGACGCATACTCCGGCTACCATCAAATCAAGATGGCGGAAGCGCACCAAGCCGCAACGGCATTCATCACTCCATATGGACCATTCTGCTTCAACACAATGCCCTTCGGACTTAAAAATGACGGTGCAACATATCAGCGCATGATTCAAACATGTATGGCCACCCAGATCGGCAAAACAGTAGAGGCATACGTAGACGACGTAGTCGTCAAAACCAAACATGTCGAAACTCTAGTAGACGACTTGAGTCTCACATTCGACAACCTCAGAGCATATGACATCAAGCTGAATCCGGAAAAATGCGTTTTCGGCGTACCAGCGGGAAAGCTGTTGGGCTTCATTGTATCTGGTAGAGGAATTGAAGCAAACCCAGCCAAGATCCGAGCTCTGTCACAGCTAGATATCTCAAAAGACCTCAAGCAAATACAAAAATTGACTGGATGCGTGGCGGCTCTAAGCTGCTTTATCTCCCGTCTAGGATAAAAGGCATTGCCCCTCTATCGCCTCCATAGGCGCACCGAACACTTCGAGTGGACGGATGCTTCCACGGCCGGACTCGAAGAAATAAAGGCCATATTGGCAACAAATCCGGTCCTGGCTGCGCCCAACCTGGGCGAACCAATGTTGTTATACATCGCAGCAACACATCAAGTTGTAAGCGTGGTACTCGTCGTTGAACGAGAGACAGAAGGGCACAAATTCCCTCTTCAAAAACCAGTGTACTACGTATCCACTGTGTTAACCCCCTGCAAGTCCCGTTACCCGCACTATCAAAAGATAGCGTATGCGGTGTTCATGGCATCCCGGAAGCTCCGACACTACTTTCAAGAGTGTTCGATAATAGTGGCCTCCGAAGTACCACTCAATGACATTATAAACAACCGCGACGCAACGGGCAGGATTGCAAAATGGGCCATTGAGCTCTTACCATTCGATATAACTTACAAACCTCGGCGAGCTATAAAGTCACAAGTTTTGGCTGACTTTGTCGCTGAATGGACCGAAGCCGAACTCCCTAAAGAGTACGACGCATACTCCAATTGGATTATGCACTTCGACGGCTCTAAAATGTTGGCCGGACTGGGGGCTGGCGTCGTATTGACGTCCCCGACCGGGGATACAGTCCAATACGTACTTCAAATAATGTACACGGACTCCAACAACGCAGCCAAATATGAGGCCCTTTTACATGGTCTCCGGATGGCAATCTCCATGGGCATTCAACGCCTAGAGGTGCGCGGGGATTCAAACCTTGCAATATCCCAAATAAATGGAGACTTTGACGCCAAAGATCCGAAAATGGCAGCATATTGCAACGCTGTCCTAAAAATGTCAGCTCGGTTTGAAGGACTCGAATTCCATCACGTAGCCCGAGATAATAACCAAGCAGCCGACGTACTGGCACGCATCGGCGCAAAACGTGACACTGTCCCTCCAAACATCTTCCTGGAACGGCTCTTCAAGCCATCAGTACTATGGGAAGAGGAGTCCGAAAACAACAAAACGGAAAAAACCGCGCCAACGATATAATGGCAGTAATCGCCCCGTGGACACAACCATTCCTAGCCTACTTGCTTAGGCACGAACTTCCCGAAGACAAAAATGAGGCCCGCTGCATAGTCCGGCGATCTAAAGCCTACAAGGTCCATGAGGGAGAACTTTATAAGAAAAGCACAACCGGAGTCCTTCAAAGGTGCATCTCCGAAGAGGAAGGGCGAAACCTTCTGGCTGAAATTCACGCCGGACTAGGAGGACACCACGACGCAGCTCGGGCCCTTGTAGGAAAGGCATTCCGTAGAGGATTTTATTGGCCGACGGCCCGGGCAGATGCTCAGGACTTAGTCCAAAGATGCGTCGGTTGTCAGCTCTTTGCTAATCAGAGCCATATGCCACCCACCGCCCTAAAAACTATACCCATTACCTGGCCGTTCGCGGTCTGGGGGCTTGACATGGCTGGACCCCTTAAAGGAGGAACCCACAAGCAAAGGTACCTATTGGTCATGGTGAACAAATTCACCAAATGGATAGAGGCCAAGCCAGTTAAAACGGCAGAGTCCGGACCAGTGATAGACTTTATCTCCGGGGTAGTACACCGTTTTGGTGTCCCCCACAGCATCATCACTGATAACGACACGAATTTTATGGCCGACGAGGTTAAATCATGGTGCAAAAATATGGGCATTAAGCTCGATTACGATTCAGTCTATCATCCTCAAACCAACGGTCAAGTGGAACGAGCAAATGGTCTAATAATGAGCGGCATCAAACCCAGACTAGTGCGGTCACTTACGAAATCTGACACGCACTGGGTAGAGGAGCTCGACTCCGTACTCTCGGGGTTGCAAGCAACGCCCAACCGTACTACCGCATTCACACTATTTTTTATGGTATACGGCGCAGAGGCAGTTCTGCCCTACGACACTATTCATGACTCACCTCGAGTGTGCATGTATGAAGAAAGAGAGGCCGAGCTGGATCGGTAGGACAGCTTGGACGCATTGGAGGAAGAATGCGACGTCGCCAAGGCTCGTTCCACATTCTATCAGCAGCAGGCTCGAAGATACCAAAGCAGAGAAGTACGGGCCAAGACTTACAACGTTGGCGAACTAGTTCTACACCTACCGGACAAGAAAAAGGACAAGCTCAAGCCCAAATGGGAGGGCCCCTTCATTATCGATCAAGTCCTGACCGGCGGAGCATACCGTCTACGAAATGCGTCGGACAACCGACTTGAGCCGAACCCATGGAACGCAGCCCGCCTCCAAAGATTCTATGCCTAGCGCCGAACTAAGAGTTCGTCCCCTTCCCCTGTTCAAATTTTTACACTTTAGCTGTCTTTTGTTTCTCTTTCTTCCCTTAACCCTTTTACTAAAAAGCCCTTAAGGGCCTACTTGCGCATTGTTCGCATACACTTGATGTGCCATCCGCACTCATTATACCTGGGGGCTTCTTTACCAGAAGCTTAATTATAAGGGCTTCATGCCCAGCACATGTGTCAAGCTTCCACATGTACCTTTTATTCACCATTATATGCATCGATATGACTTAAGTTTTGGCCAAGCTGGGTTGCCTGGCTCCTGTGCTTATCCCTACGTTCCCAATTGTTCGGCTAGGAGGTAAAGGGAGCACCTCTGCGATTGTTACTGCCGGGTCAGCCGGATGTGTACCTCAGACTGGGTGAAGCCAAAAGCTAGCGTTCTTAAGGGAATATTCGGTCGGTGACTTGAAAGATGATTTTTTATCTACTTACTTATCTGCCCCCAGATGTTTTTCTGCTCTTTTCGCAGTCCGGACATGCACTTTAGGGCATGCCTCCCAGGGAAAGGAACCCCTAACGGAACTATTCTCCCTGGAAGATGTTTCTTACTAACCATGTAATATAACATAACTAGTCGGGCACTTGTCTGTTAAAGCACTAATGACCCCTACGCCTGGTCTCCATGCATACCCCGATTGTTTCTTAACCGAGAAGGTATTCGGACACACTCCGCATTCTAGGGTCCCGAGGTTGAAGCGAAAAGGTCGGGCAAAGACAAACGATCTACAATCCGGCTAGAAGGCATTTCACATGTCATTTTAAAAATACATTGTCAAATCTACTGACTGTATTCCTCCTCAATCCCGTCTAACTGGCTGTCTAATTTACAGTCCCGTTGGGAAAATTTAGCGGCCAACCTTACTTGGCCGTATACTAAACTCACAGGGATCTCCTTCCCATCGGGCCCCATAGGTCCAACCTCGGCCATGTGGTTGGGATCCGCCTTCTTGTACCGCGTCTTCACCATGGCCCAAGCCTCCCTGGCACCTTGGCGGCAGGCCGAAATCTTCCATAAACGGAAGCGCTGCCGCACTCCCTGAAGCTTCTCCGCAAGCTCCCCAAGACCCTCGGGTAGGGAGAGGGCTGGCCATAAAGCCTGGACGACGCCGCTCATTGCCTGCCGAACTTGTTCGAGCAGCCGCAACAGCTTGGGAAGTTGATCACCCGTTGATACGGGCATCTCCTCCGCAGGGCGACCTGTGAGTATACCTACAAGACATATTTTGTCAATTGACTTCCTCGCC
The DNA here is from genome assembly GCF_018294505.1 of Triticum aestivum. Classification (NCBI taxonomy): domain Eukaryota; kingdom Viridiplantae; phylum Streptophyta; class Magnoliopsida; order Poales; family Poaceae; genus Triticum; species Triticum aestivum. The sequence goes on from NC_057807.1 coordinate 152,651,902, forward strand.
GAACTCTTCTTTTCAAAGGAGTCTGCTCAAGCACTTACTATAGATGCCGCGACGAAGCCGCTGATTCTCTTTAACGGAGCCGGACAGCTCGGCCCGAACGCCTTTCAGCTCTTCTCCAAGCTGGGCGTGGGCATCTTGAAGCTTGTTCCTTTCTTGATGCACTCTATTTAGCACCCTCTCGCCGGCCTTCAGCTGGCGCAGTAGTTCCTGCCTGTCCGGATCCTGTCCGGCACCACCTGCAATGTCATTATTAGACTTGCGCGCGTGCCGCACAGCGCTTATATTTTTCAAATAATGTGTTACCAGGAGGGGTCTCTGTGTTTCCTCCTGCGGCAGCGAGTGCGGCCTCAAGTTGGGCCTTGCACTCTTGCAGCTCCTGAGACAGTTGGGTATTCTTCTCGGTAAGATCCTGCGTTTCGAATGATCCTTAAATCAGTTAATATAACTAATTTAAGTCTCGGGGGCTACTGGCATATATAGCTATTAAATTCTCTTACCCGTATGTCTTTTACGTATTGCTCCTTGGCTCTGGTAAAACCATCTTGAGCAGCACGGAGGTGCGCGTCCCCCGCGTTAAAGGCATTCAACGCCTCAGGGGAGAAGCACGCGTCACGAAATACCGTCCGGCGGCGCCTATGGTTCATGGCTCTCTCCACCTTAGACTTGGTGGCGGACAATCTGTTGGCATCCTCCATTGGAGGAGTGTCCGGCTCGCGCCTTGCGCTCGCCTCCCCCTCCATACCAGGTGTTGGAGCCTGGCTGGTAGAGGTTGGATTGGCAACCTCCACGCCCGCAGTACGGCTGGCGCTTTTTCTCCTACAAAAGTCATGAGCACTCAAACACTTCCTAGGAACGTTGCTCCAAGTAATGAATTGTGAGATATACCTTTGCGACGACGTTTCAGTCCGCGACACGCTCCTCTTTCGCCTACTGGTCCGGACTGGCCTTTGTTGGTCAGCCGCCACAGGCTCGGCTTCCGCCCTGAAGGCGCCTCCTGCACAGCGCCATCGTATACGGTGGTCAGATATAAACAAGGAAGGAATAACGGTGTCAGGACTTCGGTCACAATCACCTGGGAAGCCGGATATAGTCCGGGATAGTCAGCCGTAATGGGGACTAAAGCATTATCCATGCTGAGCTGGTGGAACACCCCGTCGATTAGCTCCACCTTTATGTCCGGATCCTCTTCGGAGGCCAGATCCCGGGATCTCTCCGGATCTTCGGGTTGCGGAGCTGGACTTATCATGTCCTCCACAATCCGACGCAGTTCCTACGCCGAAGACATAATATAAGAAGCTTAAACTTTGAAAGCATGGGTCGGGCCCTTAAAGTGTTCGCTTACCCAACGCCAAGGGTTATTCATGGAGAACCCATTCAAGGGGTTCGTCTGAAGGAAGTCCTCCTTCTCCCCCTTGTACAGGGCGGACATGATCTGCACCAGATCCTCGGCCGAATCCGGTCCTTTGCGGCCATGACGGGTGGCATCATCTTCCCTGTTGAAATCCCACATGGGGTGGCCCCTATATTGCAGTGGCTGCACCCCCCGTGTAATGCATGTTGCCATGACTCCAATCATGGTCCACCCGAAATGGGCCAGTAATCTTATTCGGCCCATCAGATAATGGACGCTCTTGTCTTCCTCTAGTTGGGGGCTCCGCGGGTGCCAACTAAGGCGTTTCTTCAGAGGAGCAGTGCTGAACTCCGGGAGGCCGATCCGAACAGGGTCTGGCAGCGGAGCGACTTCTATGTAAAACCATTCCGAAGGCCAGTCTTCAGACGCCTTCTTAGGGGTTCCGGATGGATATCCGGTCCCGGCAATGCGCCATATTTCGGCGCCGCCCACTTGATATATGGACCCCTCGTGAGAGCAGGGTACAAGGCAGAACAACCTCTTCCACAGTGCAAAATGGGGCTCGATGCCCAGAAATAGTTTGCAAAGAGCTACGTAACCCACGATATGCAGGATTGAGGCGGGTGTAAGGTGATGGAGCTAGAGTCCATAGAACTCCAGGAGCCCGCGGAGGAACGGATGTATAGGAAATCCGAGTCCCCTTATCAGATAGGGGACGAAGCATACCCGCTCCCCTTTGTTGGGACTTGGGGTAGCCTCCGCTTGCTTCCCACCTTGGTAGGTGGCCAGCCCGGCTCGAACTGGAACCATGAAGGCCGGAGGGAGATATCCCCCCGCTTGGAGCTTCACCAGCTCGTTGTGCAGAATAGAGCATCTCCTCCAATCTCCTGGCAGAGGGCTGGGAGCGCGAGAAGAGGAGCCGCGTCGACGGTCCATGATGGAACGGATTCTTGGTCAGAAGCGCTCCGATGAGTATTAGCGGAGGGAACATGGTGTGATTTGGATCTGGATTCTTGCCTCTCTTATAGGCAGATTATTTGCACAACCAGGGGGTAAAACATAGAAGATACCCTGGCTTTTCGCATTCGTGCGACGCGTGGAAGAAGGCCATTATTGGGCGTGGGAGCCAAGAAGCGCAACATTAATGAGGAAGCCGGACACTGTTCGGCAGGTACGTGGAACTTGAAGGAGAACCCGCCTTGCAACGCCGAAGACTACATACGCGCTGGACTTATCGTCATTGAAGCCTGGTTCGGGGGCTACTGAGGGAGTCCTGGACTAGGGGGTGTCCGGACAGCCGGACTATCATCGTCCGCCGGACTACAAGACTATGAAGATACAAGATTGAAGACTTCGCCCCGTGTCCGGATGGGACTTTCCTTGGCGTGGAAGGCAAGCTTGGCAATACGAATATGTAGATCTCCTACCATTGTAACTGACTCTATGTAACCCTAGCCCTCTCCGGTGTCTATATAAACCGGAGGGCTTTAGTCCGTAGGACACAACCTACATTACAACAATCATACCATAGGCTAGCTTCTACGGTTTAGCCTCCTTGATCGCGTGGTAGATCCACTCTTGTAATACACATCATCAATATTAATCAAGCAGGACGTAGGGTTTTACCTCCATCAAGAGGGCCCGAACCTGGGTAAAACATCGTGTCCCTTGTCTCCTGTTACCATCCGCCTAGATGCACAGTTCGGGACCCCCTACCCGAGATCCGCCGGTTTTGACACCGACACTACCCACCACGTTGCTGCGGTGGAGGAACAGTACGGCGACCCTTCTTCTATATTAAGGACTAGCTATGTCCGGATTCCTGACCCCTCCATGCCGGATTCCCGCGGAGGGACGGACGTCAATCAAGTCCTGAACCTAAAGTCAGGCAGCGAGCTAGATTCATTGGACAATATCCAAAAACCCAAGCTTCCAAGTTCGGAAACTTTTCGGCCCTTGAGTCTTAGATTGGACGGGGTTTCGAATTTAATTCCACCCGCCCACCCAAGAATAAGCGATATATCCCGAATCCGGCAAGAGCCCGCTGAAACAGTACACCATTACTGGGCCAGATTCCTCCTAGCTATGGACAGGATAAAGGACTGCCGCGAGGAAGACGCAATTTCACTTTTCTGCAATAATTGCACGGACAAGGGAATCCTAAAAGCCATAAGTTGTCGTGAAATTACACGCTTTGCCGACTTGGCGTCCATAGTACGGAAGTACTTTGCGATGGAGAGCGCCTGGAAAACCGAAACCAAATTTTGGGATAATCCGGCTCCGAATACAACCCTAGTCCGAAATAAAAGGGTGCATCATCGCCACGCACCTGGGTTAAATACCAAAAAGCAAAAAAAACCTAAAGGGAACGGAAACGTACTGGAGGGATGGCTCAATGGACCCTGCAAAATCGATAGTACAGAGGGCGCCACTCCAACTCATAGCCTTCGAGCATGTTGGATACTACGGCAGGTGGCCAAAAGTGGCGACAAGCTTCTAGACCCAGAGAACCAGCCCAGCAATACCAGTACAGTATTAACAGTCTTCGAGACTTTTGCATCAAATAATATGCGGAAATCTACCAAGTAGCAACAATAAACCCATGGAGTGACACGGCTATTACCTTTAATGCCAGTGACAAACCTAAATTCCGAACAGCCTGAGCACCAGCCGGATTGGTCCTCAGTCCAATAGTGGACATCTTTCGCCTTACTAAGGTACTCATGGACGACGGCAGCGGATTAAACCTCATTTACGAGGAAACCCTTCGAAAAATGGAAATAGACCGGAGCCGCATTGAGCGAAGCAGCACAACCTTTAGAGGAATAATCCCTAGTCGGGAACCATGTTGCACAGGAAAAATCACACTGGGTGTGGTGTTCGGCTCGCCGGACAATTACAGGTCCGAGGAGGTCACGTTCCAAGTGGCCTCGTTCAACAGCGGATATCACGCTTTATTAGGGCGAGAGGCGCTCACAATTTTTCAAGCTATACCCCATTACGGGTACATGAAGCTCAAAATGCCCAGGCCCAACGGAATCATCACTCTTGCCAGTGATCCGGACATAGCACTCCACGCCGAAAATAAGACAGCCGCACTAGCCCTCGAGGCACTATCCGAAGCCCTAGCGGCCGAAGAACTCACTGCACTGCGCTCCACGATGAACAGGGACGATGTGATACTTGATAAGAGATCCAAGTCCACCTCTTTTAAGCCAGCAGACGAAATAGTCAAATTCCAAGTCCATCCAACGGACCCTACAAAGACGGCCTCCATTGGGGCACAGTTAAACCCTGATGTAGACGCCACACTACGAGAATTCCTACGGGAAAATTGGGACATTTTTGCCTGGCACCCTTCAGACATGCCAGGAATCCCATGCCGGCTGGCCGAGCACAACCTAAATATCCTAAAAGGATTTAAGCCAGTCAAACAGGCTCTTCGGTGATTTTTTGAACCCAAGAGACAAGCAATCGGAGAGGAGCTAGCCAAACTATTGGAAGCCGGATTCATCAGAGATATAAAACATCCGGACTGGCTAGCAAACCTGGTGATGGTACCAAAGAAGGATAAATCGTGGCTCCTATGTGTCGACTTCAAGGACCTTAACAAGGCCTGCCCAAAGGACCCCCTCCCCCTCCCCCGCATCGATCAAATTATCGACGCTACCGCAGGACACGATTCATTGTGCTTCCTCGACGCATACTCCGGCTACCACCAAGTTAAGATGGCAGAGCCAGACCAAGCCGCAACGGCATTCATCACTCCATATGGCCCATTCTGCTTCAACACAATGCCCTTCGGGCTCAAAAACGCCGGCGCAACATATCAGCGCATGATTCAGACATGTTTGGCAAACCAGATCGGCAAAACAGTGGAGGCATACGTAGATGATGTGGTCGTCAAATCCAAGCATGTCGAAACTCTACTAGACGACTTGAGGCTCACATTTGACAATCTCCGAACATACGACATTAAGCTGAATCCGGAAAAATACGTCTTCGGCGTACCAGCCGGAAAGCTCTTGGGCTTCATTGTATCCGGTAGAGGAATTGAAGCAAACCCAGCCAAGATCCGAGCTCTGTCACAATTGGATATCCCAAAAGACCTCAAATAAATACAAAAATTGACTGGATGCATGGGGGCCCTAAGCCGCTTTATCTCCCATTTGGGAGAAAAGGCATTACCCCTTTATAGCCTCCTCCGGCGCACCGAACACTTTGAGTGGACGGATGCCGCCACGGCCGGACTCAAAGAAATAAAAGCCATATTGGCAACAAATCCGGTCCTGGCTGCGCCCAACATGGGCGAACCAATGTTATTATATATCGCGGCAAAACATCAAGTTGTAAGCGCGGTGCTCGTCGTCGAACGAGAAACGGACGGACACAAGTTCCCCCTTCAAAAACCAGTTTACTACATGTCCACTGTCCTAACTCCATGCAAGTCCCGATATCCACTTTATCAAAAGATAGCGTCCGTGGTGTTCATGGCATCCCGGAAGCTGCGACACTACTTTCAAGAGTGTTCGATAATAGTAGCCTCCGAAGTACCTCTTAATGACATTATAAACAACCGCGACGCGACTGGCCGGATTGCAAAATGGGCCATCGAGCTCCTCCCGTTCGACATAACTTACAAGCCACGGCGGGCTATTAAGTCGCAAGTTTTGGCCGACTTCGTCACCGAATGGACTAAAGCCGAACTCCCTAAAGAGTACGGTGCATATTCCAATTGGATCATGCACTTCGACGGCTCCAAAATGTTGGCCGGCCTGGGGCTGGCATCGTCCGGACATCCCCAACCGGAGGCACAGTTCAATACGTACTCCAGATAATGTACACGGACTCCAACAACGCAGCCGAATACGAGGCCCTTCTACATGGCCTCTGGATGGCGGTCTCCATGGGCATTAAGCGCCTAGAGGTGCGCGGGGATTCGAACCTCGTGATATCCCAAATAAATGGAGACTTCGACGCCAAGGATCCGAAAATGGCAGCTTACCATAATGACGTCCTAAAAATGTCAGCTCGGTTTGAAGGGCTTGAATTTCACCATATAGCCCAGGACAATAACCAGGCGGCGGACGTATAGGCACGCATTGGCGCAAAGCGCGATGTCGTCCCTCCCAATATCTTCCTAGAGCGTCTGTTCAAGCCATCCGTACTATGGGAAGGGGAGTCCGGAAACAACAATTCGGACACAACCGCACCACCCAACACCGAACATTCTGACACAATCGGCGGTTCTACCAATGAAATAACACATTCAGCCCACGAAATAATGGCAGTCATTGCCCCGTGGACGGAACCATTCCTAGCCTACTTAACTAGGCAGGAACTTCCCGAGGACCAAAACGAGGCCCACTGCATAGTACGGCGATCTAAAGCCTATAAGGTCCATGAGGGAGAGCTTTATAAGAAAAGCACAACCGGAGTCCTTCAAAGGTGTATCTCCGAAGAGGAAGGGCGAAATCTTCTGGCTGAAATTCACGTCGGACTCGGTGGGCACCACGCCGCAGCCCGGGCCCTTGTAGGCAAGGCCTTCCGTACATGATTTTATTGGCCGACGGCCCGGGCAGATGCTCAGGACTTAGTCCAACGATGCGTCGGTTGCCAGCTCTTTGCTAATCAAAGCCACAAGCCACCCACCGCCCTCAAAACTATACCCATCACCTGGCAGTTTGCGGTCTGGGGGCTTGACATGGTTGGACCCCTTAAGGGAGGAACCCACGAGCAAAAATACCTATTGGTCATGGTGGATAAATTCACCAAATGGATAGAGGCCAAGCCATTTAAGACGGCCGAATCTGGACTCGTGATAGACTTCATATCAGGGGTAGTACACCGGTACGACGTCCCCCATAGCATCATCACTGATAACGGCACGAACTTCACGGCCGATGAGGTTAAACTCTAGTGCAAAAACATGGGCATCAAGCTCGACTATGCTTTAGTCTATCACCCTCAAACTAACGGTAAAGTCGAACGAGGAAATGGTCTAATCATGAGCGGCATTAAACCCAGACTTGTGCGGTCCCTCAAGGAATCTAACACGCACTGGGTAGAGGAGATCGACTCCGTGCTCTGGGGGCTGCAGACCATGCCGAATCGCACTACCGGATTCAAACCATTTTTTATGGTATACGGCGCAGAGGCAGTTTTGCCCTGCGACATAATTCATGACTCACCTCGCGTGCGCATGTACGAAGAAAGAGAAGCCGAGCTGGATCGACAGGACTGTTTGGACGCCTTGGAGGAGGAGCGCGATGTGGCAAAAGCTCTCTCCGCATTCTATCAAAGCAGAGAAGTACGGGCCAAAGCTTACAATGTTGGCGAATTAGGTCTATGCCTGCCGGGCAAGAAAAAGGACAAACTCAAGCCCAAATGGGAGGGTCCCTTCATCATCAACCAAGTCCTGACCGGCGGAGCATACCGTCTGCGGAACGCATCGGATAACCGACTTGAGCCAAACCCATGGAACGCAGCCCGTCTCCGAAGATTCTACGCCTAGGGCCGGACTCTGAGTTAGTCTCCTTCCTCCGTCTAGATTTTATACTTCAACTGTCTTTTATTTCTCTCATTCTCCCTCCTTTTTTCTGAAGCCGTTGAAGGCTCGTTTGCGCACTGTCTGTACACACTTGATGCTTTATCCGCGCTCAGTATACCTGGGGGCTTCTTTAACAGAAGCTTATTTATACGGGCTTTATGCCCAACACATGTGTCACACTTCTGCATGTACCTTTTATTCACCATTATATGCATCGATATGACTTAAGTTTTGGCCAAGCTGGGTTGCCTGGCTCCTGTGCTTACCCATGCGTTCCCGATTGTTCGGCTAGGTGGTAAAGGGAGCACCTCTGCAATTGTTACCGCCGGGTCAACCGGACGTGTACCTCAGACTGGGTGAAGCCGAAAGCTAGCGTTCTTAAGGGAATATTCGGTCGGTGAACTAAAAGAAAAATTCTTACTTATTCATTTATCTGCCCCCAGATGTTTTTCTGCTTTTTTCGCAGTCCGGACATGCACTTTAGGGCATGCCTCCCAGGGAAAGGAACCCCTAACGGAACTATTCTCCCTGGAAGATGTTTCTTACTAACCATGTAATATAACATAACTAGTTGGGCACTTGTCTAATAAAGCACTTATGACCCCTACGCCTGGTCTCCACGCATGCCCCGGTTCTTACATAACCGCGAGGGTATTCGGACACACTCCAGACTGTCGGGTCCCGAGGTTGAAGCGAAAAGGTCCGCTACGACAAACGATCTACAATCCGGCTAGAAGGCATTTTACATGTCATTTTAAATTACATAGTCAAATTGACTGATCGTATTCCTCTTCAATACCATCTAACAGGCTGTCTAGTTTACAGTCTTGCGGGGAATACTTTGCGGCCAACTCTACTTGGCCGTACACTAAGCTCACAGGGATCTCCTTCCCATCGGGCCCCACAGGTCCGACCTCGGCCATGTGGTTTGGGTCAGCCTTCGTGTACCGCGTCTTCACCATGGCCCAGGCCTCCCTGGCGCCTTGACGGCAGGCCGATATCTTCCATAGCCGGAAGCGCCGCCGTGCTCCCTGAAGCTTCTCTGCAAGCTCTCCAAGGCCTTCGGGTAGGGAGATGGATGGCCACAAGGCCTGGGCGACGCCTCTCATCACCTGCCGAACTCGTTCGTGCAGTTGCAGCAGCTCGGGAAGTAGGTCACCCGTTGAACCGGGCATTTCCTCTGCAGGACGACCTGTGAGCATACCTACAGACATATTTCTGTTAATCGACTTCCTCGCCGAACTCTTCTTTTCATAAGTTCTCTCAAGCACTTACTATAAATGCCGCGACGAAGCCGCCGATTCTCCTTAACGGAGTCAGACAGCTGGGCACGAACATCTTTAGTTCCTCGCCCAGCTGGGTGTTGGCATCTTGGAGGTTATTTTTCTCTTGCCGCACCCTTGTAAGCACATTCTCACCGGCTTTTAACCGACGTAGGAGCTGTTGCTTGTCCGGATCTACCCCGACGCCATCTGCAATGTTATTGTCAGACTTATACACACGCCGCACTTCGCAAACTACTTCTCTTTTAAAGCGTATATTACCAGAGGGGGTCTCTGTGGCTTCCCCTGTCGCGGCTAGTGCGGCCTCAAGTTGGGCCTTGCACTCTTGAAGCTCCTGGGACAGTTGGGTATTCTTTTCTGTAAGATCCTGCATAACAAATGATCCTTAAATCAGTTATTCTAACTATTTTAAGTCTCGGGGGCTACTGGCATATATAACTGTCAAAATCCCTCACCCGTATGTCTTTCACATACTGCTCCGTGGCTCTGGCTAGACCATCTTGAGCGGCACGGAGGTGCGCATCTCCCGAATTAAAGGCATTCAATGCCTCTTGGGAGAAACATGTGTCACGAAGAATTGTCCGGCGACGCCTGTGATTCATGGCACTCTCCACCTCAGATTTGGTGGCGGACAATCTGCCGGCATCCTCCGTTGGAGCATCCGACGCGCGCCTTGTGTTCGCCTCCCCTTCCGGACCTGGCTTTGAAGCCTGGCCGGCGGAGGCTCGATTGGCAACCTCTCCGGACACAGTCCATCGAGCGCTCTTTTTCCTAAAAAGATCACGAGCGTTAGTATGCCTTCCAGGAATCTTTCCTTGAAACATGGTGGCGCGCCATACCGTTGCGGCGACGTCTCGATTCGCACCGCACTTCTTTTCCGCCTGCTGGGCCGAGCTGTCCCTTGTTGGCCAGCCGCCACGGGCTTGGCTTCCCGCATCAAAGGCACCTCCCGCGGAACACCATTGGTATGCGGTGATCAGAAATAAGCACCGATGGGTCATGGTATCAGGACTTCGGCCACAGTCAACTGGGAAGCTGGAAATATTCTGGGGTAGTCAGCCATAATGGCGACCAAAGCATTGTCGATCCTATGTCGGTGGAACACCCCATCGATCAGCTCCACCTTTATGTCCGGATCCTCTTCGGAGGCCGGATCGAGGGACCGTTCCGAATCCTCGGGTTGTGGATGCGGGCTGCGTATATCTTCTACGGCCCTGCGCAGTTCTTGCGTCGATATCACAAAATGAGATACTTAACCATGGGAATGTGGATCGGATAGGGAAAAAGAAATCTCCGCTTACAGAGCTTCAGGATTGTTCATAGAAAACCCGTTCAGTGGACTGACACGGAGAAAATCCTCCTTTTCCCCTTTGTACAGGGCGGGCAAGATCTTCACCAGATCGACGACCGATCCCGGCCCCTTATGGCCATGACGGGTGGCATCATCCTCCCCATTGAAATCTCACACTGGAGCGGCTACACCCCTCGCATAATGCATGTGGCCATGACTCCGATCATGGTCAGTCCGGAATGAGCTAGTAACCTTATTCGGCTCATCAGGTAGAGGACATCCCTGTCACTTTCCCTCTGGGGGCTCCGCGGGCGCCAGCTTAGGCGTTTCTTCAAAGGAGCATTACTGAACTCCGGGAGGCCGATCCAAACAGGATCCGGCAGCGGGACGTCCTCCATGTAAAACCATTCCGAGGGCCAGTCTTCGGACGCCTTCTTCGGGGTTCCGGATAGATATCCGGTCCCGGCGATGCGCCATAGTTCGGCTCCGCCCACTTGATATATTGACCCCTCATGAGAACGGGGCACAAGGCAAAACAATCTCTTCCACAACGCGAAATGAGCCTCAATGCCCAAAAACAGCTCGCAAAGGGCCACGAAGCCCGAAATATGCAGAATGGAGGCAGGCGTAAGGTTGTGCAACTGGAGGCCGTAGAACTCCAGGAGCCCCCGGAGAAACGGATGTATTGGAAATCCGAGTCCTCTTATCAGATAAGAGACAAAGCATACCCGCTCTCCTTTGGAAGGATCGGGGACGCTCTCCGCTTGCTTTCCGCCCTTATAGGTGGCAAGTCCGGCTCGAACCAGAACCATAAAGGCTGGGGGAAGAAATCCCTTGGCTTGGAGCGTCACTAACTCGCTGTGCGGGACTGAGCATCTCTCCCAATCTCCAGGCTAAGGGCTGGGAGCGCGAGAGGAGGAGTCGCGTCGACTGCCCATGATGGAATGGATTTTTGTCAGAGGCACTCCGATGAATGCTCGTGAAGGGAGGATGGTGTGATTCGGATCTAGATCCCCATCTCTTTTATAGGCAGCTCATTTGCGCAGCTAGGGGGGTAAATGTAAAAGATACCCTGGCTTTTCACATTCATTCAACACATGGAAGATGGCCATTATTGGGTGTGTAAGCCGAGAAGCGCGATATTTACGAGAAGCTGGACACTATTCAACACAGGTTTTGGAGAAGAACCCGCCTTGCAATGCCGAAGACAATCAACACGCTAAACTCATCATCATTGAAGCCTGGTTCGGGGGCTACTGAGGGAGTCCCGGATTAGGGGGTGTCCCGGATTAGAGGGTGTCCGGATAGCCGAACTATCATCTTTGGCCGGACTCCTGGACTATGAAGATACAAGATTGAAGACTTCATCCCGTGTCCGGATGAGACTTTCCTTGGCGTGGAAGACAATCTTGGCGATACGGATATGTAGATCTCCTACCATCATAACCGACTCTGTGTAACCCTAGCCCTCTTCGGTGTCTATATAAACCGGAGGGTTTTAGTCCGTAGGACGAACAACAATCATATCATAGACTAGCTTCTAGGGTTTAGCCTCTTTTATCTCGTGGTAGATCTACTCTTGTACTACCCATATCATCAATATTAATCAAGCAGGAGTAGGGTTTTACCTCCACTGTGAGGGCCCGAACCTGGGTAAAAACATTGTGTCCCTTGTCTCCTGTTACCATCCGCCTAGACGCACAGTTCGGGACCCCCTACCCGAGATCCGCCGGTTTTGACACCGACATTGGGCCTTTAGCTGGGCCGGCCCATTATGGTCTGCAAAATCTTATGGGGCTTTAACTGGGCCGGCCCATTGTGGACTGCTAAATCTTGTGGGTTGTTAGCTGGGCCGACCCATTATGGTCTACAAAATATTGTGGGCCTTTAGCTAGGCCGGCTCATTATGGTCCACTAAATCTTGTGGGCCTTTAGTTGGGCCGACCCATTTAAACTTTATGAGTCACTTTTGGGCCCGTCCACGAGTCAACATATCATAGGCCCATCTTCGTGTATGAGTGACACATGTGCCAACGCGGAGCTTACGCGTGATGTCTACTACACAACCTTCTTCGTGTAGACGTTGTTGGGCCTCCAAGTGCAGAGGTTTGTAGGACAGTAGCAAATTTCCTTCAAGTGGATGAGCTAAGGTTTATCAACCCGTGGGAGGTGTAGGATGAAGATGGTCTCTCTCAAACAACCCTGCAACCAAATAACAAAGAGTCTCTTGTGTCCCCAACACACCCAATACAAAGGCAAATTGTATAGGTGCACTAGTTCGGCAAAGAGATGGTGATACAAGTGCAATATGGATGGTAGATATAGGTTTTTGTAATCTGAAAATATAAAAACAGCAAGGTAACTAATGATAAAAGTGAGCGTAAACGGTATTCCAATGCTAGGAAACAAGGCCTAAGGTTCATACTTTCACTAGTGCAAGTTCTCTCAACAATAATAACATAACTGGATTATATAACTATCCCTCAACATGCAACAAAGAGTCACTCCAAAGTCACTAATAGCGGAGAACAAAGGAAGAGATTATTGTAGGGTACGAAACCACCTCAAAGTTATCCTTTTTGATCGATCCATTCAAGAGTCCGTAGTAAAATAACACCTTAAGACACAAATCAACCAAAACCCTAATGTCACCTAGATACTCCAATGTCACCTCAAGTATCCGTGGGTATGATTATATGATATGCATCACACAATCTCAGATTCATCTATTAAACCAACACAAAGTACTTCAAAGAGTGCCCCAAAGTTTCTACCAGAGAGTCAAGATGAAAACGTGTGCCAACCCCTATGCATAAGTACATTGAACCCGCAAGTTGATCACCAAAACATACATCAAGTAGATCACATGAATATCCCATTGTCACCACAGATAAGCACGGCAAGACATACATCCAGTGTTCTCAAATCCTTAAAGACTCAATCCGACAATATAACTTCAAAGGGAAAACTCAATCCATTACAAGAGAGTAGAGGGGGAGAAACATCATAAGATCCAACTATAATAGCAAAGCTCGTGATACATCAAGATCGTATCACCTCAAGAACACACGAGAGAGAGATCAAACACATAGCTACTGGTACATACCCTCAGCCCCGAGGGTGAACTACTCCCTCCTCCTCAAACACATGGCCACCGGTGAGGGATCCCCCTCTGGCAGGGTGCCGGAATAGGGTCCCGGTTGGTTTTTGGTGGCTACAGAGGCTTTCGGCGCAGGATCTCCCGATATATTGTGTTCCCTGATGTTTCTAGGGTATATGGATATATATAGGCAAAAGAAGTCGGTCAGGGGAGCAACAAGGGGCCCACCAGTGTGGGGGCGCCCCAGGGGGTGGGGCGCGCCTCCCTGCCTCATGGCCACCTCCAAGCTTCCCTGACGTCTAGTCCAAGTCTCCTGGATTGCTTCCGTTCCAAAAATAACTCTCCCGAAGGTTTCATTTCGTTTGGACTCTGTTTGATATTCCTTTTCTTCGAAACACTGAAATAGGCAAAAAAACAACAATTTGGCTGGGCCTCCGGTTAATAGGTTAGTCCCAAAAATTATATAGAAGTGTTTAGTAAAGCCCATAAACATCCTAAACGGGTAATATAATAGCATGGAACAATCAAAAATTATAGATACGTTGGAGATGTATCAAGCATCCCCAAGCATAATTCCTGCTCGTCCTCGAGTAGGTAAATGATAAAAACAGAATTTTTGATGTGGAATGCTACATAGCATATTTCTTAATGTAATTTTCCTTATTGTGGCATGAATGTTCAGATCCCAATGATTCAAGATAAAAGTTCATATTGACATGAAAACAATAATACTTCAAGCATACTAGAAAAGAAATCATGTCTCCTCAAAATAACATGGCTAAAGAAAGCTATCCCTATAAAATCATATAGTCTGGCTATGCTTTATCTTCATCACACAAAGTATTTAATCACGCACAACCCCGATGACAAAGCCAAGCAATTGTTTCATACTTTAGGATTCTCAAACTTTTCAACTTTCACTCAATACATGAGCGTGAGCCATGGACATAGCACTATATGTGGAATAAAATGATGGTTGTGGAGAAAACAAAAAGGAGAAGATAGTCTCACATCAACTAGGCGTATCAACGGGCTATGGAGATGCCCATTAATAGAGATCAATGTGAGTGAGTAGGGATTTCCATGCAACGGATGCACTAGAGCTATAAGTGTATGAAAGCTCAACAAACAAACTAAGTGGGTGTGCATCCAACTTGCTTGCTCACAAAGACCTAGGACATTTTGAGGAAGCCCATCATTGGAATATACAAGCCAAGTTCTATAAGAAAAATTCCCACTAGTATATGAAAGTGACAACATAGGAGACTCTCTATCATGAAGATCATGGTGCTACTTTGAAGCACAAGTGTGGAAAGAGGATAGCATTCTCCCTTCTCTCTTTTTCTCTCATTTTTTGGGCCTCTTTTTTTTATGGCCTTTCTCTTTATTTATTTTTTATATATGGACTTTCCTTTCTTTATGGCATTTCTCCCTTTTTTAATGTCCTAAGTCTCATCCCGACTTGTGGGGGAATCATAGTCTCCAACATCCTTTCCTCACTTGGGACAATGCTCTAATAATGAAGATCATCACACTTTTATTTACTTACAACTCAAGAATTACAACTCAATACTTAGAACAAAATATGACTCTATGTAGATGCCTTCGGCAGTGTACCGGGATATGCAATGAATCAAGAGTGACATGTATGAAAGAATTATGAATGGTGGCTTTGCCAGAAATACGGTGTCAACTACATGATCATGCCAAAGTAATATGACAATGATGGAGCGTGTCATAATAAACGAAATGGTGGAATGTTCCATGGCAATATTGTCACACCCTACATTTTGTAACATTTCATTTGCATTATTAAAGCATGAAAATTTGGACCAACAAAAACTTTTGCATTATTTGGCTTTTATTTGGAGTTGGTTTTCTCTCTGTGATTCTTTTCAAGTGCTCTTTAAAGTCAACTACTCCACCTTCTGTACTTCATCTCCTTGCCCCAAACTTCTACCCAATGACCATGCCATGTGTATAGTGCAACATAGTATTTTCTTACAAAAATAATTTGCCCAAAAAGTATTTTCAAAAATTTGTTTTCCAAAAACCCCTAAATTGAGGTTTGCACTGCAAGTACTTGATTTGGGATATGAAAAATATTTCAAGAAGTACATTTGAGACCTATTAGATATAGGACTCCCATAAACCACAAAAATATAATTTTAAAAAATATTTTCCTATTTTATTTAAAAGCTTTTTCTTCAGGCCAAAAATGGTCTTTAATAGGGAAAAAATATTTTATTGTTTCAAAAATATTTGACAAAAATCAGGGAAACTCAGTGGACATATGTTTTCCATATATAAGAGTTTCAACACATGGTCATGTTCAAAATATTGGACAAAACCTCCCAAAACCATTTCTGCCCATTTCAAGGATTTGAAATATTTCTACAGGAAATATTTTCACAAAAATCCAAGAAAAATCCAGCAAGTCACAAATGCATATTGTGATCACCTTGCAAAGCCTCATGTCAATTAAAGTCATTTTGGTTCACCAAAATGCCCCAAAACCCTCTATGACCAGATTCAAATTTGAACAACTTTGTGCTACCAACTTTCTCTCCTTGACCCCAACTTTGGTGAGCATGTTCACATGACAAAATGAGGCCACTACAGCAAGTGGTGAAACAAGGAGAAGTGATTTGCTCAACTAGATCTACACAAGTCTATTTGTGCTCATTTCTAGGGTTTACAAAAGTTGCATTGGCAACTTTGCCCAAATAAGCTACAAATTGGTGGAAGGCCATATTTATATGTGTCATTTCACCCTGTGGAGTCTCATGGCATTTGGAGTTCATTTGCTTAACCAAACAAGCATCAAACACCTTCTGCCACTTTACCAAAAGTCCATTTTTGACCACTTCCACTAATCTCCATGACCTCCACTTTTTACCACAAATCCTCCTAGACCCCTTTCACCTCCAATAACAATGGCAAATCCACAACTCACTTATTGGAGGGGTAAAATCTCTCTCTCCCTCTCTGGACAGCCACTTTCTCTCTCTCCCTCACCCTCCCTCCTCTCCTACTGGCTCTCCAGGGCATCCAATGTCCCTCCCCTCTTCTTTACTCCCTCCTAGAGCTTCCAGACATCAGTGGCCGCGCCCACAAGGCATATAATATGCCATGGCATGCCAAATGCACGCTCCAGAGCGCGCTACACTGCGGTTAGGCACTGTAGCCGCTCTCTGCCCAACGACTCCGACAACCTCGGGCCTCCCCCGCGCGCCAGTCGATGCTCCTCGACGTCCGCAACATGCCACGCCCCTGTCCCCCTTCTCTTTCTTCCTCCTGCTGCCTCCTCACCACGCGCCCCGACCGACGAGAGCTCCAATGGGCGAGCTCACACGCGTGAAGCCTCTGACACTTCCCCGATCCTTCTCTCCCTTCCCTTGGCCGTAGACAATCTCCACAAACGCCCCGGACACGCGCCCATGAGCCCCCGTGACCCCTAGCAACGGCAACGACCTCGCCGGCGCACTCGTCCATGGTGCACCACGGCCTCGCCCATTTTAAGCCACCCCGACCCTCTCTCTCGCCTCGGTTCGAACCCCCTCTCCCCCAGCAACCTCTCAGACACTCCCTCTCTCCCCCTCGTGGTCTCCCGCCCCCTCCATGGCTGGGTTGCCGCCGCTGTGCCCCCGGACCAACCCGAGCCTTCACTGCTTCCCCGCTCCCACTGAACGCTCCAGAGGAC
This sequence comes from Triticum aestivum, assembly GCF_018294505.1. Taxonomy (NCBI): domain Eukaryota; kingdom Viridiplantae; phylum Streptophyta; class Magnoliopsida; order Poales; family Poaceae; genus Triticum; species Triticum aestivum. Next base: position 152,669,180 of record NC_057807.1, read on the forward strand.
ACCCACGACACCAAGGATCCTCCCTCGCACACCAGGCCCTCCTCCCCGTGCTTGCCCTGCCCTGCCCGAATCTCGCCCGAGCACCGTCCGCCATGGCCGTGGCCCCACTCGCTGTCGTCCTCCGATGGACGTGCTGATAGGGGGGAGCACGTGCGGCGCAGTCCCCCGAGCTCGCCGGTGCGCCGGGCACCCGCAGCAGTGCCCTTGGTCGCCGAGGACGAGCTCGGTCTCGCCCCCTCTGTTCTTGCGGCACGGGAGGCCGCGCGAGGAAGAAGGAGGCCGGCCGGTGGACCGGCGACCCCACCGGTGAGTCTCTGCCGACGTGTCCAGCCGGGCCCGCTCGGGTTAAGTGGAGGCGGGATCCCCTCGAAACCGCCTTCCCTGCAGGGAAGCGTACTCCCGTAGTACGCCATCGGCGTGGCCATTCCCGCGCCGAGCTGAGCCACTGGGCCGGCCCAGTGGCTATCCCTCGCCCTATGCGTGTTTTAGGTATAAGCCTAAACCTTTCCTTTTTCTTTTATTTTGAACTCCTAAAATCCATAATAAATTCATTTTTACTCCAATGATTCAAATTTACAGAGACTCCATAAATCAAGTCCTATTTAATAGGCCACAGTGGACATATTTGTTGTCCTTGGTTTTCACTGAACCTTTTAAAAAGGTCATTTATCCACATAAGTCCACTTCAAAAATCCATATTATATTCACTTCAACTCCAAATCCAGTGAAACCAATTCCTAAATGTTTCTAAAATCATGCCTGAATTAATGGGTACTTTTACTCATTTTTATAAAATGGCATTCTGTGTACAACTTGTGGATCCATCAAATCCATTGATTCCATCATATTGAAATGTTTAGGAATATCCATTTTTCTACTTCCAATGAAATCACCTTGGTCATTCCTCATATGACCAAAGGTATCCTAGAAAAGTCCAACTCATATTTTTTAGAGCACTTTTATTTCCTGCCTTGTTGTGTTGCTTATTATGGTTGCTTTCGATGATAGTTGACGAAGTAGACGAAATGCTCAGAGTTGGACCAGAGATATTTGAAGACCTCGAAGACTTTGTTAAAACAGGCAAGCAGCCCTTTGACCATGTCTATCAAACCCTTTTTTATGCATGTCATATAGCACCTGTTGTTGCAACGAAATCATGGTGAGGTGGTATCCACTTTGATGGTTGCCACTGTACTTCCTCGTTGATACTTGCATTGTGCATAACCCTACCTTCTTATGAGGGTTATGCCGGTGGGAGTAGATAGGATGCTACAGTAGATGATGAAGGAGACAAAGTATTTTCAAAGGACTTTTCGAAAACCCCGTCGGGTGCCACCTATGCCCGAGGGAGATGATGAGATGGGTAACCACTTGATGACGAAGTGGTGTACCGAGGAAAGTGTGTGTCTTGTTTTCGAAAACAGATTAGATTTAAGATTTGATGACTGTCCCAACCTTACATGCGCAACCACTCTACCCTTATATGGGAAAGGGCATTATTGTTTACCTAGACCGATACTAGCTTGGAGCCCGCATTACTAGTGATGGGAGAGTTGTTGGTGCGCTCTCTCGGGACGGGGTCGCGCCAGGTAGGGCGGCCAAGAACATTTTTATGGGGCACCGGACATACCGTTGGTACCCCGTGCTTGTGATGTGAGATGATTATGGAGCGTGGCTCCGCGAAAACGTTATGTGATAATGTTGGTCAAGGGGGTTACTACCAATCGAGTGGACTCCATGTTAGTGTCGTCTAGGGAAAGGTAGTGATCGGGTGCTTACCCCGGGTACTTGAGGTATCGCGGGTCGTGGATGACACGGAAGTTCCCCGGATCTTGTGGGTACAGTGTGCAACATCTACAGAGTGAAAAACTATTCGAATAGCCGTGTCCACGGTCAAGGACGGTTGGGCGGTGCTGCTTAAACTATGTCCAGAGTTTACAAACAAGAGTGTGTGTGTTTGGATAACTACTTGGGTCAAGTCAAAGGACTTGACGTGATTGAGATGGGTTAGTGCTCACTCTATTTATGTTGATATTTGTAACCTGTCCTCATGGTTACTTGAATTCTCTTGATGCATGTCTTACAAGTTGTTGAACATGTCATTGCACTCAAAACTAGCTTTCTGCAAAAATTTACCTATATCATGCATTGTTGTGTCTTGAACCAAAAACATGGGTTGCTTGCGAGTACATTCAAAGTACTCATTGGCTTGCCACTGGTTATTTAATTGACCAGGCATGGAAGAACCGGAGTTCGAAGAAGAGTTCTTTGGAGACGAACATGCGAACTAGGACGTTTCCCAGTCAGAATGCCTGTAGGGTTAAGGCAGATGGCATGGGTTCTACTTATCGACGAAGATTTCTGCTGCTTGTGTTTCATTTGATGTTCAGCCCTTAAGGCTTTATCAATGTAAGACTTGACCATAATGGTCATAATTTGTGTAAGACGGTATGTATGGATGTAAGACTCTTGTTATTCAGCTTCTGTGTGTTCAGTGAGCATTGATCTCTGGGATCACTGTACACGTACAGTCGGTGATCTCGACTTATGAGTTGGGGTCCCCACAGAGCTGGTATCAGAGCCATCCTGACTGTAGGAAGACTTAGTTAGCATGGTCGTTAGTTAGGGTAAAACTATTTCCAAAACTACTACTAGTTTTCAAAACTATCTGTACTTCTCTTCCCTTCTTAGTTTTTCGAAAACTAAGGAATACTTTCCTTATTAATCTCTTCCCCTTAAAACCTTTGGTCGCTAGAACCCTTATGCCCCTGACCACTAGATTCCTTGTAATCCTTGTGGATAATCTAGAAGGAAGATGCCTTGCCTGACGTTCACCCACATCTCCTGAACACAAGATTGGCGACATCACAACAAGACGATACCAACAGAAGATACATCGTCAAGGAATGAGGACCTGAAGACCCAGGAGATGGTGACACCCTTGACACTGCCCCAAGATGATGCAACCTTAGCCTACGATGATCAGGGCATAGGATATGCAAGATCATGATATACATCGCTAATAGAGTAACCCTGTCACTACCGTTGTTGTATCGGCAACCACTGGTGGATGAGAACCTAGCCATTTGGTCCGCCTTACTATAGTGAGCAGGAAAACGGTTCTCCTCATCGCCCGCTCTTGGTGTCGATGTTTTCATCAACGCAACCGACGTGATGGACCTCTATTCCGCCTTGATAATGTCATTGCATAAAGGATTACCTACCTGGTACCATCGACGGCTTAGAATACAAAAAGGGATCGTCATGATTAAGAAGACAATAGAAGACCAAGTCAATGCCAGTTACGAGGAGCCACCTTCACCCCATCACATCAACAGGCGAGAAGTTGTTGAAGAATCTTCAGGCTCAACCCAGATTGTTTCATCGAACAACTACAAGAGACGTAGCAACACCTGAGGAAAACTCGGAAGCATGCACGAGGCACAAGGCACGACTACTGAGTCCGAGAACCCCTAGGGTAGGATGAGTCGTGTACCCCCTATGCGTAGTCGGGTCCGCATGATAGTTCGAATAGAACCATGATTGCGTGTTGCTTGTTTTTATTTGTTTGTGTTTTGATATAGGTCGCACTTTTGCCCTAAGCGACAAGTACGTGACTATATCACCTCCTTACCCTGGTTCTTTGGTTTGGCCCTTTTTGCACCTATTTGTTTGCACTTGCACTATAGAACCCCCTTTAGGCATCCCCCTCCTCTACGCTACTTTTCCCTCTCATCTCTCTCCTCAATTGAAGGCTAGCAAGACAAGATGCACCAAGGATTCTACTTTGGCAACCAACCAGCACTGAAGACTTTTGCTACAACCTCCTCGACCAAATGCAGCCCCTTAGAGTTATGGTTGCCCCTCAAGATTAAAAACCCATTCCTAGACCCTTCGAGACTTCATAAGATACCCCAGCTCGAATCCTTAACCATGTGCTTAACCCACAGAATTGCAAGAGAACCTGTTAAGCCTCCGTAACCTTGCTTATCACTGGGTTCATTATGGAACTAGTGGACATAGTGAACGAGCACATTATCATCCTAAGATAGCACCAAAACTGACGATGCCATAGGGAATACCAATTTGAGGATATAGGAATAGAGGACAAATGACTTGATGAGTTTATATCAATGACTTTGAGGAATCGTTCGAGACTATTCGGTGGATTATGAGGCTTTGATGTTGGTAGATGAACTTGGTGGGATCATGAGTATAGATTAGCATAGCTTTCATTACCCCTGAGTAAATTGGATTTAGTAGGATAATTGTGTTCGCAAGCTGGAATTCTTGGAAGTATTTGGATTTAACTTAGCCATGGGATATTGATAGGAGACAGTTGATATTACGTAAATGACTTGGGGGAAAGTGTGGAAACTCTCGCGGGAAATGAGATTTGGATTAAATAAGTTACCCTAGTGGAATATGGATGCAGACATGGTTCGGAGTAAATTGGATTTAGACTGATGATCTTGATCATGATACCATGTTTCTCGGTGGACCATAAACGAGGAGATTGGACTAATTGTAGGAGTTTATGTAGGCATCTTTGTGAGCTTGACCTTGGAGTATTACTAGAACACAATAACGGGAATTGGTGGACTGACTATAGTAAGGCAGCCCTTTCAAGTATTGGGGATTATAAGGATTTTAGGAGATCATGTGGAACACCATAAACATTGGATTCGTAGAATTAATGGATTTTGTAGCGACTGATGGAAGTTAATGGGCTGCTGGAGTTGATTCATAGGAAGGAAACAAGATCTTGGAGTGGCTTACGACATGTTTCCTTAGGATAGAGGTGCTTTATCTTAGACCTTGGAAGAATAGGCTGAGCACTTGGATTGTCACGTTCAAGCTTAGCGGCTTATATGTTCTACCCATGGATTTTTAGGGGTAGACATACATAGGAGTTTGGGGATTGTAGACATATATGATTTTATTAGACCTCCTCTTGGGAGCCATGAGGATATGAATCACATGAGTGATGATTGGGGTTGACCTATACGAAATGATGCTATCAGTGATATGCTCTGATTTGTTTAAAGGACTAGATAGAACAATTGGCATCTCTGAAACTGTGCTTAAGTATAAGATGATAAACATTCACCGCACACTAGAATCCGTAAAACTCTTAAGCCCCACCAAACCACAACATGGTCGGATCATGACCACGGGCTTTGGCTCTAGGACAAGAAGACCTTTGCCAATGCTCAATCGAGACCACCACCAATACCCCAGCCCACTCTGCGTACTCCATAGACTTCATGGAGTGCTTGGGCAAGTTGGTTGTCATCTTTCTTTGGTGACCTACTTGTCCACCCGAAGACGGAAGAAGAATCACTGAGCTGGTCAAGGGAACATCTGAAGATCGTCATGTCCAGGAGGAAGGACTACACCAACCACCGTTGTCAAGAAGTAAACCTCCGCGTTGAAGACCGTGCGTATCTACAAACCACTCCTCTATAAGGAACCAAGCATTTCCATGACAAGGAGACCCACACCAAGACTCATTGACCCCCTTCAAGATAACTCCAAGATTTAACAACCCCCTCCGAGATCACTTCAAGACGAAGAGTAGGCGACTACCAGCTAGAGTTGCCACCTGAGTTACCTAATGTGCACAATGCTTTCCATGCATCACAACCCCGGAAGTGTTTCCAACTTCCTAACTTGCCCAATCTCTACGAGGGCATTGAGCACCGAGCCATCGACCCCTAGCCCAATCTAACCTACCGCGAGCTACCCATTAAGAACCTGGATCAAGAAGAGCGTCATACACGAAGCTACACCAGCAAGTACTTCAAGATCAATGGAGCACTACACGGAAGCAGAAGCAACATGAGGACTTGAAGACTACCCCAAATCCAAGTTTCCATATTCCTTTTCGCGCCTAGTCTGGGAATCTCGGGGACGAGATTCTTGTAAGGGGGGTAGGTCTGTCACACCCTGCATTTTGTAACATTTCATTTGCATTATTAAAGCATGAAAATTTGGACCAACAAAAACTTTTGCATTATTTGGCTTTTATTTGGAGTTGGTTTTCTCTCTGTGATTCTTTTCAAGTGCTCTTTAAAGTCAACTACTCCACCTTCTGTACTTCATCTCCTTGCCCCAAACTTCTGCCCAATGACCATGCCATGTGTATAGTGCAACATAGTATTTTCTTACAAAAATAATTTGGCCAAAAAGTATTTTCAAAAATTAGTTTTCCAAAAACCCCTAAATTGAGGTTTGCACTTCAAGTACTTGATTTGGGGTATGAAAAATATTTCAAAAAGTATATTTGAGACCTATTAGATATAGGACTCCCATAAACCACAAAAATATAATTTTAAAAAACTATTTTCCTATTTTATTTAAAAGCTTTTTCTTAAGGCCGAAAATGGTCTTTAATAGGGAAAAATTATTTTATTGTTTCAAAAATATTTGACAAAAATCAGGGAAACTCAGTGGACATATATTTTCCATATATAAGAGTTTCAACACATGGTCATGTTCAAAATATTGGACAAAACCTCCCAAAACCATTTCTGCCCATTTCAGGGATTTGAAATATTTCTACAGGAAATATTTTCACAAAAATCCAAGAAAAATCCAGCAAGTCACAAATGCATATTGTGATCACCTTGCAAAGCCTCATGTCAAATAAGTCATTTTGGTCCACCAAAATGCCCCAAAACCCTCTCTGACCAGATTCAAATTTGAACAACTTTGTGCTACCAACTTTCTCTCCTTGACCCAAACTTTGGTGAGCATGTTCACATGACAAAATGAGGCCACTACAACAAGTGGTGCATCAAGGAGAAGTGATTTGCTCAACTAGATCTACACAAGTCTATTTGTGCTCATTTCTAGGGTTTACAAAAGTTGCATTGGCAACTTTGCCCAAATAAGCTCCAAATTGGTGGAAGGCCATATTTATATGTGTCATTTCACCCTGTGGAGTCTCATGGCATTTGGAGTTCATTTGCTTAACCAAACAAGCATCAAACACCTTCTGCCACTTTACCAAAATTCCATTTTTGACCACTTCCACTAATATCCATGACCTCCACTTTTGACCACAGATCCTCCTAGACCCCTTTCACCTCTAGTAACAATGGCAAATCCACAGATCACTTATTGGAGGGGTAAAATCTCTCTCTCCCTCTCTGGACAGCCACTTTCTCTCTCTCCCTCACCCTCCCTCCTCTCCTACTGGCTCTCCAGGGCATCCAATGTCCCTCCCCTCTTCTTTACTCCCTCCTAGAGCTTCCAGACATCAGTGGCCGCGCCCACAAGGCATATAATATGCCATGGCATGCCAAATGCACGCTCCAGAGTGCGCTACAGTGCGGCTAGGCACTGTAGCCGCTCTCTGCCCAACGACTCCGACGACCTCGGGCCTCCCCCGCACGCCAGTCGATGCTCCTCGACGTCCGCAACACACCACGCCCATGTCCCCCTTCTCTTTCTTCCTCCTGCTGCCTCCTCCACACGCGCCCCGACCGCCCGAGAGCTCCAATGGGCGAGCTCACACGCGTGAAGCCTCTGGCACTTCCCCGATCCTTCTCTCCCTTCCCTTGGCCGTAGACCATCTCTACAAATGCCCCGGACACGCGCCCACGAGCCCCTGTGACCCCTACCAACGGCAACGACCTCGCCGGCGCACTCGTCCACGGTGCACCGCGGCCTCGCCCATTTTAAGCCACCCTGACCCTCTCTCTCGCCTCGGTTCGAACCCCCTCTCCCCCAGCAACCTCTCGGACACTCTCTCTCTCCCCCTCGTGGTCTCCCGCCCCCTCCATGGTTGGGTTGCCGCCGCTGTGCCCCCGGACCAATCCGAGCCTTCACGGCTTCCCTGCTCCCACTGAACGCTCCAGAGGACAACCACGACACCAAGGAGCCTCCCCCGCACACCAGGCCCTCCTCCCCGTGCTTGCCCTGCCCTGCCCGAATCTCGCCCGAGAACCGTCCGCCATGGCCGTGGCCCCACTCGCCGTCGTCCTCCGATGGACGTACTGACGGGGGGGAGCGGGCGCGGCGCAGTCCCCTGAGCTCGCCGGTGCGTCGGGCACCCGCAGCAGCGCCCTTGGTCGCCGGGGACGAGCTCGGCCTCGCCCCCTCTGTTCCTGCGGCACGGGAGGCCGCGCGAGGAAGAAGGAGGCCGGCAGGTGGACCGGCGACCCCACCGGTCAGTCTCTACTGACGTGTCCAGCCGGGCCCGCTCGTGTTAAGTGGAGGCGGGATCCCCTCGAAACCGCCTTCCCTGCAGGGAAGCGTACTCCCGTAGTACGCCATCGGCGTGGCCCTTCCCGCGCGCAGCTGAACCACTGGGCCGGCCCAGTGGCTATCCCTCGCCCGATGCGTGTTTTAGGTATAATCCTAAACCTTTCCTTTTTCTTTTATTTTGAACTCCTAAAATCCATAATAAATTCATTTTTACTCCAAATTTGATGATTCAAATTTACAGAGACTCCATAAATCAAGTCCTATTTAATAGGCCACAGTGGACACTTTTGTTGTCCTTGGTTTTCACTAAACCTTTTAAAAAGGTCATTTATCCACATAAGTCCACTTCAAAAATCCATATTATATTCACTTCAACTCCAAATCCAGTGAAACCAATTCCTAAATGTTTCTAAAATCATGCCTGAATTAATGGGTACTTTTACTCATTTTTATAAAATGGCATTCGGTGTACAACTTGTGGATCCATCAAATCCATTGATTCCATCATATTGAAATGTTTAGGAATATCCATTTTTCCAATTTCAATGAAATCACCTTGGTCATTCCATCATACTTTTATAGCACTTTTATTTCCTGCCTTGTTGTGTTGCTTATTATGGTTTCTTTCGACGATAGTTGACGAAGTAGACGAAATGCTCGGAGTTGGACCAGAGATATTTGAAGACCTCGAAGACTTTGTTAAAATAGGCAAGCAACCCTTTGACCATGTCTATGAAACCCTTTTTTATGCATGTCATATAGCACCATATTGTTGTTGCAACGGAATCATGGTGAGGTGGTATCCACTTTGGTGGTTGCCACCGTACTTCCTCGTTGATACTTGCATTGTGCATAACCCTACCTTCTTATGAGGGTTATGCCGGTGGGAGTAGATAGGATGCTACGGTAGATGCTACGCAAAAAGGGACGGGTATATGCATGATGAAGGAGACAAAGTATTTTCAAAGGACTTTTCGAAAACCCCGTCGGGTGCCACCTATGCCTGAGGGAGATGATGAGATGGGTAACCACTTGATGACGAAGTGGTGTACCGAGGAATGTGTGTGTGTGTTGTTTTCGAAAACGGATTAGATTTAAGATTTGATGACTGTCCCAACCTTACATGCGCAACCACTCTACCCTTATATGGGAAAGGGCATTATTGATTACCTAGACCGATACTAGCTTGGAGCCTGCATTACTAGTGAAGGGAGAGTTGTTGGTGCACTCTCTCGGGACGGGGTCGCGCCTGGTAGGGCGGCCAAGAACATTTTTATGGGGCACCGGACACACCATTGGTACCCCATGCTTGTGATGTGAGATGATTATGGAGCGTGGCTCCGCGAAAACGTTATGTGATAATGTTGGGCATGGGGGTTACTACCAATCGAGAGGACTCCATGTTAGTGTCGTCTAGGAAAAGGTAGTGATCGGGTGCTTACCCCGGGTACTTGAGGTATCGCGGGTCGTGGATGACATGGAAGTTCCCCGAATCTTGTGGTACAGTGTGCAACCTCTGCAGAGTGTAAGACTATTCGAATAGCCGTGTCCACGGTCAAGGACGGTTGGGCGGTGCTGCTTAAACTATGTCCAGAGTTTACAAACAAGAGTGTGTGTGTTTGGATAACTACTTGGGTCAAGTCAAAGGACTTGACATGATTGAGATGGGTTGGTGCCCACTCTATTTATGTTGATATCTGTAACCTGTCCTCATGGTTACTTGAATTCTCTTGATGCATGTCTTACAAGTTGTTGAACATGTCATTGCACTCAAAACTAGCTTTCTGCAAAAATTTACCTATATCATGCATTGTTGTGTCTTGAACCAAAACATGGGTTGCTTGCGAGTACATTCAAAGTACTCATTGGCTTGCCACTAGTTATTTAATTGACCAGGCATGGAAGAACCGGAGTTCGAAGAAGAGTTCTTTGGAGACGAACATGTGAACTCGGACGTTTCCCAGTCAGAATGCCTGTAGGGTTAAGGCAGATGGCATGGGTTCTACTTATCGACGAAGATTTCCGCTGCTTGTGTTTCATTTGATGTTCAGCCCTTAAGGCTTTATCAATGTAAGACTTGACCATAATGGTCATAATTTGTGTAAGACGGTATGTATGGATGTAAGACTCTTGTTATTCAGCTTCTGTGTGTTTAGTGAGCATTGATCTCTGGGATCACTGTACACGTACAGTCGGTGATCTCGACTTATGAGTCGGGGTCCCCACAAATATATGTCGGAATGGCTATGGAAATGCCTTAATAGGTGGGTATGGTGGCTGTTTTGAGGAAGGTATATGGTGGGTGTATGGTACCGGCGAAGTTGCGCGGCACAAGAGAGGCTAGCAATGGTGGAAGGGTGAGAGTGCATATAATCCATGGACTCAACATTAGTCATAAAGAACTCATATACTTATTGCAAAAATCTACAAGTTATTGAAACAAAGTACTACGCGCATGCTCCTAGGGGGATAGATAGGTAGGAAAAGACCATCGCTGGTCCCCGACTGCCACTCATAAGGAAGACAATCAATAAATAAATCATGCTCCAACTTCATCACATAACGGTTCACCATACGTGGATGCTACGGGAATCACAAACTTCAACAAAAGTATTCCTCAAATTCACAATTACTCCACTAGGATGACTCTAATATTACCATCCTCATATCTCAAAAAAATTATCAAGCATCAAACTTCTCATAATATTCAATGCACTTTCTATGATAGTATTTATTATACCCAACTTGGATGCCCATAATATTAGGACCAATTTTATAACCATAGCAAATACCATGCTGTTCCAAAAGACTCTCAAAATAATATAAGTGAAGCATGAGAGATCAATAATTTCTACAAAATATAAGTGAAGCACTCGAGCAAATGACAAACTACTCCAAAAGATATAAGTGAAGCACATAGAGTATTCTAATAAATTCTGAATCATGTGTGTCTCTCCCAAAAGGTGTGTACAGCAAGGATGATTGTGGTAAACTAAAAAGCAAAGACTCATATCATGTGGTGAATAAAAATATAGCTCCATGTAAAGTTACCGATAGACGAAGATGAAAGAGGGGATGCCATCCGGGGCATCCCCAAGCTTAGGCTCTTGGTTGTCCTTGAATATTACCTTGGGGTGCCTTGGGTATCCCCAAGTTAGGCTCTTGCCACTCCTTATTCCATAATTCATCAAATCTTTACCCAAAACTTGAAAACTTCACAACACAAAACTCAACAGAAAATCGCATGAGCTCTGTTAGTGCAAGAAAGCAAACCACCACTTCATGGTACTGTAATGAACTCATTCTTTATTTATATTGGTGTTCAACCTACTGTATTCTAACTTCTATATGTTTCATACCCCCCGATACTAGCCATAGATTCAACAAAATAAGCAAACAACACACGAAACAGAATCTGTCAAAAACAGAACAGTCTGTAGAAATCTGTAACTTTAGAATAATTATGGAACTATAAAAATCCTACCAAAATAGGAAGTACTAGGAAATTTGTCTATTAATCTTATGCAAAAAGAATCAACCGAAAATCACGTTTCGGTGATTTATTAAAATTATTCTTGTGTGTGCAAAAGTTTCTGTTTTTCAGAAACATCAAATTAAGTAACACCGTAGGTTATCCTATAGGTTCTACTTGGCACAAACACTAATTAAAACATAAAAACCTCATCTAAATAGAAGCTAGATGAATTATTTATTACTAAACAAGAACAAAAAGCAAGGAACAAAAATAAAATTGGGTTTCCTCCCAACAAGCGCTAACGTTTAACGCCCCTAGCTAGGCATGATGATTTCAATTATGCTCACATAAAAGATAAGAATTGAAACATAAAGAGAGCATCGTGAAGAATATTACTTAAACATTTAAGTCTAACCCACTTCCTATGCATAGGGATCTTGTGAGCAAAATACTTATGGTAACAATAATCAACTAGCATAGGAAGGCAAAACAAGCATAACTTCAAGATTTTCAACACATAGAGAGGAAACTTGATATTATTGCATGTAAAAGCACGTGTTCCTCTCTCATAATAATTTTCAGTAGCATCATGAATGAATTCAACAATATAATCATCACAAAAAGCATTCTTTTCATGATCTACAATCATAGAAAATTTACTACTCTCCACATAAGCAAATTTCTTCTCATGAATAGTAGTGGGATCAAACTCAAAAAAATAATTATCATGTGAGGCATAATCCAATTGAAAACTAAAATCATGATGACAACTTTCATGGTTATCATTATTCTTAATAGCATACAAGTCATCACAATAATCATCATAGATAGCAACTTTGTTCTCATAATCAATTGGAACCTCTTCTAAAATAGTGGATTCATCACTAAATAAAGTCATGACCTCTCCAAATCCACTTTCATAATTATGAAAATAATTTTCAACATCCTCCAAAATAGTGGAATCATTACTTCCTAAAGTTGCCACTCTTCCAAACCTACTTTCATCAATATAATCATCATAAATAGGAGGCATGCTTTCATTGTAATAAATATTCTCATCAAACCTTGGGGGACTAAACATATCATCTTCATCAAACATAGCATCCCCAAGCTTGTGGCTTTGCATATGATTAGCATCATGGATATTCAAAGAATTCATATTAACAACATTGCAATCATGCTCATCATTCACATATTTTATGCCAAGCATTCTATGTAATTCTTCTTCTAGTACTTGAGCACAATTTTCGGAATCCTTATTTTCACGGAAGACATTAAAAAGATGAAGCATATGAGGCAACCATAATTCCATTTTTTTGTAGTTTTATTTTATAAACTAAACTAGTGATTAAACAAGAAACTAAAAGATTCGATTGCAAGATCTAAAGATATACCTTCAAGCACTCATATCCCCGACAACGGCGCCAGAAAAGAGCTTGATGTCTACTACACAACATTCTTCTTCTAGACGTTGCTGGGCCTCCAAGTGCAGAGGTTTGTAGTACAGTAGCAAATTTCCCTCAAGTGGATGACATAAGATTTATCAATCCGTGGGAGGTGTAGGATGAAGATGGTATCTCTCAAATAAACCTGCAACCAAATAACAAAGATTCTCTTGTGTCCCCAACAGACCCAATACAATGGCAAATTGTATAGGTGCACTAGTTTAGCGACGAGATGGTGATACAAGTGCAATATGGATGGTAGATATAGGTTTTTGTAATCTGAAAATATAAAAGCAGCAACATAACTAATGGTAAAAGTGAGCGTAAATGGTATTGAAATGCTAGGAAACAAGGCCTAAGGTTCATACTTTCACTAGTGGAAGTACTCTCAACAATAATAACATAACTGGATCATATAACTATCCCTCAACATGCAACAAAGATTCACTCCAAAGTTACTAATGTTGGAGAACAAACAAAGAGATTATTGTAGGGTATGAAACGACGTCAAAGTTATCCTTTCTGATCGATCTAATCAAGAGTCCGTAGTAAAAAAACACCTTAAGATACAAATCAAACAAAACCCTAGTGTCACCTAGATACTCCAATGTCACCTAAAGTATCCGTGGGTATGATCATACGATATGCATCACACAATCTCAAATTCATCTATTCAACCAACACAAAGTACTTCAAAGAGTGCCCCAAAGTTTCTAACGAAGATTCAAGACGAAAACATGTGCCAACCCGTATGCATAAGTTCATTCAACCCCCAAGTTGATCACTAAAACATACATCAAGTAGATCACGTAAATATCCCATTGTCACCATAGATAAGCACAGCAAGATATACATCAAGTGTTCTCAAATCCTTAAAGACTCAATCCTACAAGATAACTTCAAAGGGAAAACTCAATCCATTACAAAAGAGTAGAGGGGGAGAAACATCATATGATCCAACTATAATAGCAAAGCTCGCGATACATCAAGATCATATCACCTAAAGAACACGAGAGAGAGAGAGAGAGAGAGAGAGAGAGAGAGATCAAACACATAGCTACTGGTACATACCCTCAGCCCCGAGGGTGAACTAGTCCCTCCTCATCATGGAGAGTGCCGGGATGATGAATATGGCCACTGGTGAGGGATCCCCCCTCCGGCAGGGTGCCAGAACAGGGTCCCGATTGGTTTTTGGTGGCTATAGAGTCTTGCAGCGCCGGAACTCCTGATCTATTGTGTTCCCTGATGTTTTTAGGGTATATGGATATATATAGGTGAAAGAAGTCGGTCAGGGGATCCACAAGGGGCCCACGAGGGTGGGGGGCGTTCCCATGGGGTAGGACGCGCCTCCCTGCCTCATGGCCACCTCGAAGTCTCCCTAACGTCTACTCCAAGTCTCCTAGATTGCTTCCGTTCCAAAAATAACTCTCCCGAAGGTTTCATTTCGTTTGGACTCTATTTGATATTCCTTTTCTTCGAAACACTGAAATAGGCAAAAAACAGCAATTTGGGCTGGGCCTCCGGTTAATAGGTTAGTCCCAAAAATGATATAAAAGTGTTAATTAAAGCCCATAAACATCCAAAACGGGTAATATAGTAGCATGGAACAATCAAAACTTATAGATACGTTGAAGACGTATCAACGCGTGGTTTCGTCGGCCAATGAGAATTTTACACATGGAAAATTGACATTGGTCGTTGCTGTTAGCGGGTTATCAGATCCAAAACCGGACCCGATAGCTTAACGGCGCTTAACAACATCCCGTTACGGTGGATGCCACGTGTCGGTCACCCTTGACGAAAGCACTTCTATGACGCGCGATTTATCGTTATGGAAGTGGACACTTCCGTGATGATAATATTGGTAATATCATGGAACACTTCTACGACAGCACAGGTATGACTATCTTGATTCTGTCATAAAATTGTCATCGATGTACATGCATGACAAAAAACACGACCTACTGTGACAAACACGTATCATCACGGAAGTGTATTTTTTTGTAGTGTGTACAAGCTATGGTTGTGCAGAATGGAAATTAGAATGGTCATCACTGTAAGTTGTCAGATTTTTAGAGGACCAAGCCTCCCAGTTTCAGTCAAGTTATCGATACCTTGGAAGCCGATGATTGGTTAAGGACTATTGAGAAGAAGCCTGAGATTGCTCGCACTTAAGAAGCTGACAAGGTTCTGTTTGCTACGTATTATTTTGAGTGAGCTACCGCTATATGGTGGGATAATGCTAAGGCTACGTGGCATGCGGTCGAAGAAATTACTTGGACTAAATTGAATTCCTTGCTCTCACCCAAGGAAGCCTGTCTAAGTGAGTACCTTTATTTGGTGCTTATGTAATTCTTGAACATATGTACCTATGAATCGAATAATGCATTGGTTGTTTGAACCGGATGGATATGAATAAAGCTATATCATACTTTCAAATTTCAAATCCGGTACAATTATAAATAGCAGCAACTAAATTACGGTGAAATTATGCTCCGCGGGTCGTTACGGCGCACATGGTCGGGAAAACACAAATGTTTGTGATATACACCCTAATCTGACACGGTTCATAGAGAGGAAATGTGTGCGAGCATGCACACAGTTGCCATTTGCAAAGCGTGTGTGATGTCAGATAACATCACAAACGGTGCGGGCAAACTAAATGTTTATGATAGTTGCCTTATCATACATGATTTACAATCATGAACTGTTTCTGATGTGGTATGCATCATAAACGTTGCACCACTGAATAGCGTGTGCGATAGTTATCATGTACGACGCTGTTACGACGGTTCAAACTTTCATAATCATATCCGACACTCATACGATGATTATCTATTCTTCGTAATAAGTTATCGCATGTGTTTTGGGAAAAGTAAAAGTGTGTGATTCTCTGCTTATCATACACGTTCTATAATCGTGAACAAGTTTCCTAATATATATTTGAACAGATCGGTGCCACCGAGTTTCCTAATTGACGCCACCGAGATGAGTCAAAAGTGTGTAACAGTTAGATCTTGTGTGGAGGCTATATATACCCCTCCACCCCTTCTTCCTCTTTGAGGAGAGCCATCAGAACATATCTACACTTCCACCATTCATTTTCTGAGAGAGAACCACCTAATCAAGTGTTGAGATCAAGAGATTCCATTCCAACTATTTGAACCTTGATTTCTAGCCTTCCCAAGTTACTTTCCACTCAAATCCTTCTTCCACCATAGCCAAAACTGAGAGAGAGAGAGTTGAGTTTGGGGATACTATCATTTGAAGCACAATAGCAAGGAGTTCATCGTCAACACACTGTCTATTACCTTTTCAAGAGTGGTGTCTATCGGTGTCAAAACCGGCGGATCTCGGGGAGGGGGTCCCGAACTGTGCGTCTAGGCGGATGGTAATAGGAGACAAGGGACACGATGTTCTTACCCAGGTTCGGGCCCTCTTGATGGAGGTAAAACCCTACTCCTGCTTGATTGATATTGATGATATGGGTAGTACAAGAGTGGATCTACCACGAGATCAAGGAGGCTAAATCATAGAAGCTAGCCTATGGTATGATTGTTGTTCGTCCTATGGACTAAAACCCTCCGGTTTATATAGACACTGGAGAGGGCTAGGGTTACACCGAGTCGGTTACAATGGTAGGAGATCTACATATCTGTGTTACCAAGCTTGCCTTCCACGCCAAGGAAAGTCCCATCCGGACACGGGACGAAGTCTTCAATCTTGTATCTTCATAGTCTTGGAGCCCGGCCAATGATGATAGTTCGGCTATCCGGACACCCCCTAATCCGGGACTCCCTCAGTAGCCCCCGAACCAGGCTTCAATGACGATAAGTCCGACACGTATATTGTCTTCGGCTTTGCAAGGAGGGTTCTCCTCCAAATTCCATGTGCTTGCCGAATAGTGTCCGGCTTCCCTATAAATGTGCGCTCCTTGGCTTCCCCGTCCAATAATGGCCCTCTTCCACGTGTCGTATGAATGCGAAAAGCCAGGGTATTTTTATGTTTTACCCCCTAGCTGCGCGAATAAGTTGCCTATAAGAGAGGCGAGGATCCAGATCCGAATCACACCATCCTCCTTCCGCGAGTACTCATCGAAGCGCCTCTGACAAAAATCCACTCCATCACGGACAGTCGACGCGGCTCCTCCTCTCGTGCTCCCAGCCCCCAGCCAGGAGATTGGAGGAGATGTTCAGTCCCGCATAGCGAGCTAGTGACGCTCCAAGCAGAGGGATACCTCCCGCCAGCCTTCATGGTTCCGGTTCGAGCCGGACTGGCCACCTACAAGGGTGGAAAGCAGGCGGAGAGTGTCCCCAACCCTTCCAAAGGAGAGCGGGTATGCTTCGTCCCTTGTCTGATAAGGGGACTCAGATTTCCCATACATCCGTTTCTCCAGGGGCTCCTGGAGTTCTACAGACTCCAGCTTCACCACCTTACACCTGCCTCCATCTTGCACATCGCGGGTTTGTAGCCCTTTGCGAGTTGTTCTTGGGCATCGAGGCCCATTTCGCATTGTGGAAGAGATTGTTTTGCCTCGTACCCTGTTCTCACGAGGGGTCGATATATCAAGTGGGAGGAGCCGAAATATGGTGCATCACCGGGACCGGATATCTATCCGGAATCCCGAAGAAGGCGTCCGAAGACTGGCCTTCGGAATGGTTTTATATGGAAGACGCCCCGCTGCCGGATCCAGTTCGGATCGGCCTCCCGGAGTTCAGCAATGCCCCTTTGAAGAAACGCCTGAGCTGGCGCCCGCGGAGCCCTCTACGGGAGAATGATAGGGGTGTCCAATATCTGATGAGCCGAATAAGGTTACTGGCTCATTCCGGATTGACCATGATTGGAGTCATGGCCACGTGCATCATGCAATGGGTGCAGCCGCTCCAATATAGGGGCCACCCCTTGTGGGATTTCAACGGGGAGGATGACGCCACCCGCCATGGCCGCAAGGGGCCGGGATCGGTTGACGACCTGGTGAAGATCCTGTCCGGCTTGTACAAGGGGGAGAAAGAGGACTTCCTCCGCGCGAGTCCATTGAATGGATTCTCCATGAATAACCCTCGAAGCTGGGTAAGCGGACGTTTATTTATCCGATCCATATTCCCAAAGTTAAGTGTCTCACTTCGCGATTTCGACGCAGGAGCTGCAAAGGGACTTAGAGGGCATACACAGCCCGACCCCACAACCCGAGGATCCGGGACGATCCCTTGATCCGGCCTCCGAAGAGGATCCGGACATAGAGGTGGAGCTGATCGATGGGGTGTTCCACCAACTTAGCATGGACAATGCTTTAGTCGCCATTACGGCCGACTACCCCGGTTTATGTCCAGCTTTCCAGGTAACTGTGACCAGAGTCCTGACATCATTACTTCATCCATGCTTATTCCTGAACACCGTATACTAACAGTGCCTCGCAGGAGGTGCCTTCAAGGCGGGAAGCCGAATCCGCGGCGGCTGACCCACAAGGGTCAGTTTGGCCTAGCAGGCCGAAGAGGAGTGCGGCGCGAGTCGCAACATCGCCGCAACGGTATGGCGCACCACCTTATTTAAGGGAAATATTCCTGGGGGGTATATTAATGCCCATGATTTTTCCAGGAGAAAGAGCGCTCGCCGGACTGTGCCCAGAGAGGTTGCCAATCAAACCTCCGCCAGCCAGGCTCCAACGCCTGGTCAGGAGGGGGAGGCGATCACAAGGCATGAGCCGGATGCTCCTCCAATGGAGGATGCCGACAGGCTGTCCGCCACCAGGTCCTAGGTGGAGAGTGCCATGAATCACAGGCGCCACCGGACAGTTCTTCGTCACGCGTGTTTCTCCCCGAAGGCGTTGAATGCCTTTAATGCGGGAGACGCGCACCTCCGTGCCGCTCGAGATGGTTTAACCAGAGCCACGGAGCAGTATGTGAAAGACATACGGGTGAGGAATTTTAATCGTTATATATGCAAGTAGCCCCCGAGACTTAGAATAGTTAGAATAACTGATTTAAGGATCATTTGTTATGCAGGATCTTACGGAGAAGAATGCCCACCTGTCCCGGGAGCTTCAAGAGTGCAATGCCCAACTTGAGGCCGCACTAGCCGCCACAGGGGGAGCCACTAAGACCCCCTCTGGTAATACATACTTCGAAAAGATATGTAGTTTATGAAGTGCAGCTTGTGTATAAGTCTGACAATAATATTGCAGATGGTGCCGGACAGGATCCGGACAAGCGACATCTACTGCGCCAGCTGAAGGCCGGCGAGAAGGTGCTTATGAGGGTGCAGCAGGAGAGGAACAAACTCCAAGATGCCAACACCCAGCTGGGCGAAGAACTAAAAGATGTTTGGGTCCAGCTGTCTAACTCCGTAAAGGAGAATCGGCGGCTTCGTCGCGGCATCTACAGTAAGTGCTTAAGCAAACTCTTTTGAAAAGAAGAGTTCGGCGAGGAAGTCGATTGACAGAAATATGTCTGTAGGTGTGCTCACAGGTCGTCCGGCAGAGGAAATGCCTGGTTCCACGGGTGACCTTCTTCCCGAGCTGCTGCAACTGCACGAACGTGTTCGACAGGCGATGAGCGGCGTCGTTCAGGCCTTATGGCCGTCCGTCTCCCTACCCGAGTGTCTTGGAGGGCTTGCTGAGAAGCTTCAGGGAGTACGGCAGTGCTTCCGTCTGTGGAAGATATCGGCCTGCCATCAAGGCGCCAGGGAGGCCTGGGCCATGGTGAAGACGCGGTACACGAAGGCTGATCCAAACCACATGGCCGAGGTCGGACCTGTGGGGCCGATGGGAAGGAGATCCCTGTGAGCCTAATGTACGGCCAAGTAGAGTTGGCCGCGAAATATTCCCAATGGGACTGTAAACTAGACAGCCTGTTAGATGGGATTGAAGAGGAGTACAATCAGTCAATTTGACGATGTAATTTAAAATGACATGTAAAATGCCTTCTAGCCGGATTGTAGATCATTTGTCTTTGCAGACCTTTTCGCTTCAACCTCGGGACCCAACAGTCCGGAGTGTGTCCAAATACCCTCACGGTTATATAAAAACCAGGGCATGCGTGGAGACCAGGCGTAGGGGTCATTAGTGCTTTATCAGACAAGTGCCCAACTAGTTATGTTATATTACATGGTTAGTAAGAAACATCTTCCAGGGAGAATAGTTCCGTTAGGGGTTCCTTTCCCTGGGAGGCATGCCCTAAAGTGCATGTACAGACCACGAAAAGAGCAGAAAAGCATCTGGGGGCAGATAAATAAATAAGTAAGAAATCATCTTTCAAGTCACCGACCGAATATTCCCTTAAGAACGCTAGCTTTCGGCTTCACCCAGTCTGAGGTACACATCCGGCTGACCCGGCAGTAACAATCGCAGAGGTGCTCCCTTTACCTCCTAGCCGAACAATCGGGAACGTAGGGGTAAGCACAGGAGCCAGGCAACCTAGCTTGGCCAAAACTTAAGTCATATCGATGCATATAATGGTGAATAAAAGGTACATGCGGAAGTTTGACACATGTGTTGGGCATGAAACCCGTATAAATAAGCTTCTGTTAAAGAAGCCCCTAGGTATAATGAGTGCGAGAAGCATGTCAAGTGTGTGCGAACAATGCGCAGATCAGCCCTCAAAGGCTTTACGAAAAGGTGAGGAAAAAAAGAGAGGAACATAAGATAGCTAAAGTATAAAATGTGGACGAATGAAGGAGACGAACTTTGAGTCCGGCGCTAAGCGTAGAATCTTCGGAGACGGGCTGCGTTCCATGGGTTCAGCTCAAGTCGGTTGTCCGATGCGTTTCGTAGACGGTATGCTCCGCCGGTCAGGACTTGGTCGATGATGAAGGGACCTTCCCATTTGGGCTTGAGTTTGTCCTTTTTCTTGTCCGGCACGCGTAGAACTAGTTCGCCAATATTGTAAGTTTTGGCCCGTACTTCTCTGTTTTGATATCTTCGAGCCTGCTGCTGATAGAATGCGGAACGAGCTTTTGCCATGTCGCCCTCCTCTTCTAAGGCATCCAAACTGTCCTACCGATCCAACTCGGCCTCTCTTTACTCGTACATGCGCACGCGAGGTGAGTCATGAATTATATCGCAGGGCAAAACTGCCTCTGCGCCGTATACCATAAAAAATGGTGTGAATCCGGTAGTGCGGTTTGGCGTGGTCCGCAGCCCCCAGAGTACGGAGTCGAGCTCCTCTACCCAGTGCATGTTAGATTTAGTGAGGGACCGGACTAACTTGGGTTTGATGCCGCTCATGATTAGACCATTTGCTCGTTCGACTTGACCATTAGTTTGAGGGTGATAGACTGAAGCATATTCGAGCTTGATGCCCATATTTTTGCACCAGAGTTTAACCTCGTTGGCCGTGAAGTTCGTGCCGTTATCGGTGATGATGCTGTGGGGGACGCCATAACGGTGTACTACCCCAGATATGAAGTCTATCACAGGTCCGGATTCAGCTGTTTTAACTGGCTTGGCCTCTATCCATTTGGTGAATTTCTCCACCATGACCAATAGGTATTTTTGCTTGTGGGTTCCCCCTTTAAGGGGTCCAACCATGTCAAGCCCCCAGACAGCGAACGGCTAGGTGATGGGTATAGTTTTGAGGGCGGTGGGTGGCATGTGGCTTTGATTAGCAAGGAGCTGGCAACCGACGAATCGTTGGACTAAGTCCTGAGCATCTGCCCGGGCCGTCGGCCAATAAAATCCTGTACGGAAGGCCTTGCCTACAAGGGCCCGGGCTGCGGCATGGTGCCCGCCGAGTCTGGCGTGAATTTCAGCCAGAAGATTTCGCCCTTCTTCTTCGGAGATGCACCTTTGAAGGACTCCGGTAGTGCTTTTCTTATAAAGCTCTCCCTCATGGACCTTGTAGGCTTTAGATCGCCATACTATGCAGCGGGCCTCATTTTGGTCTTCGAGAAGCTTCTGCCTAATTAAGTAGGCTAGCGATGGTTCTGTCCACGGGGCAATGACTGCCATTATTTCGTGGGCTGAAGGTGTTATTTCATTGGCTGAGCCACCGATTGTGTCAGAATGGTCAGCGTTGGGCGGTGCGGTTGGTTCCGGTTTGTTGTTTCCAGACTCCTCTTCCCATAGTACGGATGTCTTAAAAAGCCGCTCCAAGAAGATGTTTGGAGGGACGGCGTCGCACTTTGCGCTGATGCGTGCCAACATGTCGGGCGCCTGGTTATTATCCCGGGCTACATGGTGGATTTCGAGTCCTTCGAACCGAGCTGACATTTTTAAGACGGTGTTACAGTAGTCTCCATTTACTTGGGATATTGCGAGGTTTGAATCCCCACGGACCTCTAGGCGTTGAATGCCCATGGAGATTGCCATCTGGAGACCGTGTAAAAGGGCCTCGTATTCGGCTGCAATGTTTGAGTCCGTGTACATTATCTGGAGTATGTATTGGACTGTGTCTGCGGTTGGGGACGTCAAGACGATGCCAGCCCCCAAGCCGGCCAACATTTTAGAGCCGTCGAAATGCATGATTGTCACACCCTGATTTTCATGGCACAACACTTAAAGTCATTAAATCATGCTAAAATGTGGTTTGACAAAAACTTTTGAGTGTTTTGGACTTTGCTTGATTTGATTTTTGTCTACTGTTTGCAAGTGCTCTAAAAATCAAATAAATCCTCCAACTCCTATACTTCATCTCCTTGCTCCAAACTCTTGAACCAATGATCATGCCATGTGTATAGAACATAAAAATAATTTCATACAAAAATAATTTGGCCAAATGGTATTTTCAAAAATTAGTTTTCCAAAAACCCCTGAATTGAGGTTTGCACTGCAAGTACTTAATTAAGGGCAGTAAAAATCTTTCCAAAAATATATTTGACTCCTATTAGATATAGGATACGCAAAAACCACAAAAATAAAATTTTAAAGGTTATTTTTCCTATTTTATTTAAAAGCTTTTTCTTAAGGCCAGAAATGGTCTTTAATAGGGAAAAATTATTTTATTGTTTCAAAAATATTTGACAAAAATCAGGGAAACTCAGTGGACATATAGTGTCCATATATAAGAGTTTCAACACATGGTCATGTTCAAAATATTGGTCAAATCCCTCAAAAATCCTTTGTGAATATTTCAAGCTTTTGAAATATTTACAAAGGAAATATTATCCAAAAATTCCATGAAAATTCTGTCATGTCACATATGACATGCTTGATGATATTGACAAGTATCATGTCATGGAGAAAAGTATAACTCCATGAAATCCCCACAAAACCATTTCTGTCCATTTTGAAGTTTGAGCAACTTTACATTGCCAAACATGTCCAAATGTTCTCAAACCTTGTGAACATTCTCAAATGGTCTAATAATTAATCTAGACCAAATGGCACAAATTGGAGAACAAGTTAACTTGATCAAAGTGCCCCAAAACCCTTTCTGTCCAGAACCAAATTTGAACAACTCTACATTGGCAACTTCCTCCTTTTGATCTAAACTTTTGTGGACATGTTCAGAGCCTCAAATGATGACACTACACCAAGTGGTGCATCAAGGAGAATTGATTTGCATGACTAAATCTTGGTAAAGCCATTTCTGCTGATTTCTAGGGTTTACCAAAGTTACATTGGCTACTTTCCTCAAATGAGCTCAAACTTGGTGGAACACCCTAATTCTATGTGCCATTCCATCCTGTTAATTCTCATGGCTAGTGGAATTAATTTTCTTGCCCAAACCAACAAAAACACCTTCTGCCATTTTTCCAAAATCATCATTTTGACCACTTCCACTATTCTCCATGAGCTCAACTTTTTACCACAGCCTCTCCTAGTCCCCCTCTACCTCTGGTGTGCTTTCCTGCCCGAGAGGCAATGATGAAGGGGCGCAGGGACCCATTTTTCTTCTCTGGACAGCCACTTTTTCCTCCCTTTCTCATCTCTCTCTCACTCCTGGCAGGTTCCAGAGCATCCAATGCCACTTTCCCCCTTGTTTATTCCCTCTGCATGCCTTTGACACTAGTGGACACGTGAGTGCGCGCGCAAAAGCCACGCATGCCGGCAAAAGACGCGCTCTAGAGCACGCTACCGTGCTCCCGACCGTTGACACGGCGCTCCCGTCCACCTCGAGCCTCCCCCTCGCGCCAGTCGAGGTGCCTCGGCGTCCGCAACATGCGACGCAGTCGGCCCCCTCCTCTCTCCTCCTCCCCGCGCCTCCACGGTAGCAAACAGAGGCCGCCCGAGCGCGCCAATGGTGCGGCTCACACTTGCACGTCTCTGACCTCTCCCCACTCCCTCTCTCTATCTCTCCCGACGTAGTCGACGTCCAGGAACACCCCAGACACGCCCACACGAGCCCTCGTGGCTTGCAGCGATGGCAACAGCCTCGCGGGTGCACGGCCCCGCTGTGCACCTCGCCCCCTTCTATTTAAGGCCACCCCCGAGCCTCCTCTCTACTCCTTTGCCTCTCTCTCCCTCCCAGCAACCATCTGGGCCAACTCATTCTTCCTCCCGTGCCCTCCATCCACCACCATGGCCGGAGCCTTGCCGTCGGCCTCCGCCTAAATTCGCGCCCACCTCTCCTCCTCCTTCCCTCTGGACCGCACTAGAGCGCCACCACCGTCACCGCGAGACCCTTCCATGCTTCTTCCCCTCCTCCCCGTGGCTGTTCCTCGAGCTGCATCACCACCGTCAGCCTCGTCCGCCGCGGTCGACGCCTTGCTCGACCCGGTGCCCCTGGGCGACCGTGCCACCCGCGGTTGGACGCGGCTGGGTCCCCTGAGCACACCGGTGGGCAGAGCATCGCCGGAGACGCCCTGTAGCGCCGGCGGCCGGTGTCGAACACCTCCTCTGTCGCCCTTCACGCCCGCGCGGGAGGTTGAGGACGAACCTGCAGGCGGGGCCCGCTCGCCAGTGGCCCAACCACCGGGCCACGCTGGCAAGTGGAGGCGGGTTCGACGTCTCCCGTGTCCCTGCAGTGAAGGCGCACTCCGCGTGGGCACCTTCGACGTCGCCCTGCCACCCGCGCAGCTGGGCCGGCCCAATGCCTATCTCTCGCCCAGTGCGGAGAATAAGGGTATAGCCCTTTTCTTATTTTCTTTTCCCAGATAAATTGTAAAATCCATAGATTATTTATTCTAAGTCCAAATTTGATGATTCTAATTTCTATAAGTTCATAAATTCCTGATCTATCACATGGTGCAATTTGCACATTTTTCCATAAATATTTTCTTCACAAAAAATTATCAAATCCCATATTTCCATTTCTGTCATAAACTTTAGAAAATCACAGAGAGCCCATTTTTGATCCAAATTCCATGATTCAAAATCCTGTATGTCTATAAGTTCAAAACTTAGTTTATGAACATTTTTATTAATACTTTCTGTGCCACACAATAATATGAGCCATTTCTTCATATTTTTCAACTCTGCAAATTCATAGGAAATTCATTTGAACTCCAAATCCAGTGAAACCAACTGCTAGATGCTTATAAAATCATCCTTTGTTTAATGGGTATATTTTCTCATTTTTCAAAAATATATTCATGTACACTCCTTGCAAATCCACAAATCCCTTGATTCCATCATATTGATATGTTCAGAGATATCCATTCATCAAATCCCAATGAAACCACTTTGGTCACTCCTCATATGACCAGAGGTATCCTAGATAAGTCCAACTCACATTTTTAGAGAACTTTTACTTTTGCCTTGTTGTGTTGCTTATTGTGTTTGTTTCCGACGTTAGTTGACGAAGTAGATGGAATACTCGGAGAAGGACCAGAAGACTTGAAGACTCTGAGGAACAGGCAAGCAACCCTTTGACCAAGTCTATGAAACCCTTTTTATGCATGTCATATAGCTCTTTATTATTGTTGCATCGGAATCATGATGAGATGGTGAACCCCGTGGGTTGGTTGCCTCTGTTACTTCCTCGTTGATACTTGCATTGTGCATGGCCCTACCTTCTTATGAGGGTTATGCCGGTGGGAGTAGATAGGATGCTAAAGTAGAGCTACGCGGGAATATGCATGGTGATGGAGACAAAGTATTTTCAAAGGACTTTTCCAAAACCCCGTCGGGTGCCACTTATGCCCGAGGGAGAGGATGAGATGGGTAACCACTTGATGACGAAGTGGTGTACCGAGGCAAATGTGTGTGTTGTTTTCAAAAAGGATTGGTTTAAGTTGCGACCGTTATTCCAACCTTACATGCGCAACCACTCTACCCTTATATGGGAAAGGGCATTATTGAGTACCTAGACCGATACTAGCTTGGAGCCCGCATTACTAGTGACGGGGGAGAGTTGGTGCTCTCTCTTGGGACGGGGTCGTGCCAGGTAGGGCGACCAAGAACATTTTTATGGGGCACCGGACACACCGTTGGTACCCCGTGCTTGTGATGTGAGATGATTATGGAGCGTGGCTCCACGATAATGTTATGTGATAATGTTGGGCACGGGGGTTACTACCAATCGAGTGGACTCCATGTTACTGTCGTCTAGGGAAAGGTAGTGATTGGGTGCTTACCCCGGGTACTTGAGGTATCATGGGTCGTGGATGACACGGAAGTTCCCCGGATCTAGTGGGTACAGTGTGCAACCTCTGCATAGTGTAAAACTATTCGAATAGCCGTGTCCACGGTCAAGGACGGTTGGGTAACCGCTCCTGGGCTACGTCCACTTGTTTACAAACCAAGTGTGTGTGTTGATAAAATGACTTGGGTCAAGTCAAGGGACTTGACATGATTGAGATGGGTTGGTGCCCACTCTATTTATGTTGATATCTGTAACCTGTCCTCATGGTTACTTGAATTCTCTTGATGCATGTCTTACAAAGTTGTTGAACATGTCATTGCACTCGAAACTAGCTTTCTGCAAAAATTTACCTATATCATGCATTGTTGTATCTTGAACCAAAACATGGGTTGCTTGCGAGTACATTCAAAGTACTCATTGGCTTGCCACTGGTTATTTAATTGACCAGGCATGGAAGAACCGGAGTTCGAAGAAGAGTTCTTTGGAGACGAACATGCGAACTAGGACGTTTCCCAGTCAGAATTCCTGTAGGGTTAAGGCAGATGGCATGGGTTCTACTTCTCGACGAAGATTTCCGCTGCTTGTGTTTCATTTGATGTTCAGCCCTTAAGGCTTTATCAATGTAAGACTTGACCATAATGGTCATAATTTGTGTAAGACAGTATGTATGGATGTAAGAGTCTTGTTATTCAGCTTCTGTGTGTTTAGTGAGCATTGATCTCTGGGATCGCTGTACACGTGCATTCGGTGATCACGACTTATGAGTTTGGGTCCCCACAATGATCCAATTAGAGTATGCGCCGTACTCTTTAGGGAGTTTGGCTTTGGTCCATTCAGCGATGAAGTCGGCCAAAACTTGCGACTTTATAGCTCGCCATGGTTTGTAGGTTATGTCGAATGGTAAGAGCTCAATGGCCCATTTTGCAATCCTGCCCGTGGCGTCGCGGTTGTTTATAATGTCGTTGAGAGGTACTTCAGAGGCCACTGTTATCAAACACTCTTGAAAGTAGTGTCGCAGCTTCCGGGATGCCATGAACACCGCGTACGCTATCTTTTGATAATGTGGATACCGGGACATGCATGGGGTTAAGAAAGTGGATACGTAGTACACTAGTTTTTGAAGAGGGAATTTGTGTCCTTCTGTTTCTCGTTCGACGACGAGTACTACGCTTACAACTTGATGTGTTGCCGCGATATATAATAACATTGGTTCGCCCAAGTTGGCGCGGCCAGGACCGGATTTGTTGCCAATATGGCCTTTATTTCTCTGAGTCCGCGTGGCAGCATCCGTCCATTCGAAGTGTTCGGTGCGCTGGAGTAGCCGATAAAGGGGCAATGCCTTTTCTCCCAAGCGGGGGATGAAGCGGCTTAGAGCCGCCATGCATCCAATCAATTTTTGTATTTGTTTGAGGTCTTTTGGGATATCCAATTGTGACAGAGTTCGGATCTTGGTTGGGTTTGCTTCAATTCCTCTACCGGATACAATGAAGCCCAAGAGCTTTCCGGCTGGTACGCTGAAAACGCATTTTTCCGGGTTGAGCTTAATGTCATATGCTCGGAGGTTGTCGAATGTGAGCCTCAAATCGTCTACTAGAGTTTCGACATGTTTGGTCTTGACGACCGCATCGTCTATGTATGCCTCCACTATTTTGCCGATCTGGGTTGCCAGACATGTCTGAATCATGCACTGATATGTTGCGCCGGCGTTCTTGAGCCCGAAGGGCATTGTGTTGAAGCAGAATGGTCCATATGGAGTAATGAATGCTGTTGCGGCTTGGTCTGTCTCCGCCATCTTGATTTGATGGTATCCGGAGTATGCGTCGAGGAAGCACAATGAATCGTGCCTTGCGGTAGCATCGATGATTTGATGGAAGCGGGGACGGGGGAAAGGATCCTTTGGACAAGCCTTGTTAAGGTCTTTAAAATCAACACACAGGCGCCAGGATTTGTCCTTTTTTGGTAGCATTACCAGGTTCGCTAGCCAGTCCGGATGTATTATGTCTCTGATGAATCCGGCTTCTAATAGTTTGGCTAGCTCCTCTCCCATTGCCTGTCTTTTGGGTTCGGAAAATCGCCGAAGAGCCTGTTTGACTGGCTTGAATCCTTTTAGGATGTTTAGGCTGTGCTCTGCCAGCTTGCATGGGATTCCTGGCATATCTGAAGGGTGCCAGGCAAATATGTCCCAATTTTCCCGAAGGAATTCTCATAGTGCGGCGTCTACATCAGGGTTTAATTGTGCCCCAATGGAGGCCGTCTTTGCGGGGTCCGTTGGATGGACTTCAAATTTGACTATTTCGTCCGCTGGTTTAAAAGAGGTGGACTTGGATCTCTTATCGAGTATCACATCGTCCCTGTTCACTGTGGAGTGCAGCGCAGTGAGTTCCTCTGCCGCTAGGGCTTCGGATAGTGCCTCTAGGGCTAGTGCGGCTGTTTTGTTTTCGGCGCGGAGCGCTATGTCCGGATCACTAACGAGAGTGATAATTCCATTGGGCCCGGGCATTTTAAGCTTCATGTACCCATAATGGGGTATGGCTTGAAAAATTGTGAATGCCTCTCGCCCTAATAAAGCGTGATATCGGCTGCTGAACGGGGCCACTTGGAACGTGACCTCTTCGGACCTGTAATTGTCCGGCGAGCCGAACACTACATCTGGTGTAATTTTTCCTGTGCAGCGTGCTTCCTGACTAGGGATTATTCCTCTAAAGGTTGTGCTGCTTCGCTCAATGCGGCTCCAGTCTATTTCCATTTTTCGAAGGGTTTCCTCGTAGATGAGGTTTAATCCGCTGCCTCCATCCACGAGTACCTTGGTAAGACGAAAGTCGTCCACTATTGGACTGAGGACCAATGCGGCTGGTGCTCGGAGTGTTCGGAATTTAGGTTCGTCGTTGGCATTGAAGGTGATAGTCGTGTCGCTCCATGGATTTGTTGTTGCTACTTGGTAGACTTCGGCGAGGCTGTGGATTGTTCGTTTCTGCATATTATTTGATGCGAAAGTCTCGAAGACTGTTAATACCGTACTGGTACTGTTGGGCTGGTTCTCCGGGGCTAGAAGCTCTTCGCCACTTTTGGCCACCTGCCGTAGTATCCAACATGCTCGAAGGCTATGTGTTGGAGTGGCTCCCTCTGTACTATGGATTTTACAGGGTCCGCTGAGCCATCCCTCCATTACGGTTCCGTGCCCTTTAGGGGGTTTTTGCTTTTTGGTTTTTGTCCCAGGTGCCTGAGCATGATGCACCCTTTTATTTCGGACTAGGGTTGTGTTCGGAGCTGGATTGTCCCAAAACTTAGTTTCAGTTTTCCAGGCACTCTCCATCGCACAGTACTTTCGTACTATGGACGCCAGGTCGACGAAGTGTATGATTTCCCGACGACTTATGGCGTTCATGCTTCCCTTGTTCGTGCAATTATTGCAGAAAATTGAGACTGCACTTTCCTCACGTCAGTCCTTTATCTTGTCCATCACCAGGAGGAATCTGGCCCAGTAATGATGTACTGTTTCAGCAGGCTCTTGCCGGATTTGAGATAGATCGCTAGTGTTTGGGTGGGCGGGTGGAATTAAGTTTGGAACCCCGCCCAATCTGAGGCTCAGGGGCCGAAAAGTTTCCGAATTTGGAAGCTCGGATCGCTGGATGTTGTCCAACGAATCTGGTGCGCTGCCTGACTTTAGGTTCAGTACTTGATTGACGTCCGTCCCTCCGCGGGAATCTGGCATGGAAGGATCGGGAATCCGGACATAACTTGTCTTTAATATAGAAGAAGAGTCGCCGCATTGTTCCTCTACCACAGCGACGTGGTGGGTAGCCTGGGGAGAGTTAATCTCTCTCAGATCGGTTTTAAGCCCAATCTGATCGTAGTCTGTAGTGACTCCCAGGGCGGTGATGCGATCCAAGAGCTCGTTTACGGAGGAGAGCTCCCTTGGATCCAGCTGCTCGGCGAATTCCGAGTTGATGTGAAGATCGTTTTTGATGACCCGAGAGGTCATTGTCGGAGCGGCGGCCGAACAGGCGGTCATAACAAAACCACCTAGCCGGATAGTCTGGCTGGTAGCCAAAGCTCCCTTGGTGACGGTGCCGTCTTTAAAGACGGGAAGAGGCATCCTTCCTAATTGCGATGGCACAGAGGAACTCTCAATGAAAGCACCAATGTCGGTGTCAAAACCGGCGGATCTCGGGTAGGGGGTCCCGAACTGTGCGTCTAGGCGGATGGTAACAGGAGACAAGGGACACGTTGTTTTTAACCCAGGTTCGGGCCCTCTCGATGGAGGTAAAACCCTACTCCTGCTTGATTGATATTGATGATATGGGTAGTACAAGAGTGGATCTACCACGAGATCAAGGAGGCTAAACCCTAGAAGCTAGCCTATGGTATGATTGTTGTTCCTCCTATGGACTAAAACCCTCCGGATTATATAGACACCAGAGAGGGCTAGGGTTACACAGAGTCGGTTTCAATGGTAGGAGATCTACATATCCGTATTGCCAAGCTTGCCTTCCACACCAAGGAAAGTCCCATCCGGACATGGGACGAAGTCTTCAATCTTGTATCTTCATAGTCTTGGAGTCCGGCCAACGATGATAGTTCGGCTATCCGGACACCCCCTAATCCGGGACTCCCTCAGTGTCTCCTAGATTGGTTAGGTGTCGCTTTGGAGCCTTCGTCGTGATGTGGAGTTGAACCAAGAAGTTTGTACGGGCAAGGAGATCGCCTACTTCATGAAGATCTACCTGAGTGAGGCAAGTCCTTCATGGGCTATGACCATGGTGGGATAGACAAGGTTGCTTCTTTGTGAACCCTTCGTGGGTGGAGTCCTCTGTGGACTCGCAAAATGGTTACCCTTTGTGGGTTGAAGTCTCCATCAACATGGACGTACGATAGCACCACCTATTGGAACCATGCCAAAAATGTCCGTGTATGTTTGCCTTCTCCAAACCATTCCCTTTACCTTCATATGCAATGTTTTACTTTCTGCTGCTATACTCTTAGAATTGCATTTGTAGGTTGATTGCTTGACTTGTCATAATTGCTAAAAATCTGCGCACAACTAAAATCGGGGAAAGGATAGATTTTATTTCGTCAAGTAGTCTAATCACCCCCTCTAGACATACTTTGGATCCTACAAGTGGTATCAGAGCTTTGGTCTCCATTAGCCTTGATTTTTGTATCTTTGGTGATCATAGCATTGGTTTCACAACCTAGGAGAGTATTGTGTCTAGCGAGGTAACTATCACCGTAGAGGTCCTTACTTTGAAAATGCAATAAGATGGAAATGCAAATTCTTGGTTATAAACCCGCAGTTTGGGCTGTTGTGTGTGTTGGCTTACAAGGTGAATTTTTGAAGATGGTAGAGAACTGAATCATGAAGCAACTGTGGAAGAATTGAAGACTCTCCAATACAATGCTCATGTGAGATGTTGGGTTCCGGCAGACCCTTAAGGTTCGAACACTGGGGTGCGCATGAAGATCTCTCCCCTACCTATCTACGTCCGATCGCCTCATGAGATCCAAGCTGAAAACGATGAACAACACAAGGGACACGATATTTATACTGGTTCGGGCCAATATTGTGGTGTAATACCCTACTCCAGTGTGTGGTGAGGTGCATTGCCTCAGGGGCTGATGATGAACAGTACAAAGGGAGAACAGCCTCACGAGAGGTCTTCTTGATCTTGTGCGATGAACTACTTGGGTGAGTTTGATCGCCTCTCTCTCTCTCTAGTCTTCCCAAAATCTGGATCTGATTCCCCTACTCTGTGGTGGCTAGCTCTATTTATAGAGGTCCTGGGCCTCTTCCCAAATATTGAGGGGGAAGGGAGCCAACAACGGCCATTTCAAAGGGGAACATCTAGTACAAGCTATCCTGACTAAAGTTGGTCTTTAGCTGCCAAAAGCACTAGCGATGACGCCGTCTTGGGCTCCACGGTGATCTCCATCCTACCGCTCCACTAGTCTTGGTATCGTTGCACTGAAATGGCAACCTTTGCATGATGCCCCGGTATTCCACGTCTGTGCTTGCCCCCTTTGCACCAAAGAGGAAACAAGGACACTACGCAGGCCGGCGCCTGCCTGGCGGCCGCCTGGTCTCGATCGTCATGGCTTGCGTCATGAGCACCTCGCGAGGTATCCTGCCTTGATCTCTCCGCCTCCTTGGGAGCCTGCCCGGCGAGGCCGTCCCTGAGGAAGCCTTGTGTCGTCCGCCCCGCGAGGCTTGGCCCCTCGCGAGGGTCTTGAGTCTTGTGCTGATGAAGACATGCCGTACTGGGCCACCACTTGAGCCACGCAAGTCCGGGGACCCCCGCAGGCTGCAGGCAGGCTTCCCAGAACGCCGACAGTAGCCCTCGGGCCCAAGGCGCGCTTGGACTTGGCTTAGCGGAGAAGCGAAGGGGCAAGTGCGGAGCGCCGCGGGCCCCATCAGCCGGCGGTCTTGGGCGCCGCGTGGCGGTTGATTGGTAGTGGGCGTCTCCG
Source organism: Triticum aestivum (assembly GCF_018294505.1). NCBI lineage: Eukaryota > Viridiplantae > Streptophyta > Magnoliopsida > Poales > Poaceae > Triticum > Triticum aestivum. Next base: position 152,702,236 of record NC_057807.1, read on the forward strand.
CTTCCCCATGCTGCCTCGGCAACTTCTCAACTTGACAAGTCCCTGCATGCAAAAATGGGTCATGATTACCTGAGATAGTTGTGGCCGACGGTTGGCCTCCTCCGGACTATAAGTACGGACGGGCGAGAGCCCCCGTAGTCCATTCCTTCCTGCTACTCCCTTTCTTCTTCTTCCTCGCCCTTGCTCCACCTTACGCCAATGGCGCCAATCCGCCGGTTTTCTGTAGAAGAGAAGGGAAAGGCCCCCCGAGAGGGTCCTGACCCGCTTCCGCCGAAGAAGTGACCTATCCCCGGCCGCCGCAATGTGTCCGCTTGGCAGGGGTCGTTGCGGCCCTAGTACGAGCGGCCGCCGCCTGGAGAAGAGGCCGCCGAGCGACATCACCGGCGTCGCAGGCGACACTGGCGAGTCACGGCAGTACGCGTCGTCACCCCTGGGGTCCATGCTGAGAGCTCTACTCGTGAGCTCGTGCTTCACACCGCCATGCCTCCTCGATCTTGGATTCGCCTTCCTCCCTCCTTCGCCTTCGAGATGCCGCCGAGTGGGTCTCTGGAGCTATGGCTGCAGCACGCTGACTGCAACACCCTTGCGACCGGAGCGGAGGTTGCAGTCGTCGCTCCGGGCAAGGTCTTCATGACCCGGGGCTGGGGCGAGATCCCCCGGGTCTGCCACACAAGTGGTGCCCTTGTACTTCATCTTGAATACGACGGCGCCTCCTTGATGTTCTTCAAGGTTTTCGACGCGGAAGGCCACCGGCTGGAGTGCTGCCCCGAGAAAGGTGACCGGGGTACTGGCATGGCATGGGCCAGGCCTCCCAATCGCCTCCCCAGTAGCTCCTCAGGAAGCAGCGGAGGAGCCAGAGGATTCAGCGACTCCGCCGAGCTTCATGCGACTCTGGAGATGAGCGACTACAATTATGAGCTCCCGAGCTCGCGTCGCGCTCGGAGCAGGGCAGCCGCGTCAGGTCATCGACGCCACTGATCTGGATGGGGTTGGCGCCGGCACCTGATGGCCCACTGTTGATGATGGCGTCTCCTGGAGAGGCGTGCATAGTTAACGCTCCTTAGGATTAGCACCTTTTGTTCCCTGCGAGGAATCGAAATGACACCCCATGGTGGTATGTAAGGCGCCTGCCATGTCTTTTGTGGATTGTACATCCTTATCATGAATCAATGCGAGATGCATGTTCTGCCCCAGCTCAGCTCCCCCTTTCTTTCCTCACGAGGACTTGGTGCTCTACGCTGACAGGTCCCTTTCCCCAGGCAGGCTTCAGCCGTCACTGGTATGCCAGGTCGCGATGTCGTGGTCAAGGCCAAGAGGTGAGCGGTCCAAGGTCTAGTAAGAGCCCCTGAGTCGCGATGCTCAGGAGGTCCCCTTTGGCGCTCAAGCAGCCTCCGCTGGGCGAGAAAGGCAGGCAATGTTGCCGTGACAGAGCTGTAATAGGCGAGGGATTAGCGTTGAGTCGATTTAGCTTTTGGGTGACTTATATCACAGGTTTGGAGTAGTTCTTCGGTGAGGTGCCGGGCCTGCATGCCGGCAGCTGGGGTGTTGCTAGGTCAGGCCCTCGTGAGCTTCTCCCCTCTTCCCCGCACTTTCCTTCATGCTCTCCATCCTCAGGTCCTGGCCCTCGAGCGAGCTCAGCCGCCACTGGTATGACAGGTCGCGATACCGTGGGTCAAGGCCAGAGGGTGAGTCCTGGAGAGCCAGTAAGAGCCCATGAGTCGTGATGCTCAGGCGCCCCCTTTTAACGTGTGAACAGATCATGCGGGAGAGAGGGAGAGAGAGCTTGCGACGCCCCCCGTGCTACTCCTGAAGCGGATCCTGCACACCAATCTTGAGGGAAAACAAGGTCTACCATTACGGTTGCCAGCCAGCCATTGGTTGCTCTGAGGGAGTGATTGGGGCACTAAGGGCCTGGTGAGGTGGCGCTTATGCCGTGTTGCCGTGGCCAGCGCTCGACCGCTCAGATTTGTCGGTGTTGCAGGGACGGACCCATGCGCAAGCACCGTGCCAGGGCGAGCGGCTCCAAAGGTAGGTGTCAATCGAGCAGGAGATTATCTCAAGCAGGTTAATCATGAAGGGGAAAATCCACTTAGATAGATGCAGAGAAAGCAAATGCCACTGGGTCAGGCCCGAGCGGCTTAGGGATGATGCATCCCGAGGGGTGCCCCCAACAAGGTAAGCGGAAGGCATAAGCAAAACGGATACATGCCGCAGGGATGGACCCACGCAACCTGGGAATGATGCAACCCTGAGGGTGCTCCCAGCTGAAACGAAAACTGAAAAGAAGTCACCTGATACAGTTGTGGAGCGAGTGTCGGAGTAGCTGACGATGCGGGGTGAAGAAGCCGATCCTCACGAGCCCTCGGGACTCCAAGCCTCGGGAGGCTCAGGAGGTCCGGGCGGCCCGCTGAGGTCCATCTCCATCTCCTCCAGGAACACGCGATGCTTGGCCACCTGAGCTTCAAGAATGCTTCTCATCAAGCGCTGGTGGGCTGCAGCCACGTTCGGCAAGCCGAATGGCATGCGAACGAAGTTGTGCGGTGGGCCCGTGCAACGCCCCACGCGCGAAGGCCAGAAGCACTCTTGAGAAGCGACTCGATTGAGCCCTGGGTAGTCGATGTAGACGCGCAGCCCGCCATCCTCACCTGGATGGGGAGCTACGCTGGGCAGACGGCGGTTGCCGCACATGACTCTCGATTCCTCCAACTCCTGAGCGGCCCTGGTGATGAATTCCTGAGGGTTGGGTCCTTCTTTCCTTACGCCTTCCTGAGGGAAGCGTGCCGTGAAGCCCACCTCCAAGTTGTGCCCAAGCGCCTCCCTCGTGACCTTGGCAAAGTCGGTGGCTCCCCAGGAGAGAGCCCCTGAGCCGTGCCCGAGGAGGGCGCCGGGCGCGCTTTCCTATGCGATGGAGGGTGGCGCCCCTTGGACGGGCGCATGTCCAGACGCGGCGCCTTCGGAGGTGCCTACCTCTTGAGGCCTTAAACTAGGTGATGTCTTCTTCTTCTTGGGAGCTGCTCCAGGGAGGTTTCCACTCTTGCTTTCCGGGTCCTCGATCGACGCGGCCTGGAAGGCGCGCTCGAGGGAGCACACCGCATCCTTCTCTTCACAGGGGACCGTGATGACCCCGCCGCTTCCTAGCATCTTGAGGATGTTGTAGCCATGGTGAGTCACTGCCATGAACTTGGCCAGGGCCAGATACCCGAGGATGGAATTGTAATGCAGGCGAATGTGGGCGGCATCAAAGTCAATGAGCTCGGTGCGGTAGTTGTTGTGCTGTCCAAAGGTGACAGGAAGGCGGACCTGCCCTATTGCGACAGTGGAACCATCAGTAACTCCTGAGAAGGGCTTGGTTGGCTGAAGCTGATCATATGACACTTGGAGATTGTTGAACGTCTCGACGGACAGAACGTTGAGTCCTTCTTGGCCATTGATGAGGGTCCCAGTGACTTGCACATTGCTGATGATTGGGGAACAAAGCATTGGGAGGACATCGGCCGTTGCCGCGCACTTGAGCTGATCCGCTGAGCTGAACGTGATGGCGCACGCAGACCACCTGAGAGGGCGCGTGGCCTCAAGCTTGGAGAGGACTGCATTCACCTTGTGAGCAAATTGCTTGAAGATGCGCTGTGAGGCTAGGGCCTGGGTGCCGCCCAGGATGCAAGCGATTGCACGTGGCTCCTGGAAGCCCCCAGCCCCCTCGTCCTAAGGATGGTCTTCATTCCTTCTTGGGGGTGGTGGCAGAGGAGGAAGGCATGTGTTGCCCTGTGGGCGGTCCTCGCGACGCTGGTCCTGCCAGCGGTCCTCGTGAGGTCGGTCACGCCACCCTTGGCATGGGCCACGGTCATCCCATCGTCCTCCACCTCTTGCTCCACCTTGGCCGTAGCCCCGATCATTGCGCTCGGGGCATCGTCCGACATGGCCTTCTCTTACGGCCCTGAGCTCTTGGCATTCGTTGGTGTTGTGGGTGTGAAGATCGTGGTACACACAGTACCTGCTGCCCTTGGACGACTCTGGCTGGTCCCTGCTGCACTTGGTGTCTGGCTCTGCTGTGAGCACAGCTGCTCCCTTGCGCTTCACATCCATGGCCTTGGCTTTCTTCTCTTCTTGGTCTGTTGCTGGGAGCTCGAGAATGGAGAGGCGTCCCTCCTTAGCCCTTGCGCACTTGGTCGCCAAGTTTAACAACTCCAGTGATGCACACAGATCTTCATGGATTGCCAGCTCCTCGTTCATCTTGATGTCGCAAACACCATCAGAGAACGCAAAGATAATGGCCTCCTTAGTTACCCTGGGAATCTTGAGGCGAGCATTGTTGAAGCACTGGATGTACTTCTGCAAGGTCTCTCCAGGCAGCTGCTTGATGCGACGCAGGTCTCCCACGACCGGTGGACGGTCGCGAGTGCCCTGGAAGTTGGCACTGAAGCGGGTGCGCATCTTGTCCCAGGAGGAGATCGTGCCAGGAGCCAGGTTCAAGAGCCAGGTGCGGGCACCGTCCTTGAGTGCCATGGGAAACCAGTTCGCGATGACCTTTTCGTCCCTGTTGGCGGCTTCGATGCCCAGCTCGTAGAGCTGTAGGAACTCCACGGAGTCTGCAGTGCCGTTGTAGCGAGGAGGCAGATCAGGCTTGAACTTGCCTGGCCAGGCGACACTGCGTAGCTCAGGGGTGAAGGCACGACAGCCTGCGGTGGCCACTGGACCCCTTTGCTGATGCTAGGCTTGCTCCTGGAAATTCCCACATGCCGCCGCTTGGAGCAGCGCAGGGTCTTGACGTTGTGGCACAGGGATGCGGTTGTGGTGCACCGGTGCCGGGAGCACGCGAGCACCTTCTTGGGGGCGAGGGATTTCTTGGCAGCTCCTTTCTTGTCACGCGGGCACCAGATGCAGTGGATCTCGTCCTGGGGCCGCGCGCCTTGGAGCTAGGGCGTCTTCTTGGGGAGGAGGAGGCAGAGGCACCTCCTGGTCTGCGCCTCATGCGCAGGATGGAGGGCGAGGCAGTGAGAGGGACATCATAGGAGAGCCCCTTGCAGCACTGACGAGCTCGGTGATGCGAGCGAGCCAGTCCTCGTAGAGGTCGTCGAAGAATTCAGTCCTTCTCTGTTGGCCCTAGATGAGATCTCTTCTACTGTGGTGGCTACCCCTATTTATAGGGGCCCTGGTCCTCTTCCCAAATATTTAGCGGGAAGGGAGCCAACAACGGCCATTTTGAAAGGGGACAGCTAGTACAAGCTATCCTTACTAAAGGTGGTCTTCGACTACCAAAGGCACTGGTGATGACACCGTATTGGGCTCCACGGTGACCTCCGTCCTGCAGTCCTGCTAGTCTTGGTCTCGTTGCACTGATATGGAAACCTTTGCTTGATGCCTTGGTACTTCGCGCCTGCGCTTGCCCCCTTTGCACCAAAGTGGAAATGAGGACACTACACAGGCTAGCGCCCGCTTGGCGCCCGCTTGGTCTTGATCATCATGGCTTGCGTCATGAGCACCTCGCGAGGTACCCCTTGCCTTGATCTCTCCACCTTCTCGCGAGCCTGCCTGGTGAGGCCGCCCCTGAGGAGGCCTTGTGTCGTCCGCCCCATGAGGCTTGGCCCCTTGCAAGGGTCTTGAGCTTGGGTTGATGAAGACGGGCCGTACTGGGCCACTGCTGAGCCACACTGCAGGACGCAGGCAGGCTAGTCTGGGGACCCCCGTTCCCAGAACACCGAAAGTAGCCCCCGGGCCCAAGGCGCGCTCAGACTTGGCTTAGTAGCGAAGCCAAAGGGGAAGTGTGGAGGGCCACGGGCCCCAACAGCCTGTGGCCTTGGTCGACGCGTGGCGGTTGATTGGACGTGTGCGTCTCCGCTTCCCCATGCTGCCTCGGCAACTGCCCAATTTGACGAGTCCCTGCCGCATGCACAAAGAGTCATCATTACCTGTGATCGTGGAGGCCGACGGTTGGCCACCCTTGGGCTATAAATGGGGAGAGGCGAAAGCCTGCGTTGCACATCTCCCCTCGCCCCGCCTGCTTCTTCTCCTTCCTTGCTCCGGTTGCTTGAAGTGTCCCATGGCGCCCGTGAAGAAGTTCTCGACCGCGGAGGAGGGGAAGGCTCGCCAGGAAGGGCTTGGCTCTCCTCTACCCAAGTGCGGCCACGGCCGTCCCCACAATAATCCCGCGACTCCCGTCACGGCTTCTCGTGGTCGCGGTGGTGGCCCTTCATGCGGTGGCGGCCGCCCGTATCGAGGCATCCCGGTCGATGGAGGAAGGCGTCCCGTGGCTGCACGGCCTCCTCGGCCGCGCTTCCATTCGGCAGAGGTGCTGCCGGCGTTTGTGGTGTGGTCGGACAATCCACCGGCAACTGGCTCCAGCTCCCTCGCTTCTTCATCGGCGAGCTGCCGGCTGCTGGCCCCGGCGCGCTCTAGATGCAGGCGGACGGCTGCTACAGCAAGGCCTCCTGTGTTGCAGTGGAGATCTCCGTCGCCTGGAACATGGCCCTGGCCCAGGTACGGCAGATGTTTGCCTGCGCGCGTGGCCTGAGCAAGGAGGTGCACCCTCCACTTCAAGTATGATGGAAAGGAGACCCTCTACATGAGGGTGTTCGGAGAAGATGGCCGACGTGTCGGGTGCTGCCCTGAAGACGATGGTGGTGACGAGGTGCTTGGCCTTGGCGACGAGCGTGACTAGCGCGAAGGCGAACTCGCTCCTGGCGGCGACCGCGGATCGCGGAGCTTCAGTGGCTCCTCCTCCGGTGACAGCTCCTCCAGCGGTGGCCGCGATCAGCCACCACGCCGCCGCGCTTGCTTCGAGGGCAGTAGTAGATCGTCCCGTCGCCGCGCCCCGGTGAAGCGCGAGGCGGAGTCTGATTGAGCTCGGGAGGACGACGCAGATCCCTCCTCGCGAGCTGTCGCAAGGCGCGCTGTTTTCATCTTGTTTTTCTCCTTTTCCTGCAGTGAGAGAGAGAAGTATGGAGCCCCGTGGGGGGCCTGCAACAGACTATGATCCCCTAACTATTGTGCTACATTTATTGTCCATGTGCTATGTTATGGTGTCATGGTTATGTGCCTGCGCGTAGGAACAACTTAGCTCGGGATGTCTGCAGTAGTTTTCGCCTTGCGAGGTACCTGCTCGAGGCCTCACCGGGCGCCTTAAGAGCTACAAAGATCAGTTGGGAGAATCGTTTCCGAACCTTGGTCGCGAGGGTTGCCGGCTTAGGCCCGGTGCTTTGTGTTGCGATGCCCGAGGGGCATGGACCGGGAGGGGTGCCCCCGCTGTGAACTCGAACGAGAGGGCCTTGCGAAAACCAGGAGAAGAAGGGCTCACGAGGGCGCCGCACAGCCCCCTCGCGAGGCTTGCAAGAGAGAGAGCGAGCCAGACAAAAGCCGAAGACAGAGAACTGGGGTAGAAGACGGCAAACAACACTAGAAGCAACTTCAATAAAAGTTCATACAAGGGAGAACAAGCCAACTGAGGAAAGCAAATGAAAAGCCGTGTCCGGCACCTAGTCTAGTCTTCGACGTCTTCTCACCAACGCGGAGCTAAGTGCTGCCACTGGGCGTGGGCGGGAGCCCCCGAGGCCCCAGGGCAGCACTCCGGAGACTCCGGGGCATGTACAGCCAAACTCATTATTACGTGAGACTGTCACGGGCGGCGAGCTTCATAGGCACTAGGCCTTCTTCAAAGTCACCGGGCCTTTCTTCGGGCGGCGAGCTTCACAGGCACCGGGCGAGCTTCACAGGCACCGAGCCTTCTTCACAGGCACTGGGCCTTTCATGGGGCGGCGAGCTTCACAGGCACCGTGCCTTCTTCACAGGCACGGGGCCTTTCTTTGGGCGGCGAGCTTCACAGGCACCGGGCCTTCTTCACAGGCACCGGGCCTTTCTTCAAGGGTAGAACTTCTGGAGGTGCTGAATGTTCCAAGCGTTTGGGATGGGCACCCCTTCCTGAGTTTCCAGGCGCGCGGCGCCAGGCCTGGAAATATGGACAACCTTGAACGGGCCCTCCCACATGGGCGAGAGCTTATGCAGCCCTTCCGTGGAGAGAACCCGCCTGAGCACGAGGTCACCTACCTCAAGAGTCATGGGGCGGACGTTGCGGCAATGGTACCGCCACAGTGCCTGCTGGTATCTTGCTGCTCGTAGTGCGGCTTCTCGACGATGCTCCTCCCCCAGCACAAGGTCAGTCCCTGCATGGCGTCCTATTGCGCTTCATAGAACGTTAGGACCCGCGTGGAGTGACGCCTGACCTCGTGAGGGAGGACCTCCTCTACTCCGTAGATGAGGAAGAACGGGTTCTCGCCAACCGACTTGGTGGCGGTAGTGCTGATGGATCACATCACGGACTGGAGCTCGTTGTACCAGCCCCTGCCACAGGCCTCCAGCTTCTTTATGAAGGTCCTTGTTTTGAGGCCCTTCAGGACCTCTGCGTTGGCGCGTTCGGCCTGGCCGTTACTCCGGGGGTGTGCCACCGAAGCGTAGCATATCTGCGTTCCAAGGTTAGCGCAATATGTTTTGAAGAGATTGATAGTGAACTGCGAACCATTGTCGGTGATGATGCGATTAGGGACCCCGAATCGGCTCATGAGGCCCTTGATGAACTTGACTGCAGAACTAGCTGGGATGGTGCAGACGGCTTCCACCTCTGCCCACTTGGTGAACTTGTCAATGGCGACGTGGAGGTAGCGGTAACCCCTAGGCGCTCGAGGAAACGGGCCCAAGATATCCAGCCCCCAGACTGCAAACGGCCATGAGAGTGGGATGGTCTGTAGGCCTAGAGCTGGCTGATGGATCAGCTTGCCATGGAACTGGCAGGCTTCGCACGCCTTCACCAACTTGATTGCGTCGTTGAGTGCTGTGGGCCAGTAGAACCCACTGCGAAACACCGTGCCGACAAGGATCCGTGATGTCAACCAGAAACTCCTTCCCCTGTTCCCTAGAGATGCAACATAGGGAAACATCATTTGGCCGCTTTCGGTAGAGCTCTTCGTCTTGGATGCAGTAGGCCGTGGCCTGCTGGGCCACGCGTTCCGCGTCCTCCTCTTTCTCTGGTAGCGTCCCTTGCATCAGGTAGTCCTTGAATTCCGTAGTCCAGCATCCCTCCTGAGGCTCCTGCGCCAGGAGTAAGCGTGCTCCTGAGGTCGGGCCATAGGCCGGGGCTCCTATGGCAGGTGGCTGAGGGAGTTCCTCCCGAGGTTGCGCTGTTCTTGATAGTGACGGTGCCGCTGATGGCTTCAAGAGCCATTCCTCAAAAACGCCAGGCTCCTGAGGCAGCCGCCTGGATGCCCTCCTGGCGATGTCATCATCCTCTTGGTTGTTGCCGTGGGGCACACGCTGCAACTCCAGGCCCCAAAACCGTTTTCCCATCTTGCGCACCTCCGCAAGAAACGCTTCCATGTGCTCGTCCTTTGGCTCGTACACCTTGTTGGAGAAGTTGGCGAGGAGCTGTGAATCGCCCTTAATGATGAGGCGCTTCACCCCCAGCACTGCTGAAGCTTTCAAGCCTGCTATGAGGCCCTCGTATTCTACTATGTTGTTGGAGACCTTCTCGCCCTGCTGGAAACAGAGTTGCACGGTGTAATAGAGCATGTCCTGAGTGGGAGATATAAGCACTGGGCCAGACCCCGTGCCATGTCACGAGAATGCTCCATCGAAGTACATGACCCAGCCATCTGGTGCCTCATTTCCTAGGGAAAGTGACCGGTCCTCGCCTACTTCTAGCCCGGGCGCCTCTGTCCATTCTGCCACAAAATCTGCAAGTGCGGCTCCCTTGACGACCCTGGTTGTGCTGAATTCCAACTGAAACGCTTGAAGCTCTATGTTCCATTTGGCGACCCTCCCAGCGGAGTTGGGGCTCCGTAGCACCATTTCCAGTGGGTAGGCCAAGACGACCTTGATGGGGTGGCCTTGAAAGTAGTGTTGCAGCTTACGCGAGGCCACCAGCAGCGCGAGCAAGAGCTTCTGAGGCATGGGGTACCATGCCCTTGCATCCCGCAACACTGTGCCGACGAAGTACACCGGATGCTTGACGAGGGTGGGTGTGCTGACAAGGTTTGTGCCCTCCGGAGGGTTAGGCGCCTCCTGATAGGACGGAGCCCCCAACACCTGGCCGCCTGGCTCGGCCTCTTCAGCCCGAGGGGCGTCTTCCTGCTGAGGCTGGTCTCCATCTGCCGAGGCCGTGGTCTTCGCGAGGCCTTCTTGGTCTTGTGCCGCCGCGGCTGGGGCCGTGGCTGGTTGTGATGCAGCCTTGACCTGGCGCTCCTCCCGAACCGCCACTAGATCTGCACTGGCGGAGTAGGGTGTGGTGGCAAGGTAGAGCACTAGGGGCTCGAGAGGGCATGGCGCCACCATCACAGGAGGGCTGGTCAGATACTTCTTGAGGTTTTGAAACGCTTGGTCGGCCTCCTGTGTCCATTCAAGCGGGCCCTTCTTCTTCATTAGCTTGAAGAAGGGCAGGGCTCGCTCCCCCAACTTGGAGATGAAGCATCCTAGTGCAGTTACGCGCCCAACGAGCTTCTGCATTTCTCTGAGGGTTTGCGGTGGACTCATGTCTTCGATCGCCTTGACCTTCTCTTGGTTGGCCTCGATCCCTCTGTGGGACACGAGGAAGCCCAGAAGCTTGCCGGAAGGAACGTCAAACACGCACTTCTCCGGGTTGAGTCGCAGGTCCACTTTGTGGAGGCTCGTGATGGTCTCTTCCAGGTCCTGGATCAAGGTCTTCGCCTCCCGGGACTTCACCACAATGTCGTCGACATAAGCATCAGCATTTTTCCCGAGCTGCCGACCTAAGGCGATCTGCATCAGCCGCTGGAAGGTTGCACCCGCGTTGCGCAACCCGAACGACATGCAGGTGTAGCAGTATACCCCACATGGGGTCAGGAAGTCCGTCTTCTCCACATCTTCTACTGCCATCTTGATTTGGTGTAGCCCGAAAACGCATCCAAGAAACATAGTAGGTCGCACTCGGCGGTGGAGTCCATGATTTGGTCGATGCGAGGGAGTGGGAACGGATCTTGAGGGCAGGCCTTGTTGAGGTTGGTGAAGTCGATGCACATGCGCTCCTTCCCCCCTTTTTTTGGCACAACAACTGGGTTTGCCAGCCATTCGGGGTAGCGAACCTCGTTAATAACACCTGCCGCCTCCAGCTTGCGGGTTTATTGGATGATGAAGGCCTGCTTCTCAATGGACTGCCGCCTTGTTTTCTGCTTCACGGGGCATACATTGGGGCACACATTTAGGTGATGCTCAATCACCTGCCATCGGACCCCTGCTAGCTGCTTGGGTTCCGACGCGAACACCTCCTTGTTCGAGCACAGGAACTTCACCAGCGCCTCCTCTTGGTTGGGGTCAAGATTGGCACCTATGGTGAAGGTGGCGCCTGAGGACCCATCCTCCTCATCGGGTACCTGCTTGGTTTCCGCCTTGTCCTGGGTGAATAGTTGCTTCTTCTTGGTTGGCGTAGCCTCCTTGGCCTTGGAGGTGTCCGTGCCGGCAGGCGGTGCTTCTGCGGCTATCTTGAGGGCTAGCTTGAGCGCCATCAGAGCATCCTTGGTATCCCCAGCTACGGTGAGGACGACGCCGCTCCCGGGCATCGTCATGAGGTTGTAGGCCGGATGGGTTGCGGCCATGAACTGAGCCAAGGCGGGGTATCCAAGGATGGCATTGTACGGGAGGCCGATGTGGGCGATGTCTAAGTTGACCAGCTCTGTGCAGAAGTTGTCGTGGGTGCCGAAGGTCACTGGAAGGTGGATCTGCCCCAAGGAGCTGGAGGAACCGCCTTAGACGCCCGAAAAGGGTTTGCTGGGTCGGAGCCGTTCCAGCGGTACATGTAGGAGGCTGAAGGCCTCCACCGAGAGCACGTTGAGGCTGGCGCCGCCGTCGATGAGGGTCCTGGTGATGGGCACCTGGCAGATGGTGGGCGTGCAAAGCATTGGGAGCGCACCCGAGCAAGCGGTGTTGACGGGGTGATCGTCCGAGTTGAACGTCAGGTCGGCTTTGGGTGCCGCCCAACCTGGAGGAGCTCCTTGCCGCGCGAGGGCGGCGCCGATCTGGCAGAAGAACGGCTTGGCGTGGCGTCCTGAGGGTGGCGCCTGCGAGCCGCCTAGGAGAACTACGACGACCGGGGGCGCCGGCGCAGCGAAGTGGGTGAGGAAGAGGTTGAGTAGCTCCTCCCAGCAGGCCACAGAAGATGTTGGCAGGTTGAGCAGCCAAACGCACGGGACGCCGGTGAGGGCCATGGGAAACCAGTTGGGAGGGCCGTGAGTAGCTCCTCCCAGCCTTAGGGACGGCCTCCTCGTATGCTAGCAGGAAAGCCAGTGGATCCGCCACGCCGTTTTGGCACGGTGGCATCTCTGGCTTGAAGTTCTGCGGCCACTGCACCTACCACAAGGCGGGGGCCAAGGCTTGGAGCCCCCTAGCCCCAGCACTAGCATCGGCCACCGGAGCCGGCAGCGCGTTGTCTGCCATGAGGGCGAAGCACGGTGTTGGTGGAGAGCTAGCCGACGGAAGGGAGAGCTCCGGTGTACCCCTACCTGGCGCGCCAAATGTCAGATATCAGGTTCCGGCAAAACCCTTGAGGTTCGAACTCGGTGGTGCGCACAAAGATCTTCTCCCTGCCGAAACACGCCCACAACCTCGCCATGAATCTAAGCTAGCACGATGAACAACACAAGAGACACAAGGTTTTCATAACCCACAAGTATAGGGGATTGCAACAGTTTTCGACGGAAGAGTATTCAACCCAAATTTATTGATTCGACACAAGGGGAGCCAAAGAATATTCTCAAGTATTAGCAGTTTGGTTGTCAATTCAACCACACCTGGATAACTTAGTATCTCTAGCAAAGTATTTACTAGCAAAGTAGTATGATAGTAATGGTAACAACGGCAAAAGTAAAGATAGCAGTTTTGTAGTAATTGTAACAGTAGCAACGGAAAAGTAAATAAGCAGAGCACAATATGTGAAAAGCTCATAGGCATTGGATCAGTGATGGATAATTATGTCGGATGCGATTCCTCATGTAATAGCTATAACATAGGGTGACACAGAACTAGCTCTAGTTCATCATTGTAATGTAGGCATGTATTCCGAATATAGTCATATGTGCTTATGGAAAAGAACTTGCATGACATCTTTTGTCCTACCCTCCCATGGCAGCGGGGTCCTAATGGAAACTAAGGGATATTAAGGCCTCCGTTTAACAGAGTACCGGACCAAAGCATTAACACATAGTGAATACATGAACTCCTCAAACTACGGTCATCACCGAGAAGTATCTGATTATTGTCACTTCGGGGTTCTCGGATCATAACACATAATAGGTGACTATAGACTTGCAAGATAGGATCAAGAACTCACATATATTCATGAAAATATAATAGGTTCAGATCTGAAATCATGGCACTCGGGCCCTAGTGACAAGCATTAAGCATAGAAAAGTCATACCAACATCAATCTAAGAACATAGTGGATACTAGGGATCAAACCCTAACAAAACTAACTTGATTACATGGTAAATCTCATCCAACCCATCACCATCCAGCAAGCCTACGATCGAATTACTCATGCACGGCGGTGAGCATCATGAAATTGGTGATGGAGGATGGTTGATGATGACGACGGCGATGAATCCCCCTCTTTGGAGCCCCGAACGGACTCCAGATCAGCCCTCCCGAGAGAGATTAGGGCTTGGCAGCAGCTTCGTACCGTAAAACACGATGAAACTTTCTCCGTGATTTTTTTCTCCGAGAAACGGAATATATAGAGTTGGAGTTGAGGTCGGTGGAGCATCAGGGGGCCCACAAGACAGGGGGGCGCGCCCAGGGGGAGGGGGCGAGCCCCCCACCCTCGTGGACTGGGTGTGGGCCCCCTGGCCTTGATTCTTTCACCAGTATTTTTTATATTTTCCAAAATTTATCTCCATGGATTTTCAGGTCATTCCGAGAACTTTTGTTTTCTGCACAATAAACAACACCATGGCAGTTCTGCTAAAAACAGTGTCAGTCCGGGTTAGTTTCATTGAAATCATGCAAGTTAGAGTCCAAAACGAGGTCAAAAGTGTTTGGAAAAGTAGATACGTTGGAGACGTATCAACTTCCCCAAGCTTAAACCTTTGCTTGTTCTCAAGCAATTCATTTGATAAACTGAAAGTGATAAAGAAAAACTTTTACAAACTCTTTTTGCTCTTGTTGTTGTAAATATGTAAAGCCAGCATTCAAGTTTTCAGCAAAGATTATGAACTAACCATATTCACAATAACACATAGGTCTCATGTTTACTCATATCAATGGCATAATCAACTAGCGAGCAATAATAATAAAACTCGTATGACAACACTTTCTCAAAACAATCATAATACGATATATTAAGATGGTATCTCGCTAGCCCTTTCTGAGACCGCAAAACATAAATGCAGGGCACCTTTAAAGATCAAGGACTAACTAAACATTGTAATTCATGGTAAAATAGATCCACTCAAGTCATACACAATATAAACTAATAGTAATGAATGCAAATGACAGTGTGCTCTCTAGTGGGTGCTTTTTAATAAGAAGGTGATGACTCAACATAAAAGTAAATAGATAGGCCCTTCGTAGAGGGAATCAGAGATTTGTAGAGGTGCCAAAGCTCGATTTTGAAATAGAGATGAATAACATTTTGAGCAGCATACTTTCATTGTCAATGCAACAACTATGAGATCTTGATATCTTCCATGCTACATACATTATAGGCGGTTCCCAAATAGAATGGTAAAAGTTTATACTCCCCCACCACCAACAGGCACACTCCACGGCCATCCGAAAAAATGGGGGACCGTCCATACCAACAACAGTCCTGGGGGAGTTTTGTTTTAATTATTTTGATTTGCTTTGATCTTTTTGATCATGGGACTGGGCATCCCGGCTACCAGCCATTTTCTTGTGAATGAGGAGTGGAGTCCACTCTTCTTGAGAATAACCCACCTAGCATGGGAGATAGAGATAGCCCTAGTAGAAACATGAGCTGCTTGAGCATACAGAACGGAATTTCATTTGAAGGTTTGGAGTTTGGCACATACAAATTTACTTGGAACGGCAGGTAAATACCACATATAGGAAGGTATGGTGGACTCATATGGAATAACTTTGGGGTTTATGGAGTTTGGATGCACAAGCAGTATTCCCGCTTAGTACAGGTGAAGGCTAGCAAAAGACTGGGAAGTGACCAACTCAGAGAGCGACAACAGTCATGAACATGCATTAAAATTAATCTACACCAAGTGCATGCATGAGTAGGATATAATCCACCATGAACATAAATATCGTGAAGGCTATGTTGATTTGTGTCAACTACATGCATGAACATGTGCCAAGTCGAGTCACTCGAATCATTCAAGGAAGGATACCACCCTATCATACCACATCACAACCATTTTAATAGCATGTTGGCACGCAAGGTAAACCATTATAAGCTCCTAGCTAATTAAGCATGGCATAAGCAACTATAATCTCTAATTGTCACTGCAAACATGTTTATTCATAATAGGCTGAATCAGGAATGATGAACTCATCATATTTACAAAAACAAAAGAGTTCGAGTTCATACCAGCTTCTCTCATCTCAATCAGTCCATCATATATAGTCATTATTGCCTTTCACTTGCATGACCAAATGGGGTGTATAATAATAATAGTGCACGTGCATTGGACTAAGCTGGAATCTGCTAGCATTCAATTCAAGGGATAAGACAAGGTAATATGGGCTCTAGGTTAAATCAACAATCATGCATATTAGAGCCACTAAACATTTTCATTATGGTCTTCTACTCTTGAGCGCCAAAGGAAATAAAATAAATAAAACTATTTACACGGGAAAGCTCCCAACAAGCAAAAGAAGAATGGGAAATATTTTTGGGTTTTCATTTTAATTACTACTACAAGCATGGAAACTAAGCCAACTAAATTTTTTGGTTTTTCATAAGGTTTATCAAACACACAAGGAGAAAGCTAGAAAAAGAAATTAAACTAGCATGGAACGTACAATGAAGAAGTATGAACACCGACAACTAGAATAAGTGTGTGCACATGAATGCAATGTCAGTGAGAAATACGTACTCCCCCAAGCTTAGGCTTTTGGCCTAAGATGGTCTATTGCCATGGATAGGCTGGCTAATATCCAAAGTCGTAACTGGGGTCGTATTGAGATGCAGCAGCCATTGCCTCCTGAGCTGCGGCATGGTGGCGAGCTACCTCCGCTCTCCTCTTGTGTTCGGCTGCCTGGGTGCTTGCTTTCTTGAAGAACCACCTTGGTACATTTTCCTAGACATATTTCTTCCTCTAAAAAAATTCTGAAATTTTTAATAACTCAGAATAAAAGTGAATCAAACTCAATAAAACTGATAGCAACTACTCCCACAAGTGCCTAGAGCCTATATCATGCATAAAAATTACTTGGGACCTCATAAATTTGACATGCAAGCTCAAGCACAGGGTCTCCTATGCAGCAAAAATTTGCAATGAATAAAGCACTAGAACAAAAACTAATTGGATCATTGGAGGAGTCACATACCAAGCAACAATCTGCCAAAATAGTTTTGTGAATGGAGCTTTGAGCAAGGAGATCGGAAATTGCAGCAAAATGAGCTAGGACTCGTGCTTGAACTAGATGGGGATTTTTTTGAGAGGAACATGAAGTGTGTGGGTGCAGGAATAAGTGGAGGGGGACCATCATGGGCCCACGAGGCATGGGGACGCGCCCAGGGGGAGTGGGCGCACCCTGGACCCTCGTGGCCAGGTGCTTGCCCCCCATGCTGTGTTCTCAGTGCCTAAAATCCTCAAATATTCCATAAAAAATCATACTAAATTTGGAGGGCATTTGGAGCACTTTTAGTTTCGGGTTATTTTTTACTGCATGGATAATTAAGAAAACAGACAGAAAATACTATTTTTGGTTTATTTATTCTAAATAAAGAAAGTAAAAAGAGAGTACAGAAGGTTGTGCCTTCTAGTTTCATCCATGTCATGATCATAAAATGAATCCACTAACAAGGTTGATCAAGTCTTGTTAACAAACTCATTCCGAATAACATGGAATCGGAGAAATTTCGGATAACACTAGGTTACCTCAACGGGGATATGAACATCCCCAACAATAAGAATATCATATTTTTTCTTGTTAGTATGGAGGGGAAATTCAAAACCTCCAATAATGATAGTTGTAATTTTTCCAATAGAATTGATGCTATGAGCTTGATGTTGTTTCCTCGGAAAGTGCACAATATGCTCATTACCATTAACATGAAAAGTGACATTGCCTTTGTTGCAATCAATAACAGCCCCCGCAGTATTCAAAAAGGTTCTACCAAGGATAATCGACATACTATCATCCTCGGGAATATCAAGAATAACAAAGTCCGTTAAGATAGTGACATTTGCAACCACAAGAGGCACATCCTCACAAATACCGACAGGAATAGCAGTTGATTTATCGGCCGTTTGCAAAGATATTTCAGTAGGTGTCAACTTATTCAATTCAAGTCTGCGATATAAAGAGAGAGGCATAACACTAACACCGGCTCCAAGATCACATAAAGCAGTTTTAACATAATTTCTTTTAATGGAGCATGGTATAGTCGGTACCCCTGGATCTCCAAGTTTCTTTGGTATTCCACCTTTAAAAGTATAATTAGCAAGCATGGTGGAAACTTCTTCTTCCAATATCTTTCTTTTATTTGTAATGATATCCTTCATATATTTAGCATAAGGATTTACTTTCAGCATATCAGTTAAGTGCATACGTAAGAAGATAGGTCTAATCATTTCAGCAAAGCGCTCAAAATCCTCATCATCCTTTGTCTTGGATGGTTCAGGAGGAAAGGGCATGGGTTTCTGAACCCATGGCTCTCTTTCTTTACAGTGCTTCCTAGCAACAAAGTCTCTTTTATCATAATGTTGATTCCTTGATTGTGGGTTATCAAAATCAATAGTAGGTTAAATCTCTACATCATTATTATTGCTAGGTTGAGCATCAACATGAACATTATTATTAACATTATCACTAGGTTCATGTTCATCACCTGATTGTGTTTCACCATCAGAAATAGAAATATCATTGGGATTCTCAGGTATGTCTATAACAGGTTCACTAGAAGAATGCAAAGTCCTATCATTTTTCTTTTTCTTCTTTTTAGGACTAGGTGCATCTAAATTATTTCTCTGAGAATCCTGCTTGATTCTCTTATGGCGGCCTTCAGGATAAAAAGGTTCCCGAGTCATTCTACCAGTTCTAGTAGCCACTCTAACTGCAAAATCATGCTTATTATTTAATTCACCGAGCAAATCTCTTTGAGCTTTAAGTACTTGTTCAGCTTGAGTGGTAACCATAGCAGCATATTTGCTAATGAGTTTAAGTTCACATTTAACTCTAACAATATAATCACTCAAGCATCCTATCATGAAAGCATTACGCTTTAATTCTCTACCAACATAAGCATTAAAACTTTCTTGTCAAGCCATAAAGTCATCAAATTCATCTAAACATGGGCTATGCAATTTAGTGGACGGGATTTCAACTTTATCATATCTATAGAGAGAACTTACCTTTACTACCTGTGTCGGGTTATCAAGACAATGTGTTTCTTCGACAAGCGGTATATTAAGACCATGTATTTCTTCAATAGGAGGTAAATTCTTAACATCTTCAGCTTTAATGCCTTTTTCTTTCATTGATTTCTTTGCCTCTTGCATATCTTCAGGACTGAGAAATAGAACACCCCATTTCTTCAGAGTTGGTTTAGGAATAGGCTCAGGAGATGGCTCAGGAGTTGGCTCAATTGGCTCAAGAATTGGCTCAGGAAGAGTCCAGTTATTTTCATTAGTCAACATATTATTCAATAGAAATTCAGCTTGGTCGATTGTTCTTTCCCTGAAAACACAACCAGCACAACTATCCAAGTAGTCCTTGGAAGCATTGGTTAGTCCATTATAAAATATATCAAGTATTTCATTTTTCTTAAGAGGATGATCAGGCAAAGGATTAAGTAATCGGAGAAGCCTTCCCCAAGCTTGTGGGAAACTCTCTTCTTTGATTTGCACAAAATTATATATTTCCCACAATGCAGCTTGTTTCTTATGAGCAGGGAAATATTTAGCAGAGAAGTAATAAATCATATCCTGGGGACTATGCACACAACCAGGATCAAGAGAATTAAACCAAGTTTTAGCATCACCTCTTAATGAGAACGGAAATATCTTAAGGATATAATAGTAGCGAGACTTCTCATCATTAGTGAACAGGGTGGCTATATCATTCAACTTGGTAAGATGTGCCACAATAGTTTCAGATTCATTTCCATAAAAAAGGATCAGATTTAACCAAAGTAATTGTCTCGGGATCAATAGAAAATTCGTAATCCTTATCAGTAACAAAGATAGATGAAGTAGCAAAAGCAGGGTCATATTTCATTCTAGCATTTAAAGTTTTCTGTTTAAGTTTATCTAGTAACTTCTTAAGATCAGATCTATCATTGCAAGCAAAAAGATCTCTAGCAGTTTCTTCATCCATAACATAACCCTCAGGAACAGCAGGCAATTCATACTTAGGGGGAGAACCTTCATCATCACTATCATCAATAATTTCATCTTCAATAATTTCATTCTCTCTAACCCTAGTAAGTTGTTCATCAAGAAATTCACCTAATGGCAAAGCAGTATCAAGCACATAAGTAGTTTCATCATAAGTATCATGCATAGCAGAAGTGGCATCATCAATAACACGCGACATATTAGAATTCATAGCAGTAGCAGGTTTAGGTGTTGCAAGCTTACTCAAAACAGAAGGAGAATCTAGTGCAGAGCTAGATGGGAGTTCCTTACCTCCCCTCGTAGTTGAGGGAAAAATCTTAGTTCTTGCGTCTTTCAAGTTCCTCATAGTGATCGACATATATAAATCCCAAGTGACTCAAAGAATAGAGCTATGCTCCCTGGCAACGGTGCCAGAAAATAGTCTTGATAAGCCACAAGTATAGGGGATCACAACAGTTTTCGAGGGTAGAGTATTCAACCCAAATTTATTGATTCGACACAAGGGGAGCCAAAGAATATTCTCAAGTATTAGCAGTTGAGTTGTCAATTCAACCACACCTGGATAACTTAGTATCTGCAGCAAAGTATTTACTAGGAAAGTAGTATCATAGTAATGGTAACAGCGGCAAAAGTAAAGATTGCAGTTTTGTAGTAATTGTAACAGTAGCAACGGAAAAGTAAATAAGCAGAGCACAATATGTGAAAAGCTCGTAGGCATTGGATCAGTGATGGATAATTATGTCGGATGCGATTCCTCATGTCATAGCTATAACATAGGGTGACATAGAACTAGGTCCAGTTCATCAATGTAATGTAGGCATGTATTCCGAATATAGTCATACATGCTTATGGAAAAGAACTTGCATGCCATCTTTTGTCCTACCCTCCCATGGCAGTGGGGTCCTAATGGAAACTAAGGGATATTAAGGCCTCCTTTTAAAAGAGTACCGGACCAAAGCATTAACACATAGTGAATACATGAACTCCCCAAACTACGGTCATCACCGAGAAGTATCCCGATTATTGTCACTTCGGGGTTGTCGGATAGGATCAAGAACTGACATATATTCATGAAAATATAATAGGTTCAGATCTGAAATCATGGCACTTCACTACAAAAAAAGACACATCCGTGACATTTTGGGCCGAACAAATTTTTTTTCTGTCATACATATGACACTTCTATGACGATAATTGTGACAAAACCCGGTATCATCATAGATGTGGTGGGCTCCTACTTCTATGACAAAAATTCATGACAGAAAATGGGCTTTTTGTCCTGGGCGGTCCAGAGACGCAGCTGCATGACATTCTTTGGGCCGTCCTTGATGGAAAAAAACCGTGGTAGAAGCGAGGGGGAGGAAAATTTCGGGGAGTTCCCGGTTACGGTGGGAGGTCGGGGGCCGAGCGATGCGCGTTTCTCTCGTACACGTACGCACGTGTGTGCGAGGCGTTGGCTCTAACTAAACCCGAGCGAGGCGTTGGGCTCTAACTGAACCCGAGCGATTGCACTGCAGGCTACGCGTTACTGAACCCGAGCGATCGATCGATGGTTCTTAACTGAACCCGATCGAGCGATTCCTTCGCTATTGCTGCTAACTAAAGCCGATCGATTGGATGAACAGTGAGCGTTGCGGGGGGGGGGGGCTGGTGGATGAACAGTGAGCGATGGCATTGCCTCTGGATGAACAGGACCCCGTGGTGTGGTGGAGGCTGGATGAACAGTAGACGGTGGAGGGGTGCCCATGGAGGGGTGGTTGAACAGGTCCCCGTGGTGTGGAGGGCTGGATGAACAGTAGACGGTGGAGGAGTGCCCGTGGAGGGGTGGTTGAACAGTAGCCGGTGGAGTAGCGCGCGGTGGAGGCTGGATGAATAGGAGCTCGTCGAGGCTGGAGGAGGTCGACGGTAGCGCGTGGAGGCTGGAGGAGGTCAACGGTGGAGATGAACAGTGTCCCATGGAGTCCCGTTTTGCGGTATGCCACACCCCTCCCAATGAACAAGACCCCCGTTTCGACCGTAGCGCTCCAACACAAGTCCATTTAGTCTGTTTTGCGGTATGCCACACCCTTCCCGATCAACAGGACCCCCGTTTCGATCGTAGGAGGTCCGTTTCGACCGTTTTGCGGTATGCCACACCCTTCCCGATCAACAGGACCCCCGTTTCGATCGTAGGAGGTCCGTTTCGTCCGTTTTGCGGTACGCCACACCCCTCCGGATCAACAGGACCCCCGTTTCGACCGTAGGAGGTCTGTTTCCTCCGTTTTGCGGTACGCCACACCCCTTGCAATCAACAGGACCCCGTTCGAATGTAGGAGGTCCATTTCCTCTGTTATGTGGTACGCCAGGCCTCGTTTCCATCTCCTGTTCCGTCCAAGCCCTCCGGATGAACACGAACATGCATTCCGTTCCGACCCGGCCGGTTGGCTCCCACGTGTTATGTTGCCTCCCGATGAACAGGACGCATTCCATTGCCTCCCCATGAACACGACGCATTCTGTTGCCTCCCCATGAACACGACGCATTCCGCTGCCTCCCCATAAACACGAGCCCTCGCCGTACATATGCGCGAGTAGGCGTTCGAGACCCCGCCCGTATGTACACATACGTGGCCATATTTTCTTTCTTGCACCCTCGCCGTTGTACGTAAGTGTACATGCTATGTTCGCGCCTCTACTACGACACGTGCGCTCCTCTACATCCACCAGTATATATGTACGTCCACGTTCGCGACTAGAATGACAACGCTACGTACGCTTCGACCAGGTGGGTCCCGACTATCAGGCACTTCCTTGCCTGCGAAGATGTAGCTGGTGGGTCCCAGCGGTCAGGGGGCGAATCTTTTTTTTTGCCCAGGTGCACTTCCTTGCGTGCGAAGATGTAGCTGGTGGGTCCCAGCAGTCAGGGGGAAACATTTTTTTTGCGAAATACGGTGGCCCGTCCGGTGGGTGTCGGTGTCAAAACCGGCGGATCTCAGGTAGGGGGTCCCGATCTATGTGCCTTTGGCTGATGGTAACAGGAAGCGAGGGACACAATGTTTACGCAGGTTCGGGCCCTCTCGATGGAGGTAAAACCCTACTTCCTGCTTGATTAATATTGAAGATATGAGTAGTACAAGAGTAGATCTACCACGAGATCGTAGAGGCTAAACCCTAAGAGCTAGCCTATGATGGTATGATTGTAATTGTGATCGGCCTTCTAAGGACCAACCTCTCCGGTTTATATAGACACCGGAGAAGGCTAGGGTTTACATGGAGTTGGTTACAAGGAAGGAAACAAAATATCCGGATCGCCAAGCTTGTCTTCCACGCAAAGGAGAGTCCCATCCGGACACGGGACGGAGTCTTGAGTCTTGTATCTTCACGCTTCAATAGTCTGGACGATGTATGTAGTCCGGCTGTCCAGATACCCCCTAATCCAGGACTCCCTCAGTAGCCCCTGAACCAGGCTTCAATGATGATGAGTCCGGGGTGCAGTCTTCTCTTCGGCATTGCAAGGCGGGTTCCATCTCCGAATACTCCAAAGTAATTATCGAACACTTAGACCGTGTCCGGATCTACGAGATGATCTTCACATACCATTGTAGGGAACATAGCAGAAATATGATCCACTAGCAATCTTCGTACATCGTGCCCTTGCATCGTGTCCTGGTCCAACGCGAACCGGCATTTCTTGCCCCACCTCGACTCGTGTTGCGAGGCGGTTTTACTGGCACGTCCTGCCAAAGCAGAGATCCTATTCCTCTTATTACGGGATCTTTTATCAATAAGGGCGTGCGTGACCCCACGATGACCGTTGGTATAACTCTGTGTGTTTTTAGATAAGCCTCAAGCGGTCATGCTGAGGACTCTTGATATTCGCCCCCTTTATAAAGGGGTCGAGGCCTATATGCCTCTTTTCCACCTCCCTCGTGCCTTCTCGCACCTCGAGTTCTAACACCCGAGACCTAAGCCCAAACACTCCAGATCCTCCAATATGTCCGGATCCAACCCTCAAGGCCGGTGGGTGGCCTCCTCGATCCAAGAGGAGGACATTGCGAGGCTTAGGGAGGTAGGATACCTGACCGCCGACATCTAGCACAGGCTTCCTTATCCAGGGCAGGTCATCCCTACACTAGAGCCCAATGAGAGCGTCATGTTTGTTCCTCACTTCCTCCACGCCTTGGGCCTCACTCTCGATCCCTTTGTGAGGGGTCTCATGTTCTATTACGGGTTGGATTTTCATGATCTAGCTCCAGACACTATCCTCCATATCTCGTCAATCATCATTGTATGCGAGGTGTTTCTCCGCATCACTCCACACTTCGGCTTATGGCTCAAGACCTTTAATGTGAAGCTGAAGATGATCGAGGGGCCACATGTGGAGTGCGGAGGTGCCATAATAAGCAGGAACGCCGATGCCCCATGGCCAGAGGGTTCTTTCCCATAAGTATCCGATGTATGACACCGGAGGTGGTTTTATGTCACGGCTCCCAGAGGCATAAAGTGGGTGCCCGCACCCGAGTTCCGCTCGGGCCCTCCGTCACAACTAGCGTCTTGGACCGACGTAGGATGGAATTGGGGGCCCGCTGGCGATGTACCAGTACTATAGAGCCGTATCCGAGAGCTTCTTGAGAGGGACATTAACCTTGTCAGCATAATGCAAGTGATCTTAATCCGACGGATGTTGCCGTGCCAACGCCGGCCTCTCCGGATGTGGGAGTTCAATCCAGAGGGTCCGCGAACTGTTAAGCACTTCTTCGGCTTGAAGATCAAAGGGATGTGCAAATTATTCTTCGGACCGAAAGTAGAGTGTCCGAACACCATCGAGGATGCGGGCCTAAGCTGCAATCGCCTAGATACCCAAGTAAGTAACCTTGATACCGGACACCTTGTTTCGTATTTGTCATAATTGTTTATTCTGAAAGTCATCCATGGCCAGGAATGGCTCAGCAAGGCGGAGAGAATCAGGTGTCCGGCGCCACTTCCCGAAGGCTCGCCTGGTCCCACCATGGCCAAGATGCTTGACCAGGTACTCAGTAGAATGCCCTCAGGGAAAGACAAGGGGAAGAACGAAGAAACCAAACTTCACACGCTATGCATCCGAACCGGGGGAATTGTTACCTCCTCTAAGGAGGATAGTCGGGAAGGGGAGGCTAAGGCCTCCTCTCCGCACGAGAAGAAGAGGGCTGCCTCCGAAGACTTGGAGACGGAGATGCCCAAACCAGGGAAAAAGGTATCCCCAGGGGGCCCTGCCCCGACGGGCACCCTCACCGCGTCATGCCCGCCAACGGGCCAGCCCTCCACCGCGATGTAAGTCAATCGTTAATTTGAAGGTACTGTGTTTCTCCTAGATCAATAACTAGGATTCGTCTTTTGCAGCCTGGCTAGCAGCTCTTCTGAACACAGTTCGTCTTCGGGGGATCTTCCTCCGGAGATGATGGAGAGCAAGACCCCACCCACCTCTCCACCTCATGAAGCGGGCGACACCGAGGTGTCGTCATGGAGGAGTCCGGATCTGCCAAAGCTGGAAGCCAATGCATCAGCCGCCCTGAGCCCGGAGCGTTTGGCTCCCACGAGGGGCGATGGGAAGGGTCCGACACAGTTCAATGTCTGGCCGGACGTACTGACAGGCCTACTAGAGCGAGCTGCGCTCTCGGAGGAGCACCACTCATTAATGAGCGTGGTACTCAAGAAGATTTCATCCGCTACAAGTGGCTTGAATGAAGCATTTACAAGCCTGCTCAAAAGCTTTGAGGTATGTTGTGAAAAATACACTATTTTTAGGCTGTGAGGCACGCGCTAGGTGTGCTCCATATAGATAGTAGCCCCTGTGTCTCTGGTTGCCCGCCCTTGGCGGCGAACGGGGGGTCATAAATCAATGATTGTGTTGTAAATACGTGCAGGTACCTGTGGGTCCGGCCGCCGACCAGTCCGTTGAAGTTGCCGAACTAACGAGGCGGATTGGATCGATTGATGCCGATATCACGCTGGTGAACAAGCGACTAGACAAATCACAAGGTATGTGCTCTGCCTTCCTTTGTATAGGAAAATATGATGGCGGCATGACATTAATGTAATATGTTTGTACTACAGATGGTGCTGCTGTCGTGGAGGCCCTGAGGGCGGAACTTGCCCAGGCTCGGGTTAGCAGTGCGACTGCCCTAAAAGCGGCCGAAGATTTGAGAGCTGAATAGGCTGCTCGTCGCCGAAGCGAGGAAAAAATAGCCGAAATGGCTGTGGAGTTAAAAAAATGCCGCCGACCGGTATGAAGTCCTCGAAAAGGAGAATAAGGCTAGTTCGGCCGATCTGAACAAGGCACTTAATGCCACCAAGGAGATGCGGACCGAGGTCAGGGGTGTGCGGGAGGAGCTTCAACAGGCCGGTAAAATCGCGGCTGGGGGCTCCTACTTACTGCGGATGAAGTTTTTGGATCCGAAGTATGCTCCCCTGGATGGACGTTGGAGTCCTGCAGATGCGTATGCGGACTTGGCGAAGAGTACAGCCGACGCAGCCAAGTTTTTCGATGGTCAAGGTGATAAAGAAGTGGAGAAGCTTTTCTGGTCACAATTTCATGCTCCCGCACGCCCGCTGCCGTTAAGTGAGAAGATGGCTGCTATGGCGGAACTTCACAGGTTGTCCGGACTTGCAATCCGGTCTATGATAGACCATTTTGGACAAAGGGGCCAAAGCCGGATAGTTACTTTGGCTTGGTGCAACAGTTCCTTGGGGCCGTGCCTCAGATTGATGCCATGAGAAGGTCGGCGTGCATAGAGGGTACACGGATGGCCCTTGCCCGCGTTAAAGCATTTTGGACAGATATGGAGGCAACCATTGTGGCGACACAGAATCCGGAGGGAGGCCAATATCCGCCCGAGCACTATTTGGTGCAGGTAACAGAAGGTGCCCGCCTAATAGAGGTGCAGTGCTCGAAGGACGTCTTGTTCGAGTGACAAGTCAGATCATTGTAAAAACAATGTTATTTTGGTTATAAGGCTATATTTATACTTTTTGCCTGAAAGTATTATTGTATCTCCTGTGCGGCCGTTATATATATATATATATATATATATATATATATATATATATATATATGTGTGTGTGTGTGTGTGTGTGTGTGTGTGTGTGTGTGTGTGTGTGTGTGTGTGTGTGTGTGTGTGTAGTCCGAAAGTTAGCAGTCGTTGGCTTCAGTCCCCATGCGTATAATGCGGGGGTGTTTGAGAAAAATATGCATAATCACACTTGATCTAATGTCTTCGTCCATTAAGGAGGTGATCGCACGTCGAACTAGGCAACCGGACTATATAGCTGTAACGCTTTTGCTTAGCCATGGGAGACTAATGCTGGGGCTACTATGTAGCCCCTGGTACCTTCGCTTGCATCCAAATACGGGCGCGTGTGTACATGACCAGGAAACAGTCCTTCGTTAATGCGGAGGGATCCTAAAGATTCCGGTAAGTCTTCAAGTGGTTGAACAGTCTCTCGCTACATCATGACAGTCAGTTTTCGGCTTTCTCTACTGAGGTGCTCATCCGGAATAACCAGGGCACAATCGCAGTAGTTGTCCTTTGGCCACCTTAGCCGATAATAACGGAACGTAAGGCGGCAAACCCAGGATCCGGGCAAACCCATCATTTGACCAAAGACATGATTCGGAGCTAATGCATATAAGGACAAACTCGTGACGCCGAACACTCCCGAAGGTATTCGGACTTTATAACAGACGATGGGCTCAAGAATGCCCATTCATTATAAACCCTATGTTTCTAGGTACGTGCGTTAATCTGTCGTGGCGAAATGCCAATAATGACAATATCCTTTGTGGGTACGGAACCCATGGGATGGTTAAACAACAAGAGGCAATAGAAAAGGTTTACACATGGGCTTAATCTAAAAAGAAACCTGTTGAGAGGGGCCCTACTACACGTCTGCGCCTTTGTCTCCGTTGTGCCGTATCCTGGAAGGGTATCGCGCGAACGTTGTCTGTGAAAAAGAGAACTCGTAGGAGAGTACAACGTAAGTATGCGATGGATAATAAAAGTGTAACATGTTGGCCTGCCAATAAGGTTGAACCAAGTGTGGGGCTTTATTACATATTTGTAGCCCCTGGTGTCCGATATGGGATTACATATACGGTGCCCTGATTCAATTTTATCCGGGCAACTGGACTCGTCTAACCGTGTTTGTGGTCTTAATGACCAGTCATGTTTTCTAATATTGGAGGCCGCTTATAGTCCGGCTGCTAGGGCCGTCGCGTGTTCCTCTGCGCCTGAAGAGCGCTCTGTGATTCCGTTAACGGTGATGATGCCACATGGACCGGGCATCTGGAGTATAAGGTAGCCATAGTGTGGTAATGCGTTGAAGCGGGCGAAGGCCGTTCTTCCAAGCAATGCATGATAGCCGCTTTGGAAGGGTGCGATGATGAAGAGTAGTTGCTTTGTCCCTTCAAAGGCAGTGTTGCTTTGGCTAATTCTGGATGGGTTTATCCCCATCCTGCGGACAGTGTCCTTGTATATTAAATTGAGACTACTGCCGCCATCCATGAGGACACGGGTGAGACGGTATCCGTCGATTATTGGGTCAAGCACCAACGCCTTTGATCCTCCGCGCTGAATACTAGTTCGCCCGTCCAAGTGATCGAAGGTGATCGGATAAGACATCTAGTAGTTAGGTGTGGGTACGATGGGCTCTATATCGAGCGCGTCTCTATGCGCACGTTCGTGCCTTCTCGTGGATATGTGAGTCGCGTGGATCATGTTCACTATTTTAACCTCTGGTGGGAATTTTTTCTGTCCCCCAGTGTTCTCTTCCATTGTGTTCGGCATTTAATTTGTCGGCCTGCTTGAAGACCCAGCACTGTCTATGCATGTGGTTCACAGGTTTGTCAGGGGTGACATGAATTTGGCACTGTCTATCTAGGACTCTATTCAGACCAGACGGTCCCTCTTTACTGCCTTTAAATGGCTTCTTTTGCTGATCAGGTCAAGAGCCCCTGAATCCGGCATTAACCGTTGTGTTATCCGGGCTCTCTTCCTGGTTTTGGCGTTTGTTTTTATTACGCCGTGGTTTCCCGTTGCCATCCCTTATTTCTGATGTGCTGGGGTCGCTGGTGCCTTTACAGGCTAGCCAGCTATCTTCACCAGGCAAAAGAGGGTCATAAGGCTTGTTAGGGCTGCCATTATCATGGGCTTTTCTTGGCCGAGGTGTCTGGCGAGCAACTCGTCGCGGATGCTATGTTTGAATGCCGCTAAGGCTTCGGCGTCCGGACAATCGATAATTTGATTCTTCTTAGTGAGGAATCTGTTCCAAAGCTTGCGGGCAGACTCTCCGAGCTGTTGGATTATGTGACTTAGATCGTCCGCATCCGGAGGCCGAACATAAGTCCCTTGAAAATTGGCACTGAAAGCGTCCTCGAGTTCCTCCCAACTCCCGATTGAATTTTCAGGGAGGCTTTTCAACCAGTGTCGAGCTGGTCCATTCAACTTGAGGGGAAGGTATTTGATGGTGTGGAGGTCGTCCACACGAGCCATGTGAATATGCAGGATAAAATCCTCGATGCAGACCCCTGGATCTGTCGTTCCGTCGTATGCCTCTATGTTCACATGCTTGAAACCTTGTGGGAATTCGTTGTCCAGTACTTCTTCGGTGAAGCACAGGGGGTGAGCAGCCCCTCTGTATCTGGATGCGCTGTGGCATGCGGTCGGCTGTTGTTGTGTCCGGTGTTTATTCTGAACTGGTATTTGGCTTGTATGATCATTCTGGTGACCATAGTCCCTCGCTGGGGTGTGTACTTTAGATCCGTAGATAGACCTGGACGCGCCGACATTCTTATCCAGATGCTCACATAGATCGTGCGCGACGTCGGTAGCCATTCTATTGTGGTTAGGGAGCGGTAGTTGGGCCTCCTGGTCATATTAGTCTTTGGTGGAACGGCCTCATCGTCGAATTCTGGCAGTAGCTTGCGTTTTGGATAGCTCTTTGTATGGCGATCGTCGCCATATCTTTATTCAGTGTCTAGCACCTTATTCCATCTGCGATTGAGCATTTCCTGTGCGGATTTGAGCCGTTGCTTCTACTTCTTTAGACTTCTCGCTGTGGCCATAAGTTTTCTATGGAGGTTATCTCGTTCCACGCGTTCTTCCGGAGTGATGAATGCATCATCGTCCGGACTGTCTTCTGGTCCTGGGCCGGTTTGATGAACTTGTCCCTCTGGGTCATTGTGATCTGGCATCTGCTCTGAACTTGGATCGGTGTGACCTAGCTTGTCCTACTCCATTGCTGGGTCCTCATGGTCGTTGTTGCCTTTGGAGTTTACTGGTATGTCGATCCTTCTTAAGATCTTGTCGCTATTTTTACTATTGCTGGACTTTGAGCGGCGTCTGCGTCGTCGTTTTGGCTTTTGCCCGGGGGTTTTATCTTCCGGATTGCCGCCGCCGTCCTCCTTGGGCATGTCCACCATGTATATATTGTGTGACGAGGTAGTATTCTAGCGCCCCAGAGATTCTGAATCTTCTCCTGCATCATCGCCCATACCGTCGATGCCTTCGGAGTCGATGTCAAGCACGTCGGTTAAATCATCAACCATGGCGATGAACTGGGTGGTGGGTGGGCAACGAATTCCTTCGTCGTCTGCTCCCCACTCAAGCCGGACATAGTTCGGCCGAGAGCCTCCTGACAAAGAGAGAGACTTTAACGAGTTCAGCATGTCGCCAAAGGGCGAGTGCTGGAAGATATCTGCAGCGGTAAACTCCATTATTAGAGCCCAACCTAGCTTGGTTGGCTCGAGAGTGCGCGGACTGGAACCAACAACCGGATATGAGTCCGGGGGTCCGTAGTCACAGGTTTCCATAGAGGTGGGACCTGCTTTCGGCTCCACCGCCGATGAGTGTGCAGCTTGCGGGGCGGAGCCCAACCCTCCGTCCTCAGGCGACACAGCCTGCTCCAAATTTAGGTCCGGTGCCACTACAGGGGTGATAACCCGAACATTGTCTGACAGCAGGTCTAGGCCGTCCTCATCATGACTGTCCGGTGCTCCTGGCACGGGCTCTAATCCGTCGAAGATCCAGTCTCCGCGAATATCAGCCATGTAGTTCAAGTTTCCGAACCTGACCTGGTGGCCGGGGGCATAGCTATCGATCTGCTCCAGATGGCCAAGCGAATTCGCCCGCAGTGCGAAGCCGCCGAACACGAAGATCTGTCCGGGGAGAAAAGTCTCCCCCTGGACCGTGTTGTTGACGATCGAAGGCGCCATCAAGCCCTGCAGTGTCAAAACCGGCGGATCTCGGGTAGGGGGTCCCGATCTGTGTGTCTTAGGCTGATGGTAACAGGAAGCGAGGGACACAATGTTTACCCAGGTTCGGGCCCCCTCGATGGAGGTAAAACCCTACTTCCTGCTTGATTAATATTGAATATATGAGTAGTACAAGAGTAGATCTACCACGAGATCGTGGAGGCTAAACCCTAAGAGCTAGCCTATGATGGTATGATTGTAATTGTGATCGGCCTTCTAAGGACCAACCTCTTCGGTTTATATAGACACCGGAGAGCGCTAGGGTTTACATGGAGTTGGTTACAAGGAAGGAAACACAATATCCGGATCGCCAAGCTTGTCTTCCACGCAAAGGAGAGTCCCATCCGGACACGAGACGGAGTCTTGAGTCTTGTATCATCACGCTTCAATAGCCCGGACGATGTATATAGTTCGGCTGTCTGGATACCCCCTAATCCAGGACTCCGTTAGTGGTTCCCCGCCGTCAGGTGGAGGAATAATGCACGTAATAAGGAGGCGCTTCCTTGCTGCGGCCGTGGACCCAGCTGTCAGCCTCTCCACGTTCAGTCCACATCCGATGGAAGCCGTTCCTTGACCACATTGACCATGCCGCGCCGAGAGCACCAGGGCGATGGACGACGGTGAGGCCTAGGAAGGGGACGATGCGGAGGCGGGCAAGACGCGACAGTGGATGCCCACGCGTAGAGGAGTACGTGGGTTCACTGGTTCGCTGCGGTGTGAGGCTGCCATCGCCGCAGAATAACAGGGGGTGTGGGTGAGTAGAGGGATGGCCTGGCCAGCGGTAGGAGTAGTAGGGGGTGGTGAGGCCTCCGCCGCATTGCAGCCGGCCACGGGAGGCAGGAGCACGAGGCACGACCAGTGCTGGTTTGGGCGGCTGGAGCAAGAAGACCAGAGGTTGAAGAAGCACTATGGTCGTTGGATGGACATCGTACGGTCACTGGAGCTAGAATCGTGCATATTGACTAAGTCAACAAAGCCCTCCGTCCCCGTCAACTTAGTAGGCCCACAAGTTAGCCTGCCACTATACTGGGTCCCAGCTAACAGGGGGAGTATTCATTTGTATCACCATCCATATTGCACTTGTATCACCATCTCTTTGCCGAACTAGTGCACCTATACAATTTACCATTGTATTCGGTGTGTTGGGGACACAAGAGACTCTTTGTTATTTGGTTGCAGGGTTGTTTGAGAGAGACCATCTTCATCCTACGCCTCCCATGGATTGATAAACCTTAGGTCATCCACTTGGGGGAAATTTGCTACTGTCCTACAAACATGTGGACTTGCAGGCCCAACAACGTCTACAAGAAGAAGGTTGTGTAGTAGACATCAAGATCTTTTCTGGCGCCGTTGCCTGGGACGTGAGTGCTTGAAGGTATATCTTTAGATCTTGCAATCGAATCTTTTTGTTTCTTGTTTTATCACTAGTTTAGTCTATAAAAGAAAACTACAAAAAAAGGGAGTTAAGTTTGTCTGATACGCTTCGTCTTTTTAATTTCTTTCGTGAGTATGATGAAAAGGAAAATTGTGCTCAAGTGCTAGAATAAGAAGTCTATAAGATGTTTGGTATTAAATCTTTGAATGATGAGCATGATTGCAATGTTGTTAGTATGAATTCCATGAATATCCATGATGCTAATGATATGCAAAGCCACAAGCCTGGGGAAGCTATGTTTGATGAATATGATATGTTTAGTCCCCCAAGTTTTGATGATAATATTTATTATGATGAAAGCATGCCTCCTATTTAAGATGATTATATTGATGAAAGTGGGTTTGGAAGAGTGTCAAATTTAGGAAGTAGTGATCCCACTATTTTTTAGGATGTTGAATCTTATTGTGATGAATATGAAATTGGATTTGGAAAAGTGTCAACTTTATTTAGTGATGATTCCACTATTTCGGAAGAGGTTCCAATTGATTATAAGAACAAAGTTGCTACTTATGATGATTATTGTGAGGAAACTTATGCTATAAAAAGTAGTGATGATTATATTTATAAAACTTGTCATGATTATGATTACCCTTTTTCTGAACATTACTCTTTTAATGTGGAAATAATTTTTAGTGTTCAAGTCTCTTATGATACTCCCACCATTCCGAATGAGAAGAATTTTGCTTATGTGGAGAGTAGTAAAATTTCTATGCTTGTAGATCATGAAAATAATTCTTTAGGTGCTGGTTATATTTTTGAATTCATTCATGATGTTACTGAAAATTATTATGAGGGAGGAATATATGCTTGTAGGAATTGCAATAATGTCAAGTTTCCTCTTTATGTGTTGAAAATCTTGAAGCCATGCTTGTGTTACCCTCCTATGCTAGTTGATTATTGTTCCCATAAGTTGTTTCCTCACAAAATCCCTATGCATAGGAAGTGGGTTAGACTTAAATGTGCTAGTCATATGCTTCATGATGCTCCCGTTATGTTTCAATTCTTATCTTTTATGTGAGCATCATTGTCATCATCATGCCTAGCTAAAAAGGCATTAAAGAAAAGTTCTTGTTGGGAGACAACCCAATACTTATCCTTACTGTTTTTGTGCGTTCACATGATTATGCTACTGTAGTAATCATGTTTTATAGCTTTTGTTTCAATAAAGTGCCAAGTAAGACCTTTAGGGTAGCATACGGTGATAGTTGTGTTGATCCTGTTGAAAATCAGAAACTTTTGCACCCAGTAAATTAGTTTTGTCAACTCACAGAAACGTGATTCTGATCTGATTCTTTTCGATCTGGATTGGTACACAAATTCCGTACGACTTCCTAATTTGGTAGGATTTTTTGTGTTGCAGAAGTATACGTTTGATACAGATTACTACAGATTGTTCTGTTTTTGACAAATTCTGTTTTCTATGTGTTGTTTGCTTATTTTGATGAATCTATGAGTAGTATAGGACGGTATGAACCATAGATAAGTTGGAATACAGTAGATATAACCCCAATATGAATTTATAAGGAGTTCACTACAGTATCTAACCGGTGGTTCTATTTTCTTATACTAACGGAGCTTATGAGTTTTCTGTTGAGTTTTGTGTTGTGAAGTTTTCAAGTTTTGGATAAAGATTCGATGGACTATGGAATAAGGAGTGGCAAGAGCCTAAGCTTGGGGATTCCCAAGGCACCCCAAGGTAATATTCAAGGACAACCAAGAGCCTAAGCTTGGGGATGCCCCGGAAGGCATCCCCTCTTTCGTCTTTGTTCATCGGTAACTTTACTTGGAGCTATATTTTTATTCACCAAATGATATGTGTTTTGCTTGGAGCGTCATTTTCTTTTGTTAGTATTTGCTTGCTGTTATTTAGAATAATGTTTTGCATCTTTAGTTTTAATAAAAAAGTCAAGGATAGCCTTTACCATGCCTAATTTGCTAGTATACATGTTGCTGTTTGAAAATAGAAAGTTTACCGCTGTTACAAAAATTCCCTAGAAAAGTCAGAGAATGGTATAATGTCGAAACTTTTTGGCATACTGAGTAGTATTTTTCTCATAATTTTTGGAGTTAGGGAAGTATGATGAATCTTGCATTCTTTACAGACTGTACTGTTTTGGCAGATTGCTGTTATGTTTGCATATGTTTGCTTCTTTAATGATTCTATTTTGAGGATAGGAGTATTAAATATGCAGAGGCATTTAGTATGAAATGTTGAATAATAATGTTAGTGATTTTTTACGGTAGAAAATGATAAGGTTTTGCATTGGTTTATACTAACCTATCCCACGAGTTCTTGTTGAGTTTGGTGTGGATGAAGCTTTTGATAAAAAGAGAACCCATGATATGAGAGGAATTAAGGAGACACAAAAGTTCAAGATTGGGGATGCCCAAGGCACCCCAAGATAATATTTCAAGAATTATCACGCATCTAAACTTGGGGATGCCCCGGTAGGCATCCCACCTTTCTTCTTCAACAACTATCGGTTAGTATCGATTGAGCCTAAGTTTTTTGCTTCTTCACATGAGTTGTGCTATCCTTGCAATGTCATTTTATTTTGTTTTGCTTGTTGTTTGAATACAATACCAAGATCCGAAATTCTTAAATGAGAGAGAGTCTTCACATAGTTACATAATTATTTAGCTACTGATTGATCTTCACTTGTATCTTTTTGGAGTAGTTTGTCATTTACTCGTGTGCTTCACTTATATCCTATGAGTAAATGGTTGAATGAGTTGAATGTCATAAATCTGAAATTATATATGTCTCATTTTCTTATCCCATTAGGAGTAATGACTTCACATCTAAGAAGTTGAGGTTGTAAATTTATTGAAGGTTAGCAAGCATTGTATTGGTCATTTGAACAATTCATGAAAGAATATTGAAGGAAGAGAGATTTCACATATAAATACACTATCCTAGATATCTTTTATAATTGGGAGCACTCATTAAGTATGACATGCTAAAGAGTTGATGTTGGACAAGGAAGACAACATAATGATTTATGTTTTCCGACATCTCAGTTCAAGTACATTGTCATGGATCATTCAAACATGTTGAGCTTGCCTTTCCCCCTCATGCTAGCCAAAATTCCTTGCACCAAGTAGAGATACTACTTGTGCTTCCAAATATCCTTAAACCCAGTTTTTGCCATGAGAGTCCACCATACCTACCTATGGATTGAGTAAGATCCTTCAAGTAAGTTGTCATTGGTGCAAGCAATAAAAATTGCTCTCTAAATATGCATGACTTATTAGTGCGGAGAAAGTAAGCTTTGTATGATCTTGTTATGGAAGCAATAAAAGTGACGGACTGCATAATAAAGGTCCATATACAAGTGGCAATATAAAGTGACGTTTTTTCGCATTAAGATTTTGTGTATCCAACCCTAAAAGAGCATGAAAACCTCTGCTTCCCTCTGCGAAGGGCCTAACTTTTACTTTATGTCTTTTACTTTATGCAAGAGTCAAGGTGATCTTCACCTTTCCCTTTTTCATTTTATCCATTGGCAAGCACTTTGTGTTGGAGTGATCCTGATATATATATCCAATTGGATGTAAGTTAGCATGAACTATTATTGTTGACATCACCCAAAGGTGAATACATTGGGAGGCAACACTATAAGCCCCTATCTTTCTCAGTGTCCGATTGAAACTTCATAACCATTAGTATTGCGTGAGTGTTAGCAATTGTAGAAGACTATATGATAGTTGAGTATGTGGAGTTTGTTATTCCTGAAAATAAGATGAATTGCAAATGTTTGATGACTAAGAATGAAGTTTGCTAGTTTTCAAGAAAATTTATTGTCTATGCTTTAACATGTGAATTGCTTGTTACTTTATCGTGAGATAATTTATGAGATGAACTACTGTTATGACATATTATCATGCTAGAAAAGGTGATTGAAATTATCATTGATCAAACTTTTGCACTTTCTAGCATTCACACTTCGTAAATTCTTTCTTTTATCATTTACCTACTCGAGGACGAGTAGGAATTAAGCTTGGGGATGCTCATACGTCTCCAACGTATCTATAATTTATGAAGCATTCATGCTATTTTATTATCTGTTATGAATGATTATGGGCTTTATTTTACACATTTATATCATTTTTGGGACTAACCTATTAACCGGAGGCCCAACCCATATTGATGTTTTATTGCCTGTTTCTGTATTTCGAAGAAAAGGAATATCAAACGGAGTCCAAACGGAATGAAACCTTTGGCAGCGTGATTTTTAGGAAGAATATGATCCGGGAGACTTGGAGTTCACGTCAGAAGATCCTCGAGGAGGCCACGAGATAGGGGGGCGCGCCCACCCCCCTGGGCACGCCCTACCCTCTCGTGGGCCGCTCGAGGCTCCCCCGACCGACTTCTTTTGCCTATATATTCCATTATACCCTAAAAACATCGAATAAGAAGATAGATCGGGAGTTCCGCCGGCGCAAGCCTCTGTGGCCACCAAAAACCTCTCGGGAGCCCGTTCCCGCACCCTGCCGGAGGGGGAACCCATCACCGGTGGCCATCTTCATCATCCCGGTGCTCTCCATGATGAGGAGGGAGTAGTTCACCCTCGAGGCTGAGGGTATGTACCAGTAGCTATGTGTTTGATCTCTCTCTCTCTCTCTCTCTCTCGTGTTCTCTCTATGGCACGATCTTGATGTATCGCGAGCTTTGCTATTATAGTTGGATCTTATGATGTTTCTCCCCCTCTACTCTCTTGTGATGAATTGAGTTTCCCTGTTGAAGTTATCTTATCGGATTGAGTCTTTGATTTGAGAACACTTGATGTATGTCTTGCCGTGTTTATCTCTGGTGACAATGGGATATCACGTGCCACTTGATGTATGTTTTGGTGACCAACTTGCGGGTTCCGCCCATGAACCTATGCATAGGGGTTGGCACATGTTTTCTTGACTCTCCTGTAGAAACTTTGGTGCACTCTTTGAAGTACTTTGTGTTGGTTGGATGAATCTGAGATTGTGTAATGCATATCGTATAATCATGCCCACGGATACTTGAGGTGACAATGGAGTATCTAGGTGACATTAGGGTTTTGGTTGATTTGTGTCTTAAGGTGTTATTCTAGTATGAACGCTATGATGGATTGAGCGGAAAGAATAGCTTTATGTTATTTTACTACGAACTCTTGAATAGATAGAACAGAAAGGATAACTTTGAGGTGGTTTCGTACCATACCATAATCTCTTTGTTTCTTCTCCACGATTAGTGGCTTTGGAGTGACTCTTTGTTGCATGTTGAGGGATTGTTATATGATCTATTTATGTTATTATTGTTGAGAGAACTTGCACTAGTGAAAGTATGAACCCTATGCCTTGTTTCCTATCATTGCAATACCGTTTATGCTCACTTTTATCATTAGTTACCTTGCTGTTTTTATATTTTCAGATTACAAAAACCTTTATATACTATCCATATTGCACTTGTATCACCATCTCTTCGCCGAACTAGTGCACCTATACAATTTACCATTGTATTGGGTGTGTTGGGGACACAAGAGACTCTTTGTTATTTGGTTGCAGGGTTGT
This sequence comes from Triticum aestivum, assembly GCF_018294505.1. Taxonomy (NCBI): domain Eukaryota; kingdom Viridiplantae; phylum Streptophyta; class Magnoliopsida; order Poales; family Poaceae; genus Triticum; species Triticum aestivum. The sequence goes on from NC_057807.1 coordinate 152,740,006, forward strand.
TTGAGAGAGACCATCTTCATCCTACGCCTCCCACGGATTGATAAACCTTAGGTCATCCACTTGAGGGAAATTTGCTACTATCCTACAAACCTGTGCACTTGCAGGCCCAACAATGTCTACAAGAAGAAGGTTGGGTAGTAGACATCAGAGATCTAGAATAGATGGTGTAGAGAACAATGTGCGAAATCGAGAACGATTATACATTAGGGAGCTATGCCAAGAGTCACGACATATATGTATACAGGGAAGGAGCTGGGGCGGGTCCGCATGTGGGAGATATAGAAAGAGGAGAGTGGTGCACAAGGAGACAAAGTGTGCTTGTTTGTAGTGGGGGTGGTGTGTGAGGTGAGTGCGCGAGAACCACATAAGTAGGGAGATAGACGTTTGGGGGCGACGTTTTGTGTGTATGGGAAATATACACTCTACATAGTGCATGTGCTTGGGTAAGAGAGATAGCGGGAGACCTAGAGAGTGAGGGAAGAGATGTGTGCATGCCTGAGAGACAAAGTGATAGAGACCTATGTTGGGGTCCGGACTTTACAAGAGAGAGGGGTGTTAATGTGCTCGTGTGTTGGTGTTTGGGGGAGAGAACGACTTCTCTATGTGTGTGTGTGTGGTGGTGGGGGGGGGGTTGACTTCAGATAAAGAGTGAGGTGTCTATATTTGAGGGACTTTAGCATAATTGATATATTGTGCACTCATGGTTGATCAATTTGTTTCACAGTTTGTACTATGAGATAACAATACTTTTGAACATGCGTGATATACCTTGATGTACCAGAATTACAAACCTAAGATTGGAATTTTGATATTCGACTCCATCATTAGCTTTTGTAATTCATTTAAATGGAGCTACATTTTTTAAGCCGGGATTTCGTGATTTCAAATTCATATATCAAACCTAGAGATATACACATACGGGCATGTTCAAACTTTATAATCATCCACTTTATTCATACACATACACATTTTTTATTTTGTCATCATATTTAGGAAAAACACATTTGGAATTTCATTTGAATTGGACCGTAGGATGGTATCTGCTTGTAGTAGCTCAATTATCCATATTTGAATTGAAAGGACAATCTAAGTTTTGAGTTGGAGACATTGATTTTCAAAACTTGCACATTTTTTTTTGTGTGCAAAACAAACAAATTGTCGGCCATGATATCATAGTCGGTCGTACGAGAGCAGAATACTTATAATTTTAGACGCCAAAAGCTTTCAAACTTCCCACTCACATCGAAATATCACACGCCCGAAAGTTAGCCCTGCGATATTCCTATTTTACCCCTGCCACATGAACGAAAAAGTGCTGCTTTGGTAACTCCATTGTTTTCCCCTCTTTGCCCCCAACATTCTTCCCCAGAGCCCCTCCCCTTCCCCTCCCTGACCCCCCCAAGCACGGCAAGCCTCCGAATCTAGTCGTCCGCCGCAGCGGTGGACCTCACACCCCGTCGGATCTACCTTCCGCACCTTGGAACCCCCAACTGCCAACTCACCACTTCACCGGAGCCGCTTCAGCGACTAGCTTCACTACAAAAAAATACACTTCCGTGATGATACGTGTTTGTCACAGTAGGTCGCGTTTTTTGTCATGCATTTACATCCATGACAAATTTATGACAGAATCAAGATAGTCATACCTGTGCTGTCGTAGAAGTGTTCCATGACATTACCAAAATTATCATCACGGAAGTGTCCACTTCCATGACGATAAATCGCGCGTCACAGAAGTGCTTTGGTCAAGGGTGACCGACACGTGGCATCCACCATAACGGAACGCTGTTAAGCTATCAGGTCGGGTTTTGGATCCGATAACCCGTTAACAGCCCCGACCAATGGGGATTTTCCACGTGTAAAATCATCATTGGCTGGAGGAAACACGTGTCGGCTCACCGTTGGGACAGATGTCATCCGCTCATTGGACCGAAGGCGCCTATGATACGGCGACACGTGGCACGGCCCAACAGAGGCCCATTCCTGTGAAAAGGCCGGCCCGTTTGACTTGGTCAAAAGGTGGCGGGCCGGCCCACGGAAAGCCTGTTAACGGCCTGTTCGCATATAGCCCATTTACAGCCCGCTAACCCAGGGCCCGTTACGCCCTATCCGAATTAGGCCCAGTAGCGTCATCTGGGCCGTCCAATATGATTCAGCCCGTTTTAACTTCCGGCCCATGTGTGGCCCATGACTTCTTTCGGCCCATATGAGGACCTTTGTAACTCTTGGCCCATTAACGGCCCGTGGTGAAACTGGCCCGTAATGAACAGTGTATCACTTTATACCCATTAACGGCCCGTTATTCCATTGGGCCGTTTCCAGCCCAAGTTATCTTTCGGCCTTCTCAGGGCCCATTAATTCTTGGGCTCATTTGCAGCATTCGGTTACATACGGCCCGTTACTGTCATTTTCTGCTTGTGGGCCAAATTCAGCCCGTCATTACAGTCGGCCCGTTTGCGGACCGTTAATACGTTGGGCCGTTTTCATGTCAAAAAAACCCGTTGGGTTGTTTTCATAGAGTTATCAAATACGGCCTATTAACGGCCCGTTATGGTGCACGAATAGTACGCCCATGATTGGCGAAATGATGATACGCCCCGTAGAAGGCCCATGGATCCTACGGCCCATATGAGGCCCATGGATAGTACGGCCCGTAGAAGGCCCATGGACCCTACGGCCCGTAGAAGGCCCGTTGATCCCTAAGGCCCGTATAGAAGGCCGATGGATCCTACGGCCCGTATAGAAGGCCAATGGTCCTACGGCCGAATGAAGGCCCATGGATCATACGGCCTGTAGGAGGCCCATGGATACAACAGTCCGTGTGTTGCCATGATTATTTTGGCCTAGTTACCAAAAATAGGCTATTGTGGCCACCAGAAAAACACAAAAAAGAACTGCAGTGACTACAAGGAAACAACTAAACAAGACAATAAGGAAATAAATAAGCAAGCAATTAAGGCTAGCCTATTACCGCTATTACACATATTACATCCACTGGGCATAAAAGTTCGCCACCAGTGCAAATATAGGGTACAAAGCAGCGTATTACATACACTTGGCCGTCAAAATTGGCCACCAGTGCAAATAAACGCGGCAGCAAAACAAGAGCATAACTGAAACAACTTCAGACGAGCTCAAGAAACGTTATCCTAGGTATCCACCATGCTGGCAATAAGCTTAGCAAGCTGATTAGCTTTGTCTTGTTTGGCGCTAAAATCCTCCAACTCTTGCTGTTGCACTAGAAAGTATGCATCTGAATGCTCCAGGGACTTCCGCGGTCCTTCCGCTTCTTGTCGCAGCACAGCTGATTGATGTCTTTCAGCTTGTAGTCAAGACTCAAGAAACCGAACTGATTTAGACAGTGAGTTTGAATAGCTTGTGCAAGCGGTAGTGGCCAGTAACTCGAACACTAAACCAAGACAGGACTTTGGGGTTGTCTCGCTGTCTTCAAGATAGTCTTCCTTAGCTGTTTTATCAGCTTTGTTGGAGACCAACAAGGATGTGTCACTATCCTGAACCTTATCTGCATTACTTCCTTTACCATTGCTTAATAAGGCACTCTTCCCCAATATTCTGTCAGCATTCTAAAAGAAGAAACAAGCAGACACATAACAAGTTTAGCATGTACTAGTATATGAAACTCATTTCGGTGAACCAGTTCATTAGTAAGGTGGACAGGATTAAACTACCAAGTCTTCTATTGCCAAGTACTAGTACATAATAAAAGCATCAAACAAACATATATCTATGTCCTATGGTCACTGCATTGTCTTGCCAAATCAAAATAGAGACACGGTTCAAATCATATCAGTTCAAGACAAAGCAGCAGTGAAAGAATACAAAGCGTGGGAAACTACACGGCACAACAAGATTTCAGATGGGTACCACGGGTCTACATGTACAACAACACTATTGGCTCTGTTGTGATGCTAGTAATGTGCATGATATGAAAGTCAACTGTATACACAATTGAAATTGAAATCAACAGAGCTATTGATAAGAGCAAACCTGTTAAAGAAACATGCGTGAACATACCTGCTGTGCCATTGGAGTTTCGATTGGATCCTTCAATTTAAAAATAAGTTTGTATGAGTAAATACAGTGATACAAGAGCAAAGCAATCATAGTTAAAAAAGGCGCGCCTAAGCGAGCGCTTAAGCGCGCCTAGGCTCTAGGCGTTGGCAAAACGCATTGCGCATAACTACGCATAATCTGTGCATAACTGCGCATAAGCATGCGCTTTGGTCAGTAAAGCGCAAGGCGGTGGCAAAACGCACAATTAACGCCTAGCGCTTTTTTGAACTATGATAGCAATGGAATCTTAAATTAGAACAGTTGTTCTTCAGGTTTAGGCACTTGTTCTACATGAACAGAGTACAGTAAGACGCAAGAATAAAATACTTAAAATAGAAAATGAGCTCATAGACCTTACCACATTCTTGGTTCGGGACCAGTACAGAACAAGGCGTTCCCAGTCATCGTCCAGTAAATGTGTCTCAGGAGAACGTAAGGGAATTTGATGAGTTTCTTTGCCGGTGAAGTACGTTTTCTTCAGGTAATTCTGATACTGCCACCAAGCATTCTTGAAGATAGCAGAGGTATTAGCACAGGTTACCTCATCCTGAGTTTCCAAATCGGTCCTTCTCTATAGAGAAAAATGGGAAAATTTGCTGTATTATAACCATCATGGAGGTAGGATGTATGGGACGAAGCAAAGTAATTGCCATGAATAACATTACTTACACATAACTCCTGGACAAACACCTGCAACTGGCATTTTCCTTCATCTTCAGTATAATATTTCCAAGATGGGAAGATACGCACATACGATTTAACAACATCAAATGCGATAGATGCTAAACTACGACTGGCTGGTTGTGCTTCCTCCACAGGAATAGGCGTACTAACTGGTGGAGTTTGGGTTCGCCGTGATAGTACTGGATCTTTGGGCACTGGAGCTGCCTTACTAACTGCTCTTGTTTGGGAGCTCTGTGGTGGAGATGGTGCCGTGTCAACAGGAACTGGGTTACTATCGGCTGGGGTTGGGGTTAGATTGGGTGAAGCTGGTTCTCTGTCCATCGCAGTAGGGGTACAATCTGCGAGAGTTTGGGTTATGTGTGGTAGGGCTGGTTCTTGTGCATGTACAACCGGGGTGCTATCTCCACCAAGAGGTAGCACTGTTTTATTTGAAGACCATGTTTTTATACCGCTAAATACCGGCATCACCCGCTCCAATTCAAATGGCTGATAAACAGGAAACATAGTTGAATGTACAGACATTGTATGAGAGACAAATGCAATAGATAGTGTGGAAAAAGAGGGCATGAAATAGTTGACATGTATATTGTTTAACTAAAATGGATAGCATGACATAATTTCACATATATGATGTCTATCTAAACTGGATAGCATAGCATAACATAATTCAAAGATATGATGAATAACTAAACAGGATCGCATGACATAATTCACCTACATGTTATCTAAGTAATCAGGATCGCATCATTTAATTCACATATGTGATTTATATGCTAAACAGAGGGCATTCGATATGATGTCTGAACTAAGAACATGGTGTTGAATATTGTGTATATGATGTCTAAACTATGCAATGCAAGACACCGTATGCATGATATGAGCAGTATAACCGTGCCAAGTTAGAGCATACACCTCAGTGGGGGAATAGGACTGGTCATCTGTCTCTGAATCCATCTCTGAGGAGCTATCGGGACCCAACAAGAGATCTGCTTCGACAGGTAGCACTGTCTGCTCTGAAGGCCTTGTTTTCACTCCAGATTTTTCCATCTCCCACCCAAATGGCTGATTCACAGGAAGAGTAGTTTAATGTACAAACATTGTCGACAAATGGAAATGTAATGAAGAAAAGGATGGGCAAGATATCATTCAAATATATGATGCCTGGTTAAACAGGATGGCATTGCACATTTCACATATATTATGGCTGGCTAAAAGACATGAGACTGCATAATTCCCATATATGATATAGAAACTAAACAGGTGGCATTACAGAACATGTCTAAACTAAGCAGATGACATATATGATGTCAAAAGTAGGCACTGCAAGGCAACATATGCATGATATGACTAACATCATCATGCCAAGGTAGAGCAAACACCTTGGGGGGTAAATAGGAGTGGTCAGCAGCGTCTGAATACGCCTCAGAACAGATATCTTCCTCTGGATTACAATCTGGAGAGGGGTGGGGAGGGTTTCCATTGAACCCACCATGGAGCGATGTCTGCATGACATTGTATTGCCGCGCAAAACTCTTCTCTTTTTCTCTACATGTTCAACATGACTGTGTACAATATCTGACATGCATACCAAAAAAATATGGTGAGATTATGTAAGGAGAGCATGCAAAAATTTTGAGTGATGGTAACAACTAGTGGATCGACGTTTTTCTGTTGAACCAAAATAGCCCTAATGGATCGACGTGAATGTATAGTAATAAGTGACGCAACAAGTGTACAACCTCTTTGCCGTAGCCGTGTCAACCTCAGCATCATTGGGTTGGTCGCTGAAGCAGTTGAGGCAGAGGTGGCTGTCGGAGGTGTGGAGGAAGATTTGAGGAATCTGTAGACAGCGTCCAGGGCACTGCTCTGTTGTGATGGATCGTTCTGTCGTTGGAGCAGCTCCGGTGAGCTGTAAGACGTCAAGGCTGAAGCAGCACAAGACAGACATCGTCAATCTCAAGTGGGATTCTAATAGCATCTCTGATGAAAAATGGATGTAAAATTAACATCACCAAAAACCACTTGACTACAACAGATGAGGTAAAAACTGTTGACTCTGAACTTAACTGTCGAAACTGAAATTAACTGTGGAATCTGAATGCTACTGTCGAAACTGAACGCAATGGTAGCAGAGAGACACTTGACATGTAGTTTAGGGAGGGCCTGCACTTCATCTTCAACCTACACACCCCTGAGCCACCTGCCACCACCGGCCGAACCACCGGCCCCAGCGCCGCCTCGCCGCCCCAAAACAACTCGCCACCGCCGCCCCGGCCAGCCCTCTAGGCCCCCACCCCCCATCCTGAACCCTAAGATAGATAGTGGGGTACCTCTTCCTTAACTCCAGCGAGCCCCCCCAACCCCTGAAAATCGACTGACCCAAAAGTCGATTCAGTCGACTGAAGTGTGGCTTAATCGGAGCATAGCAGCAGCACGAGCGAGGGGGAGAGCAGCAGCAGCAGCAGCAGCTAGGCGAGCGGGCGAGAGTCTGAGCAGCAGCAGTAGCGCGAGCGAGCGAGCGAGAGCCGGAGCAGCAGCAACAGATCCGGCTGGTATGGACGCCGCTCCTGAAGGGGCCTCGCACTGGGGGAGAGCCGCCGTGGAGATGTCGCCCGCGGCGCCAGCTTCAAGGTAGCCGCTCCATCGGGGTGCGGGATGGAGCACCGTCGGCGCCGAGAGGTCGAGTTAAGGAGAAGGTGTGATGTGATGTGTGTACAACCTCTTTGGTGGCGCCGAGTAGGCCTCGGCTTCATCCGAGGAGTCGCTGAGTATGCTGCGATTCCGGTGGAGCAGGTTAAGGAGGCGCTGTGGGGATGGAGCAACCGCGATAGACGAGGCGATCGTCGGAGCAGCTCCTTGGAGGTGGAGGACGGCGCGGCTGTACCCGCGGGACGGCGAGATGGACGACGGATCCTCATCCGGGGAGGTGGACGAGGGACGTCGAGCTGTTGCGGTGGACGACGTCGTCGGGGAAGAGGCTCCGGCTGGGCAGCGGTGACATGGCGGATGGAGGAGGGTGGGGTTTCACGGCTAGAGCGGAGAGGTTATGGCGGCCTGGAATTTCGAATGGCGAAAAGGGGGCGATGGGAGGGGGTGAAGCATGAATTAGGGACGCGCTTGTCCAAAATGTAGGGTGTGTTACAAAAGTACCCCCCATCGATTTGAACTAGCGGCCCTTTCGGCTCAGGGTTAGAAGGGGGATTGCACGTGTCGGGATTTGGCAGCTGGTGAGAGTTTTTGCGCGCGTTGTAATTTCGGGATAGCAAGGCGCGGGTTGTGAAGGCGCCAGTTTTGGGAGCACGATATCTGAATTTTCGGGATATAACAAGACACGGGTTGAATTTTAGGGATAAGCCTAACGTGTAGTAATATTGTACTTGTATGTACCAAATCAATTCGCACTTCCCTCAACCAAAAAGAAAACGAAAAAAAATAAAACTATTCACACCACACAAAGAGAGAGTCTTTCCCCGTTTTACTATACAAATGCTATTCAAAGCTACTCCCTCCTTCCATCCATATAGGGCCTAATGCATTTTTCGATGCTAACTTTGACCAAATATTAGAGCAATGATATATGACATGCAACTTACACAAAGCACACCGTTAACTTCGTCTGTGAAAGGTTCTTTCAATGATATAATTTTCACATTGTGCATGTCATGTACTATTAATCTTGTCAATAGTCAAAGGCGGTCTTAAAAATCTCATTACGCCCTATATAGATGGAAGGAGGGAGTATGAATCCATGTTATTTCCGATTATTTTTTTCGCTTTGCTGTATAATGCATGTAACCTACTCATACCAACATTTTAGTGCATTCCAAATGTCTATACTACAGCTGCTATTCGAAATAAATTTGAATTTGTTTCTCTATTTCAATAAGAATCTACAATCATGATTGTTGCCAACTTCAACCATCATAGTTTCCTTGCTATCCGCCAGATATAAATCGGACGGCTAATAATGCAGGATGGCAGGCACACCATCATCAACAACTCCGTTATTAAATGTAGTATAACATGTTCATAAACACACCATGTGTATCACCGTTATATATATTCACACATACGTCGGTTTAAAACACTATGATAAATTCTTCAAATATCTGAATCCGCTTTTTATAATGATGTATATATGATCTCTATTCGTCTTTTACACCCACACAACCCTCTTATCTTTGTAGCTAGCGCTAACTTTCTCTTGTGCATGCACACGGCCGCATCCCTCTCACCCTCCCTCAGCATTCTCTAGCTCCATCACGCAAATTCGTATTTTCACTTTAGGTCGTTCACCCACGGTGTGTGTAGGCCCCGCAGCTCCTTCTTTACGGCACACATCGATCGATATGCCTCTCTAGCCAGGTGCCTAGCACAAACACAAGCTTCCCCTCTTCTCTTGTCACCGTCCATGCCTCACTCCCACCACTCTTTCCATCATTCTCGTACTCGCACACTCCTCCCCGCTCGATATAGTATGCCTCTCGTACCACCTCCTACATGCATCCCTCTATCTCTATCCTTCTCCTCGAGCCTCGTCTGCTTCTAACACACACATGCATGTATACCGATCAATCTCCCAACATATAACTGGATCGACTTTAACTACCCCCCATCGATCGACATACCTCACAAGTTATGTCTCTCCTTTCTCTAACAAAGGGCGATTGATCTTCCTTTGTAGTTATGTCGGCTTACCACAGCCACATTGTCCCCCCTCATCATTCGTGCATGCCTCCTGACCCGTCTCTCAAACGCACGTGCACAAACAACAAGCAGCCATCTCCTCTCTTATTGATATTGCGGGCGTGCCCTCCGTTTGTCTAGCAAGCCTATCCCACCATTTGTTAGAAGCAACTCCACTACCACCCCCTCCAACACTCTAGCTCTATCTCTCTCCCAACCTTATTCCTCTCATGCACATATGCATGGATGCCGATCGATCTCCCTTAATACATGAGGCAGATCGATCTCCTTAATACATAAGGTAGGCCTCTCTCCTCCTCCACACATATACCAGCCATTGTACCTATATAGTTAATTGGGCCTCCCTCTTCCCCCACCACACACCGATAGTCGAGCGCTGCAGGTAGGTATCCATGCCACAGAGACAAACTGCACATGTCCCCTCTCATGTTCAAGTAGGCAAGTCACTCTATATCTTTGACGTGGGCTCACACAAATTCGATTGCACTCTTTATCGATCGTGCGCACACACACACACATCATCCCACTTTTCGATTCTATGGACACCTCAAGCCGGTGATACCTCCACTCTCTTCTCGTGGATCGCCCCCTCTATATATATGTTATATCCAGGACTCTATTTCACACAAATTGCATATTTTACATTTTTTGATTGACCCCCCCCCCCAAAAGAAAACTCTCAAGAACCCACACACTATATCTCTCTAGGTTTGTATCTCTCTCACACAAGCCCACGTAGGTGGTGTACGTATACAAGAACAGAATAGGTGCACCGTGCACGTACTCACGCTTCATGCCCAGCTACACCCGCGCGGGTACATGGTAGAGCTCATTTCTTTATGAAATGGCAGCCCACGTGCTAATTTGAACGCCTGTAGCGGTTGTTTACCTAGGGAGGTCGTGTACCACGCCTGCACAAAACAAAGTTCGACTTGACGCATTGCCACGTTATTTTTAAATAAAGTTATAGCGCTCAATGGCACGTACACAGAATATAAAATGATTTTTATGGAGAAAAAGGTAGTCCGCTCAATATATACAATGGAGCCTTGCGTGCCTAGTTTGTCGCTCTTCAGAGTATCTCACACAAGGCTGCGGTGGCCTCTCTCTCTCACCGTTGGTCATTGATCCGGCCGCATCCCGTGTGCCGGGGGAAAGGGAGTGCGGTGGCCTCTCTCTCTCTCACCGTTGGTCACTGATCCGGCTGCATCCCGTCCGCCGGGGGAAAGGGAGTGCGGTGGCCTCTCTCTCACCGTTGGTCACTGATCCGGCCGCATCCCGTCCGCCGGGGGAAAGTGAGGAAGTGCATCGTTTCTCCGTTCGACGGCGCTGAGGCAGCACGTCCCGATCTGCGGTACACGCCGTTCTCTCTGACCAAGCTCCGGCGCGGCAGGGCCTACGCCACCTACTCACAGATTCCGCCCGCCCCCGCTCACCTAGTTATATCCGACGACCTCCAGGTATCCCCTCCGGCCTTGCTCCACTACCTGTCTTCCCACGTCGCTGCATGTGGATCTTCCATAGTTCTTTGCCCAAAACGTAGCTCGTCTAGCATACTTTCCATATGGCATTCTCGTCCTCACACTGTTTTAGACAAACACAACCGTGTTGTTATCTTCCCTTAGGGCAAGGAATAAGCTTCTTTTTTGTCGTCGCATGTGTCATCAAATGTTATTGGCCAGTAATTGTTTCCTTTGTACCTCTTTTTTGCAAACAGGGCTATCCATTTCACCTCGTTGCTATTGCGACCTTTTGGTGAACTGCACAAATCACTTTTTTCTTAAGAGTGTTTTGTGCAGTTGTACTAAAATGTCACATGGGCAACGTCTCTACATTTCAATGCGACTACACAAAGGGAGATTGGTTTTGCTCCATCCTCCTCATCCAACTCCGAGCCTAATTTCTCCAACTAGTTAGTCTTAAAAGAGACTGCAAAGGTGACCGGCTTCTATTTATGTGTTTATTTTTTTATCAGCAGTCCTCTATTATCGTAATCACACTTAATATCTTTGGAACAGGGACGCTCAGCTCTATTTTAGTGGAACAGCACAAAATGATCGGAATGTTGCATGCTCCAGACAGCTACGTTTTTTCCCAACATGCCTTGTTGATTTAGACAGAGCTGGGGGGACGTTGCTGCCAATGAAAGCATGGATCAATTTTAATTTAACACCTTCTCACAACTCTGTCTTCAGTTGTGATGTAATTATAGCTCTGATCTGCTAATAATTGACATGCATTAGCAAGGAAGTTAGTTTTTTATTGTTTCCGAAAGAGCATCGATGGCAAGACACGTGAAACAGAAGCTGAAAGCTCACACCATTGTACAATTTCATGTCTCGCTGGAAAATTATTTGTACAGTACGTCAATTATGTAAACAAATGATGGAAGCTTGATAGCATTGCCAGAAGCCTCTTCATCGTCCGGGTCCATGTGCCATGCACAAAATTATACTCCTTCGTTCCTATATATTTGTCTTTTTACAAATTTCAAATGGGCATATTTTAGAGTGTAGATTCACTCATTTTGCTTCATATGTGTACTCCCTCTGTACCTAAATATTCTATTCGTCTTTCTAGAGATTTGAACAAGTGACTATATACGGAGAAAAATGAGAGAATCTACACTCTAAAATATGTATATACATCCGTATGTGCCAGTCCATTTGAAATCTCTAAAAAGACAAATATTTGAGTAGTCACTCGTTGAAATCTCTATAAAGAAAAATATACTCCGGAGTATATTTAAGAACTGAGGGGGTAGTGCACAACCGCATGGGACACTCAGCCTGGTCGTTGCGCCGCATTAATAGTGAGTAATGAGCAGTCAAATCATAAGCCCCACCTTTCCCACTTTAAGTTGCTCTGAAGAAGAAACCATCAATACGCTCTTCTTTGAATACGCTCATACTACTCCATCCGTCACTGTTTATACAACGCGCTTCAGAAAAAAGAAAAAAGATCTGTGGGACCAAGGCGACTAGCGATCGGCCTGAAAATAGCATTGGTAGTTATAGCACGGCGTCTATTACTAGTAGAGGGAATAATGCATACACACATGCATGCAGTGCTTCCACCCCGGGTACACACATGCATGCACTTACTCCACTCCGTAGTTACATGGAGAGAAAATTGTGGACTTGATTGCGGTTACCATGCCCTAATTAATTGAGCATTAAACCAAACGCGTCTAAAGTCTCTCTTGTGGTGGAAATGCATTGTGAGAAATGCATCATAATGAAGCGCGCCCTATAAACTGTGACGGAGGGAGGAGTAGTATGAAGGTTCAAAACCAAGTACGCACATGGCCAGTCGGTCAACGCACCTCCTCTTGGCATATCACTGACATGTGGGACAGGAGTGTGAGCAAATCGATCTCAATTGACGGCAAAGAGCCAACCCGCCGTTCCTTTAGAGAGACAAGGAGCGAGAACACACATACAGGTTCGCATGGAGGCCAATATATATTCGATCATGGTTGGTTGATCGATATCCTTCATTACATGTTGGGCTGCCGTTTTCCGCCCTTCTCCAGAATAAATCTGTACTTTATCAGAGATAAAAAGAAATAAGAGTACAAACTCTCCACCATGCGGTTCTAGTAGTAGTACTACTCGTACTACTGCGCTTGGCCCTTCGCCTCTTCGTGAAGTCGAACAATGATGGTACTCCGCATGTTGGGTACTACAGTGTATGCCTCTGACAATCTGACACCGAATGGACTGATGCATGTCCACTTAGGGTAGGTTGCAAGCTTCTCCTCATTCTGCGAGTTGACGGGACACACCAAAAAGTAGTGCTAGTCCATACTCCCTCCTTTCCGGTTAATATGGCTCAATCCTTTTGCGGGTAAATGAGAGAGTTTATTCATATATAAGCATTCTTAGGACAATAAGCCAAGACAATGGTCACTAGGAACCGAGGTACCCCGCAAAAAAATAAGTAGGAAGCGAGGTGTTTCATCAAGCCAGCTCTCGGCCACATTCAAAGTGTAGCAAGCACGGTTCGCACGAAGATGTGCCGCAAGGTTTGCTGACCTGTTTACATGCTGAATAACAAAAAAGAGGAAATATTACCTAGCACTACTATTTGTAACAGGATATGAGCCAGAATTAAGCGAGAATTGTGGCGAGTGTTCCATGCAATCAACTTCCATTATCACATGCGAGAACCCTCGAAGATAACCAAATGTGTTGAAGATTGCTTTATCACATTTGAAAATTATAATAAGAGTGCAGACGCTCCTCCATCCGGTTCCTAGTACGTACCTTTATAGACTATATTAGTAAACTTTGTGCTTGGCTGTTCACCTATTCGGGAAGTCGAACAATAGTAGCACTAGTAGTATAGTGTATGCTTCTGGCAATCTGACACCGAATTAACTATTGCACATCCACCGCCTGAGCGAGGGAGAGCTTGCATTAGTCAAAAGTTTCTCCTTGTCCTGCGAGCCACCGCGCGCAAGTAATGCTAGTCCATACTGCCTCCTCTCCGGTTAATATGGATTAATTTCAAACGAGATAAATACACTGTCTGTCACTGTATATTTGTAAAAATACGGTCAGCGGACTTCATAATATGCTCATTGCGCTCAATATATATATTTTCTGGTGTTTATACGGTCACTAGCTCACCCAGACTGAGTATGTGTGTGCATGCACGTGTTGGTTGAGCACTTAGCGTGACCGTGTGTGTTCCGTCGTGTGCTCGAACATGCATGCATTAGGGCGTCGCGCGCGTTTTTGCATCCATGTGTACGTGTGACTGTTGCATACACGTTGGGGGAGTACGTGTAGTGGCCACTAAGGAGCAGTCAAATCACACAGTAAGTTAGTCGGAAGAAGCAATCATCATTTCGCTCTTGAATGACATGTACGCAATATAAAATGGTTGATATGGAGAGAAAAATAAAACCACTATATATACACTAGCAGGAGCGTAAGCTACAAGCCTGCTTGCTAAGGTTGCTCTCTTCACAAGCATAGAACGACGGGCCTGATCTCGCAGCTGGGGGAAGGGAACAATGTTCTGCGTCGACGCGGTCGACATCGGCGAGGGAGAAAACCCACAGTCGGTGCGTCCCAATTGGGGGTCAGCGCGGTTTGGGCCGATGCCGCGTCCCAACCGCCCTTCTAGCTACAGCCCGACATCCCAGGTAATCCATCTTCCTTTTGGAGCCGGCTTGCTCCACTGCCGTAGCTCCATCTCCATGTTGATTTTGCTCTACTTCTACCGGCTTCTACTTGTGATGAGTTTATGTCTCATGAACTAGTGCCAGTACTACTATTCTAATCACACTTATTCAATATCATTGCCATCAGGGATGCTCAGGTCGATTTTAGTGGAACTACACAAAAGCATCATATGATCCGAGGGTGCCAGCCGTCTTTCCTTCGACAGGTTCTACCTGGCCAGGGAATTAAATCATGTTTAGGTTTTAGGGTTTAAGTTGTAGTGACCCCATCAGCAGTTTTTCTTTCGTACACGCTCTCACAACTTTTTTCTTTAGTTGTGAAGTAAATATTGGCTATGATCTGTGAATCATTGAGATGCATCAGCATGCGTGTTAGTTTTCCTTTGTATTTGATGGAATGTTGTAACGGGGCAACCTTGGAATAGGAATGAAAATGGAGTGGAAAGTTTCCGTTTTTCCGAAGAAAAAATGGAAACGGAGAGAAACCAACGTTTCGTTTCGTTTGATCGCGCCATCGAGCAAAACCAACATTTAAATCATGTTTTTCGTGTTCATGTCTCACCCTCCTCCATGGCTCGACCCCACACGGTCGCTCGGCATGCCACTCACCGCAAACCGAGTATACGATAACTTTCCTGCCTTCTTGTCGATGGATCGCGCCATGGAGTACTACTAGCACTACTGGAAGAGATTGACGAGTTGGGGGAGGATAGCTAGCTGTAGCACGGACTCCCAAAAACTTTTTACATGCATGTTGTAGCCGGCTATTGCGACCTTTGAACGCGGAGCAGCCGCATGCACTCGGAAGCGGCGCGGGGGACACTCTCTCGGCCGGCGCGCCGCTTCAATGCCGGCGCTAGTGAGAGGTCACGTCCGCTCTGGCCGGGCATGAATGCGGCACTGACCGTTTTGTGTGGGAAGCATGCGCGGGTGATGAAGAGGGTTTGGGTTGGTCAGGACCGGCCGTGGCAGCGGTCCGGACGTGCGTTAATATTGCTGCGTATATAATTAACAACGTAAATAATGTGCCGGTTGGACAAATATGATTGGAGATGGAGATGGAAATGGATTTTTACGTAAACACGGATATGCATGTCTATGTCTATGTGTGTGTGCGCGACGACTCTCGCGACCTGGAAGCGGGGGCGTGTTTTTGATCGAGTTTTCTTTCTTGGTATGTTAGAAAATCAGTTGGTCCAATTCACATCTAGATATTATTTAAGGATATCACATCTAAGCTCCCACAAGTATATAATGTAGCAACAAGAAACAAAAAACTAGGACAAAAAAAGTAGACCACAAACAGAGTGGACATCAACTTAGATGTGACATAACTATGTCACATCTAGATGTGCCCTAGACAGTGCCTTAAAAAATTGTCCGCCAGTTTTCGTTTCTTTTTTCCGGGAACGCGCGTATTCTATTTAAAACCACTGCTATGGAGAGATCTTTTTACTCCATTATAGCCTCTTGTTTGATAGAGTTTCTCGCGTCTCTCTCTCTCACCCTCTCCATATCAAATCAAGATGACAGTGTCCAGTCTATTTCTCTCCTCACCGGTGGTCACAGATCCGGCCGAATCCCGTCCGCTGCGGGAGGTGAGGAGGTGCAGCGTTGACGTTGTCACCGTCGGCAACGGCGGGAGCCGATGTGCACCATCCTCTCGGAGCTGGCGCTTGTCACGACCGGTTTTCCAATAAAATGCTTATTGAGAAATCGATCTTTTGAGTCCAGTATGAGGAAAATCCTCCTTACTGGTAGATAAAATCTTGATACAGTAAGCCAGTAGCATTATATATATTACAGGGTCGAGCTGAGAGTGCTCAACAATTTATTACAAGCACGCCAATAATTATACATAATGGCGGATATGACACAACACTAGTAGAAAAAGGGTCAAGACACATTAGACCCGGTTTGTAACAGAACCGGCACTAATGTGTCCATTAGTGCTGGTTCCAACGGCTAGGCGGGAGGAGCTCTTTAGTACCGGTTCGTGGCGAACCTTTAGCACCGGTTTGTGCCACGAACCGGTATTAAAGGGGTGGTGGCAGGCTGGCGTCAGGCCGGGGCCCCACGAGCCCCTTTAGTCCTGGTTTGTGGCACAAACCGGTACTAAAGGGCCAACCTTTAGTACCGGTTCGTGCCACGAACCGGCACTAAAGGGGTCTAACCTATAGTCCCGGTTGGAGACACAAATCGGGACTATATGGCAATTTTCAAACTTGGAAAAATCATAACTAAATCATCCTAATTAAGAAAAATACATATAATATATCAAAATTTGCAGAACAAAAAGATTGATCCGCTGAAACAACAAGTTTTCCGTTTCGACAATTTTTTAAAATCTCAAAATTCCAAAGGGAAAATAGAGTTTTTGGACGTTTTTTAGACGTTTTGTGCCTTTAGTGCTAGGGTTTAGATTTCAGAGTTTAGGTTTAGGTTTTATGGTTTAAACCCTTAGTTTTTACTATTAAGCATAGAGTTTCTGACGTTTTAAGTCCCGGTTTTAGGGTTGAGGAAAATTTTTGAAATGACAAAATTGTAAAAGGAAAAAAAGATATGCTCTAATTTTTTTTAATTTTTGTTAAATCTGGTCAAACTATGGTCAAACTACTTATTCAAGAAGTATTAATGTTGCTACATAATTATTAAAGAATATTAGTGTTACTAAATAATTATTTCAATTTTTTGAATTTTGGTCAAATCTAGTCAAACTGTGGTCCAACTATGGTCAAACTGTGGTCAAACTATGGTCAAACTGTGGCCAAAGTTATTCAAGAAATATTAGTGTTACTAAATGTTTTTTAGAATAATAGTTCCAAACTAAACGGTGAAACGTGTGACCTAATGCTCAAGCTAAACTGGTGAGGGTTAATAGGATTGACAGCTTACATTTGTCAGGAAAACAACAAATGCAGACTTGGAAACGAGGGAGAATAGAACTTGAAAGTTAAGCGTGCTCAGGCTAGAGTAGTGAGAGGATGGGTGACCGTCTGGGAAGTTAGATGATTTGGAATGATGAGGGGTGATTAGAGATTAGATATTAAATTGAGTAGTGGTGAGGGGTGATTAGAGATTAGAGGTTAAAATAATTCAAAAAATTGAAAATCGAAAAAAAATCAAATATTTTTTACAAAATTTAAAAAAAAACCTTTAGTACCGGTTGGTAACACCAACCGGTACTAAAGGTCCCCCATACCACAGCGCGAGCTCACGCCACGTGGTTGCCCTTTAGCACCGGTTCGTGCTGAACCGGTACTAAAGGGGGGGCTTTAGTGCCCACACTTTAGTGCCGGTTATGGAACCGACACTAAAGGGCCTTACGAACCGGTGCTATTGCCCGGTTCTGCACTAGTGCAATGGTGTGGTGGCATACTATTGACTCGAGATAAAAGCGGTGGTGGAATATCATAGTGGAGTGGATAATATGACTCCTAAACTGGCAGCTCATTGAGCGTCGAGGTGAGGCTCGATGAATTTATTCCTGGTAGCGGAAGCGGATATAATACAGTGACCAAATCCAGGGTCACACGAGACTGACTGGGACTCCTCTAGGCGTCGAACTCGCTATCGAACTCTTCATCCATGAGATCGCCTTCGTCAACATCTGGCCAAATCAACAAGCCAGGTGAGTACTTTGAAAGTACTCGCAAGACAGTTCGGACATCAGATATAACAAATGCATGCATGAATGCGACATGGGCAAATAGCAATGCACGTGCAAATAATAAATATTCGCACAACATGATAAGTAAAAGGGAGTCGGACGGTGGTTTTTCCGAAATCCCAACAAATAACTGAAAGCCGATCGGTCGTCTGGAGCGACGCCTCAAAGGGTAAACAAATAAATAATCATGCCTTCTTGTCGATGGATCGCGCCATGGAGTACTACTAGCACTACTGGAAGAGATTGACGAGTTGGGGGAGGATAGCTAGCTGTAGCACGGACTCCCAAAAACTTTTTACATGCATGTTGTAGCCGGCTATTGCGACCTTTGAACGCGGAGCAGCCGCATGCACTCGGAAGCGGCGCGGGGGACACTCTCTCGGCCGGCGCGCCGCTTCAATGCCGGCGCTAGTGAGAGGTCACGTCCGCTCTGGCCGGGCATGAATGCGGCACTGACCGTTTTGTGTGGGAAGCATGCGCGGGTGATGAAGAGGGTTTTGGGTTGGTCAGGACCGGCCGTGGCAGCGGTCCGGACGTGCGTTAATATTGCTGCGTATATAATTAACAACGTA
This sequence comes from Triticum aestivum, assembly GCF_018294505.1. Classification (NCBI taxonomy): domain Eukaryota; kingdom Viridiplantae; phylum Streptophyta; class Magnoliopsida; order Poales; family Poaceae; genus Triticum; species Triticum aestivum. The sequence goes on from NC_057807.1 coordinate 152,758,907, forward strand.
AATAATGTGCCGGTTGGACAAATATGATTGGAGATGGAGATGGAAATGGATTTTTACGTAAACACGGATATGCATGTCTATGTCTATGTGTGTGTGCGCGACGACTCTCGCGACCTGGAAGCGGGGGCGTGTTTTTGATCGAGTTTTCTTTCTTGGTATGTTAGAAAATCAGTTGGTCCAATTCACATCTAGATATTATTTAAGGATATCACATCTAAGCTCCCACAAGTATATAATGTAGCAACAAGAAACAAAAAACTAGGACAAAAAAAGTAGACCACAAACAGAGTGGACATCAACTTAGATGTGACATAACTATGTCACATCTAGATGTGCCCTAGACAGTGCCTTAAAAAATTGTCCGCCAGTTTTCGTTTCTTTTTTCCGGGAACGCGCGTATTCTATTTAAAACCACTGCTATGGAGAGATCTTTTTACTCCATTATAGCCTCTTGTTTGATAGAGTTTCTCGCGTCTCTCTCTCTCACCCTCTCCATATCAAATCAAGATGACAGTGTCCAGTCTATTTCTCTCCTCACCGGTGGTCACAGATCCGGCCGAATCCCGTCCGCTGCGGGAGGTGAGGAGGTGCAGCGTTGACGTTGTCACCGTCGGCAACGGCGGGAGCCGATGTGCACCATCCTCTCGGAGCTGGCGCTTGTCACGACCGGTTTTCCAATAAAATGCTTATTGAGAAATCGATCTTTTGAGTCCAGTATGAGGAAAATCCTCCTTACTGGTAGATAAAATCTTGATACAGTAAGCCAGTAGCATTATATATATTACAGGGTCGAGCTGAGAGTGCTCAACAATTTATTACAAGCACGCCAATAATTATACATAATGGCGGATATGACACAACACTAGTAGAAAAAGGGTCAAGACACATTAGACCCGGTTTGTAACAGAACCGGCACTAATGTGTCCATTAGTGCTGGTTCCAACGGCTAGGCGGGAGGAGCTCTTTAGTACCGGTTCGTGGCGAACCTTTAGCACCGGTTTGTGCCACGAACCGGTATTAAAGGGGTGGTGGCAGGCTGGCGTCAGGCCGGGGCCCCACGAGCCCCTTTAGTCCTGGTTTGTGGCACAAACCGGTACTAAAGGGCCAACCTTTAGTACCGGTTCGTGCCACGAACCGGCACTAAAGGGGTCTAACCTATAGTCCCGGTTGGAGACACAAATCGGGACTATATGGCAATTTTCAAACTTGGAAAAATCATAACTAAATCATCCTAATTAAGAAAAATACATATAATATATCAAAATTTGCAGAACAAAAAGATTGATCCGCTGAAACAACAAGTTTTCCGTTTCGACAATTTTTTAAAATCTCAAAATTCCAAAGGGAAATAGAGTTTTTGGACGTTTTTTAGACGTTTTGTGCCTTTAGTGCTAGGGTTTAGATTTCAGAGTTTAGGTTTAGGTTTTATGGTTTAAACCCTTAGTTTTTACTATTAAGCATAGAGTTTCTGACGTTTTAAGTCCCGGTTTTAGGGTTGAGGAAAATTTTTGAAATGACAAAATTGTAAAAGGAAAAAAAGATATGCTCTAATTTTTTTTAATTTTTGTTAAATCTGGTCAAACTATGGTCAAACTACTTATTCAAGAAGTATTAATGTTGCTACATAATTATTAAAGAATATTAGTGTTACTAAATAATTATTTCAATTTTTTGAATTTTGGTCAAATCTAGTCAAACTGTGGTCCAACTATGGTCAAACTGTGGTCAAACTATGGTCAAACTGTGGCCAAAGTTATTCAAGAAATATTAGTGTTACTAAATGTTTTTTAGAATAATAGTTCCAAACTAAACGGTGAAACGTGTGACCTAATGCTCAAGCTAAACTGGTGAGGGTTAATAGGATTGACAGCTTACATTTGTCAGGAAAACAACAAATGCAGACTTGGAAACGAGGGAGAATAGAACTTGAAAGTTAAGCGTGCTCAGGCTAGAGTAGTGAGAGGATGGGTGACCGTCTGGGAAGTTAGATGATTTGGAATGATGAGGGGTGATTAGAGATTAGATATTAAATTGAGTAGTGGTGAGGGGTGATTAGAGATTAGAGGTTAAAATAATTCAAAAAATTGAAAATCGAAAAAAAATCAAATATTTTTTACAAAATTTAAAAAAAAACCTTTAGTACCGGTTGGTAACACCAACCGGTACTAAAGGTCCCCCATACCACAGCGCGAGCTCACGCCACGTGGTTGCCCTTTAGCACCGGTTCGTGCTGAACCGGTACTAAAGGGGGGGCTTTAGTGCCCACACTTTAGTGCCGGTTATGGAACCGACACTAAAGGGCCTTACGAACCGGTGCTATTGCCCGGTTCTGCACTAGTGCAATGGTGTGGTGGCATACTATTGACTCGAGATAAAAGCGGTGGTGGAATATCATAGTGGAGTGGATAATATGACTCCTAAACTGGCAGCTCATTGAGCGTCGAGGTGAGGCTCGATGAATTTATTCCTGGTAGCGGAAGCGGATATAATACAGTGACCAAATCCAGGGTCACACGAGACTGACTGGGACTCCTCTAGGCGTCGAACTCGCTATCGAACTCTTCATCCATGAGATCGCCTTCGTCAACATCTGGCCAAATCAACAAGCCAGGTGAGTACTTTGAAAGTACTCGCAAGACAGTTCGGACATCAGATATAACAAATGCATGCATGAATGCGACATGGGCAAATAGCAATGCACGTGCAAATAATAAATATTCGCACAACATGATAAGTAAAAGGGAGTCGGACGGTGGTTTTTCCGAAATCCCAACAAATAACTGAAAGCCGATCGGTCGTCTGGAGCGACGCCTCAAAGGGTAAACAAATAAATAATCATGCCTTCTTGTCGATGGATCGCGCCATGGAGTACTACTAGCACTACTGGAAGAGATTGACGAGTTGGGGGAGGATAGCTAGCTGTAGCACGGACTCCCAAAAACTTTTTACATGCATGTTGTAGCCGGCTATTGCGACCTTTGAACGCGGAGCAGCCGCATGCACTCGGAAGCGGCGCGGGGGACACTCTCTCGGCCGGCGCGCCGCTTCAATGCCGGCGCTAGTGAGAGGTCACGTCCGCTCTGGCCGGGCATGAATGCGGCACTGACCGTTTTGTGTGGGAAGCATGCGCGGGTGATGAAGAGGGTTTGGGTTGGTCAGGACCGGCCGTGGCAGCGGTCCGGACGTGCGTTAATATTGCTGCGTATATAATTAACAACGTAAATAATGTGCCGGTTGGACAAATATGATTGGAGATGGAGATGGAAATGGATTTTTACGTAAACACGGATATGCATGTCTATGTCTATGTGTGTGTGCGCGACGACTCTCGCGACCTGGAAGCGGGGGCGTGTTTTTGATCGAGTTTTCTTTCTTGGTATGTTAGAAAATCAGTTGGTCCAATTCACATCTAGATATTATTTAAGGATATCACATCTAAGCTCCCACAAGTATATAATGTAGCAACAAGAAACAAAAAACTAGGACAAAAAAAGTAGACCACAAACAGAGTGGACATCAACTTAGATGTGACATAACTATGTCACATCTAGATGTGCCCTAGACAGTGCCTTAAAAAATTGTCCGCCAGTTTTCGTTTCTTTTTTCCGGGAACGCGCGTATTCTATTTAAAACCACTGCTATGGAGAGATCTTTTTACTCCATTATAGCCTCTTGTTTGATAGAGTTTCTCGCGTCTCTCTCTCTCACCCTCTCCATATCAAATCAAGATGACAGTGTCCAGTCTATTTCTCTCCTCACCGGTGGTCACAGATCCGGCCGAATCCCGTCCGCTGCGGGAGGTGAGGAGGTGCAGCGTTGACGTTGTCACCGTCGGCAACGGCGGGAGCCGATGTGCACCATCCTCTCGGAGCTGGCGCTTGTCACGACCGGTTTTCCAATAAAATGCTTATTGAGAAATCGATCTTTTGAGTCCAGTATGAGGAAAATCCTCCTTACTGGTAGATAAAATCTTGATACAGTAAGCCAGTAGCATTATATATATTACAGGGTCGAGCTGAGAGTGCTCAACAATTTATTACAAGCACGCCAATAATTATACATAATGGCGGATATGACACAACACTAGTAGAAAAAGGGTCAAGACACATTAGACCCGGTTTGTAACAGAACCGGCACTAATGTGTCCATTAGTGCTGGTTCCAACGGCTAGGCGGGAGGAGCTCTTTAGTACCGGTTCGTGGCGAACCTTTAGCACCGGTTTGTGCCACGAACCGGTATTAAAGGGGTGGTGGCAGGCTGGCGTCAGGCCGGGGCCCCACGAGCCCCTTTAGTCCTGGTTTGTGGCACAAACCGGTACTAAAGGGCCAACCTTTAGTACCGGTTCGTGCCACGAACCGGCACTAAAGGGGTCTAACCTATAGTCCCGGTTGGAGACACAAATCGGGACTATATGGCAATTTTCAAACTTGGAAAAATCATAACTAAATCATCCTAATTAAGAAAAATACATATAATATATCAAAATTTGCAGAACAAAAAGATTGATCCGCTGAAACAACAAGTTTTCCGTTTCGACAATTTTTTAAAATCTCAAAATTCCAAAGGGAAAATAGAGTTTTTGGACGTTTTTTAGACGTTTTGTGCCTTTAGTGCTAGGGTTTAGATTTCAGAGTTTAGGTTTAGGTTTTATGGTTTAAACCCTTAGTTTTTACTATTAAGCATAGAGTTTCTGACGTTTTAAGTCCCGGTTTTAGGGTTGAGGAAAATTTTTGAAATGACAAAATTGTAAAAGGAAAAAAAGATATGCTCTAATTTTTTTTAATTTTTGTTAAATCTGGTCAAACTATGGTCAAACTACTTATTCAAGAAGTATTAATGTTGCTACATAATTATTAAAGAATATTAGTGTTACTAAATAATTATTTCAATTTTTTGAATTTTGGTCAAATCTAGTCAAACTGTGGTCCAACTATGGTCAAACTGTGGTCAAACTATGGTCAAACTGTGGCCAAAGTTATTCAAGAAATATTAGTGTTACTAAATGTTTTTTAGAATAATAGTTCCAAACTAAACGGTGAAACGTGTGACCTAATGCTCAAGCTAAACTGGTGAGGGTTAATAGGATTGACAGCTTACATTTGTCAGGAAAACAACAAATGCAGACTTGGAAACGAGGGAGAATAGAACTTGAAAGTTAAGCGTGCTCAGGCTAGAGTAGTGAGAGGATGGGTGACCGTCTGGGAAGTTAGATGATTTGGAATGATGAGGGGTGATTAGAGATTAGATATTAAATTGAGTAGTGGTGAGGGGTGATTAGAGATTAGAGGTTAAAATAATTCAAAAAATTGAAAATCGAAAAAAAATCAAATATTTTTTACAAAATTTAAAAAAAAACCTTTAGTACCGGTTGGTAACACCAACCGGTACTAAAGGTCCCCCATACCACAGCGCGAGCTCACGCCACGTGGTTGCCCTTTAGCACCGGTTCGTGCTGAACCGGTACTAAAGGGGGGGCTTTAGTGCCCACACTTTAGTGCCGGTTATGGAACCGACACTAAAGGGCCTTACGAACCGGTGCTATTGCCCGGTTCTGCACTAGTGCAATGGTGTGGTGGCATACTATTGACTCGAGATAAAAGCGGTGGTGGAATATCATAGTGGAGTGGATAATATGACTCCTAAACTGGCAGCTCATTGAGCGTCGAGGTGAGGCTCGATGAATTTATTCCTGGTAGCGGAAGCGGATATAATACAGTGACCAAATCCAGGGTCACACGAGACTGACTGGGACTCCTCTAGGCGTCGAACTCGCTATCGAACTCTTCATCCATGAGATCGCCTTCGTCAACATCTGGCCAAATCAACAAGCCAGGTGAGTACTTTGAAAGTACTCGCAAGACAGTTCGGACATCAGATATAACAAATGCATGCATGAATGCGACATGGGCAAATAGCAATGCACGTGCAAATAATAAATATTCGCACAACATGATAAGTAAAAGGGAGTCGGACGGTGGTTTTTCCGAAATCCCAACAAATAACTGAAAGCCGATCGGTCGTCTGGAGCGACGCCTCAAAGGGTAAACAAATAAATAATCATGCCTTCTTGTCGATGGATCGCGCCATGGAGTACTACTAGCACTACTGGAAGAGATTGACGAGTTGGGGGAGGATAGCTAGCTGTAGCACGGACTCCCAAAAACTTTTTACATGCATGTTGTAGCCGGCTATTGCGACCTTTGAACGCGGAGCAGCCGCATGCACTCGGAAGCGGCGCGGGGGACACTCTCTCGGCCGGCGCGCCGCTTCAATGCCGGCGCTAGTGAGAGGTCACGTCCGCTCTGGCCGGGCATGAATGCGGCACTGACCGTTTTGTGTGGGAAGCATGCGCGGGTGATGAAGAGGGTTTGGGTTGGTCAGGACCGGCCGTGGCAGCGGTCCGGACGTGCGTTAATATTGCTGCGTATATAATTAACAACGTAAATAATGTGCCGGTTGGACAAATATGATTGGAGATGGAGATGGAAATGGATTTTTACGTAAACACGGATATGCATGTCTATGTCTATGTGTGTGTGCGCGACGACTCTCGCGACCTGGAAGCGGGGGCGTGTTTTTGATCGAGTTTTCTTTCTTGGTATGTTAGAAAATCAGTTGGTCCAATTCACATCTAGATATTATTTAAGGATATCACATCTAAGCTCCCACAAGTATATAATGTAGCAACAAGAAACAAAAAACTAGGACAAAAAAAGTAGACCACAAACAGAGTGGACATCAACTTAGATGTGACATAACTATGTCACATCTAGATGTGCCCTAGACAGTGCCTTAAAAAATTGTCCGCCAGTTTTCGTTTCTTTTTTCCGGGAACGCGCGTATTCTATTTAAAACCACTGCTATGGAGAGATCTTTTTACTCCATTATAGCCTCTTGTTTGATAGAGTTTCTCGCGTCTCTCTCTCTCACCCTCTCCATATCAAATCAAGATGACAGTGTCCAGTCTATTTCTCTCCTCACCGGTGGTCACAGATCCGGCCGAATCCCGTCCGCTGCGGGAGGTGAGGAGGTGCAGCGTTGACGTTGTCACCGTCGGCAACGGCGGGAGCCGATGTGCACCATCCTCTCGGAGCTGGCGCTTGTCACGACCGGTTTTCCAATAAAATGCTTATTGAGAAATCGATCTTTTGAGTCCAGTATGAGGAAAATCCTCCTTACTGGTAGATAAAATCTTGATACAGTAAGCCAGTAGCATTATATATATTACAGGGTCGAGCTGAGAGTGCTCAACAATTTATTACAAGCACGCCAATAATTATACATAATGGCGGATATGACACAACACTAGTAGAAAAAGGGTCAAGACACATTAGACCCGGTTTGTAACAGAACCGGCACTAATGTGTCCATTAGTGCTGGTTCCAACGGCTAGGCGGGAGGAGCTCTTTAGTACCGGTTCGTGGCGAACCTTTAGCACCGGTTTGTGCCACGAACCGGTATTAAAGGGGTGGTGGCAGGCTGGCGTCAGGCCGGGGCCCCACGAGCCCCTTTAGTCCTGGTTTGTGGCACAAACCGGTACTAAAGGGCCAACCTTTAGTACCGGTTCGTGCCACGAACCGGCACTAAAGGGGTCTAACCTATAGTCCCGGTTGGAGACACAAATCGGGACTATATGGCAATTTTCAAACTTGGAAAAATCATAACTAAATCATCCTAATTAAGAAAAATACATATAATATATCAAAATTTGCAGAACAAAAAGATTGATCCGCTGAAACAACAAGTTTTCCGTTTCGACAATTTTTTAAAATCTCAAAATTCCAAAGGGAAAATAGAGTTTTTGGACGTTTTTTAGACGTTTTGTGCCTTTAGTGCTAGGGTTTAGATTTCAGAGTTTAGGTTTAGGTTTTATGGTTTAAACCCTTAGTTTTTACTATTAAGCATAGAGTTTCTGACGTTTTAAGTCCCGGTTTTAGGGTTGAGGAAAATTTTTGAAATGACAAAATTGTAAAAGGAAAAAAAGATATGCTCTAATTTTTTTTAATTTTTGTTAAATCTGGTCAAACTATGGTCAAACTACTTATTCAAGAAGTATTAATGTTGCTACATAATTATTAAAGAATATTAGTGTTACTAAATAATTATTTCAATTTTTTGAATTTTGGTCAAATCTAGTCAAACTGTGGTCCAACTATGGTCAAACTGTGGTCAAACTATGGTCAAACTGTGGCCAAAGTTATTCAAGAAATATTAGTGTTACTAAATGTTTTTTAGAATAATAGTTCCAAACTAAACGGTGAAACGTGTGACCTAATGCTCAAGCTAAACTGGTGAGGGTTAATAGGATTGACAGCTTACATTTGTCAGGAAAACAACAAATGCAGACTTGGAAACGAGGGAGAATAGAACTTGAAAGTTAAGCGTGCTCAGGCTAGAGTAGTGAGAGGATGGGTGACCGTCTGGGAAGTTAGATGATTTGGAATGATGAGGGGTGATTAGAGATTAGATATTAAATTGAGTAGTGGTGAGGGGTGATTAGAGATTAGAGGTTAAAATAATTCAAAAAATTGAAAATCGAAAAAAAATCAAATATTTTTTACAAAATTTAAAAAAAAACCTTTAGTACCGGTTGGTAACACCAACCGGTACTAAAGGTCCCCCATACCACAGCGCGAGCTCACGCCACGTGGTTGCCCTTTAGCACCGGTTCGTGCTGAACCGGTACTAAAGGGGGGGCTTTAGTGCCCACACTTTAGTGCCGGTTATGGAACCGACACTAAAGGGCCTTACGAACCGGTGCTATTGCCCGGTTCTGCACTAGTGCAATGGTGTGGTGGCATACTATTGACTCGAGATAAAAGCGGTGGTGGAATATCATAGTGGAGTGGATAATATGACTCCTAAACTGGCAGCTCATTGAGCGTCGAGGTGAGGCTCGATGAATTTATTCCTGGTAGCGGAAGCGGATATAATACAGTGACCAAATCCAGGGTCACACGAGACTGACTGGGACTCCTCTAGGCGTCGAACTCGCTATCGAACTCTTCATCCATGAGATCGCCTTCGTCAACATCTGGCCAAATCAACAAGCCAGGTGAGTACTTTGAAAGTACTCGCAAGACAGTTCGGACATCAGATATAACAAATGCATGCATGAATGCGACATGGGCAAATAGCAATGCACGTGCAAATAATAAATATTCGCACAACATGATAAGTAAAAGGGAGTCGGACGGTGGTTTTTCCGAAATCCCAACAAATAACTGAAAGCCGATCGGTCGTCTGGAGCGACGCCTCAAAGGGTAAACAAATAAATAATCATGCCGCAGTCGGGCGTCCAAGCCACACCACATAAAGGGCTTATATTGAAAAGTAAATGACATACGTGCCACAGTCGGACGTCGAAGCGACATCGCAGAAAGGGCTTATATTGAAAGTAATTAACAATACCACCCCAGTCGGACGTCTGAGTGACATCGCATAAAGGGCTTGTATCGAAAGTAAATAATAACAGTGCCAAAGTCGGACGTTTGAGTGACATCACATAAAGGGCTTATATCGAAAGTAAATATATAACAGTGCCACAGTCGGACGTCTAAGCGACATCGCAAAAAGGGCTTATATCAAAAGTAAATAACAATGTGTGCCATAGTCGGACGTCTAAGCGACATCGCAGAAAGGGCTTATATTGAAAGTAAATATATAACAGTGCCACAGTCGGACGTCTAAGTGACATTGCAGAAAGGGCTTATATCAAAAGTAAATAACAATTTGTGCCACAGTCGGACGTCTAAGCAACCTCGCAGAAAGGGCTTAGATTTCATTATTCATATCTGATAAATTCACAAGGATATAATACTCATAAGAAATATTCAACACACAATAATAAACGGGTTAGTCCATCCACACGAATAAACATTTAACCGGACTTAACACTCAAGTGGTTCACCGGAGTTTTTGTCACTGAGACTGACACTCGACAAGATAAGTTGAACACAGTACTTGGACATGGATAAGATGATTCAAAGGATTTTTGACTCTGCAGAGTTTGTACTAAATTGCCCACAGCTAACGGATTTCCGTAGTCACAAAGGACTAGTTCCGTTTACGGTATTTCAGAAGAAACACATCTAACCAGTACACACCCATCCCACCTCACGATGCCAGGAATCACCCTGGACAGCCTTCAAGAAAAACTTTGAGACGGGGAGATCACAATCCCGAATAGCATGGGATCAAATTTATATACGCCCGCTCTAAGGGGTGCCCCCCTCTCGGTCCCAACCAAAAACACCCATGCCCCCTGACCGGATGACTAGCTTTAATCCAGGGCCATGGAACCGTCATCACGGCCTCTCGATTTGGTGTGTACTAGGAAAACGGTTTGCAACTTACTAAGCCATATCCCTTGCGGAAAACATGTGGTAGTACAGGAAGGGAAAAAGATGGAAATTGGACTGATTCATATTGACACTGGATTCAAATAGTCTGGCATAGGACTGGCATGCTACAACACTGCCATCTAACCCATTCTCATGCCATCACATGGCCATGCAAATTCATATCCAACAACTTATGGATTTCCTAAACTCACTTGCCTCAACATTGCATGTAATATAACATTCATCGAGATGCTCATAAACATGCCAGGAAACTACTTAATGCAAACATGCCAAAGACACTCATCATATCAAAAGTTCAAACATGCTATCCTGGTTCGGGGTAGTCGGAGTCTAGCTTGGCGAAGTTCGCGGTTCCGTCACCTCCTTCGGTATCTACGGTATAAAGAGACATACGCGCTAACGTAAATACCGTGAGGTGCACAAAAGTATTCCATATATTTTTCAAATAAATCTGGTAAAAAACTAGACAAAATTTTAAAGAGGACAGAAAAAGAATCAATCAAAAATCATTTTCTGTTTAAAAGTTATAAGGGTTTTAATCCAGGGACCTTTCTATAATGAAACAGAAACTTCTCAGGGGGCTGAATAGAAAAAGACCAGAAAAAAGTTTCAGACTGAAAGCGTATTTGTCCGAATGCGTTTTCAGAAAACGTTTCGAAAAAAAAGAAAAGAGAGGTTGACGGGGGGGGGGGGTCCCACCCGTCAGTTTGAAATTTCAATCGGGGAGAAACAGAGCTCGTCGGTGCCCGAGAGCTGCGATGGTCGCCGGCGGCGATCCATGGCGAGTTAGGAGGATCGGAGAGTACCTACGTGCTTAACGTGTCCTTCCACATCGGTGGGTGGTGGTGGTGGTCGTCGGCGAGCACCACGTCGACGGCGGTCCTTGCTCCGGCGGACGACGGCTCGGGTGGAGTTGGATCTCGTCGGGGAGGGCTGCGGAGGTCAAATTGAAGCCTGGGTTGGATCTCGAGGGGACTACTGACGAGGTTTGGGCAGCGGGGATGGCCTCACCGGAGTGGATCGAGCTGGTGGCCGAGGCAGATCGGGGCGGCCGGAGTTGGGGAAGGAGACCTCCTCGAGGTCCTCCTAGTGGCTTGGCGGGGTTCTGGTGGGGTGAAGTGGCGGTGCGTGCTCGAGAACGAGCTCGGGGCCTCCTTTTATAGGCCATCCGAGGCAATGGCCGTGAAGGGAGATCTTCGGTGATGGTTACGGCGGTGCTGTGTTTGGTCGGGGCGTTTAGGGGGTTGGGCGTCAACGTGGAGGTCCACCGGTTCCATTTAGGTGCTAACCAAGTTTGGATTAGGCGCTCTGGGTGGCTTCGACAGAACGGGGCGGCACGGGCCCATCGGCGGCAGAGGGTGCGCCCTGTGCTTGCCGAGCCACGGCGATGGTGCTGCGGTGTGCGCTGGCATGCATGAGGCCACGCGGAGGGCTAGGGGGCGTTGGGCGGCGCCGGACGGTGTAGCGAGCTGGCTCTGGCTCCCGTTGGCCGCCACGGGTGGCTCTACCACCGCAGAAGCTGCCGGCGTCGGTGATGCTCACCGCCACCGACACCTGCGCCCGTCCAAGAGAGCATGCGGTGCTCTGGTCAAGGAGGTGAGGCCGTGCGCAACGCGCTAGGTTGCACTGGTGATCGAAGACAAGCCACTGACGAAAAACGACACTGTCTGAACTCTGAATCTCTGAATTTTACTGAAAGTGTACAGGAACAGTGCCGGCCAAGTGTTCGACGAAATGATTTTGGCATGTGGGGAATTTTCCTTGAGCTGATTTTTGGTGGGGTGGCCTCTCATTGCATCTGGGGGCTGCCTGAATTTTGGTAGAATTTTTGGAGAAGAGAAAATATGAATTTCACCAAATTTGACAAACCTTGTCCAAACTTGCAGAGGTTGAAACTTGAAAATTTTGAAAAGAGGAAGAGTGGATCCTGATGGATCTAGGTTGGGGGTGCTAAGGACTATCCATAGGAGTTGGTTTGAGATCAAAACTCAAAGGAATTCAGGTACTTCCTTTGTAAATCATCTAGGCTTAAACTAATTGACAGAATTGTTTTGGGGAATAGAATAAATGAAATAAAACCCAAAAATGGGTTGGACTTGTTGGAACAGAATGTTTGGATTGCCCCAAAGTGGAGGGAGGGGTTTTGGGAGGATTTACCACATGAGGTGGTTTCAAAAACAAAAATGGGTGGTTTCAAAAACAAAAGAAGCCCCAAAACCCATAGGGTTTCTTTTAAAAGAAAATAAATTCCAAAAATACATTTGAGAAGGGAACAATCAGAAGAAAGGTTTTTAATAACCAAACACCAGAGTTGAAGAAGATACAAAAATAAAATCCTTGCCAAGGGAAAAGTTTTGAGAGAGAGGTTTTTGGAAGGATTTAAATGACCTTCTTCAAATCCAACAAAGTTTTTGTTGAAAGCTAAATAAATTTTTTTGGAGTGTCATAACGCTGGCGCGGACGAAGATCCTCCGCGCCCTTGTTCGCTGCCGTCGTGTGTGCAGATCCCGGCCACCCGCCTAAACAACATCTCGCCCACCTGAGGTATAACTTCTTGTACTGGTCCAGCTCCCCAGGTCACTGCGTGTGGGTTTTCTTCTATGCGACTACTCCCCAGCTCCCCACGCATAGTAGCTAGGGTTCGTCGGCTGGTCCAACATCACCTACTAGTACTAGAGGAAATGCCACTCGAAAAGTTGTCCTGATTTATGCCTCAGTGGAGGTATACATGTTGTTTCGACAAAAAGTACATGGTGGTTGTGCGGTCATTGTCCATATGGTGGTAGTACTATCACTGGTTAAATGAAGAAATGCTTTTTTTCTCGGGTATCTTGGTTTAGTTCCCATCAAGATATAATTATGATGCTTTTGTTTGTTGGTGTACTTTTCATTAACCCTTTTTTATATTTTTGGAAACAACGATGCGTGTCTCCATACCCGGGCATGTCTTCCTCAATTTTAGTGGAACTGCACAAAATTGGATGGCCATTGTTGTTCCGCCTCACTATGCTCTGCCACGTGGTTCTTCCTTCGTCGAGCTTGATTACCGAGAAGAAACAGACCACAATGAGGATTTGTCGAACTTCATAGGTGCCTCACCCAAACTTTATGCCAAATGGATGATGCATCACCACGATGACCTACCGATGCTCATGGTCGCGCCTCATGGTTGTGTCGGCTGGTGAAGCTGATCGATTTTCAATGAAAAACAAGCTGTCTTCAATCAGTGCTCTTTGCTTGTTACACACAAAGATGATATCCTTCATCAGTTCACCTTGGTTGCGTTGGAGACGCAGTCGTCTTTCACGTTGGTGCAATTTTATCACACAATTGGCTATGAACCAAATGTTTCCTCGAAGAAGGATCGACGTTGGTACTAAGAGCATAAGTTATGTATTGATTTCTAAGCCTTCTCAAAACTTTGTCTCCAGCTCCCCTGTAATTTTATTTGTCCATCTATTAACTTTGATTTTTAAAATGGTGTGGACTAAAAACCCGGATGGACGTAGTAGCCCTCCATTTTTATTTACTCCGGATATTAGATTTGACTGAAGTCAAACTTCGTAATACTCTCAAACCTTTTCGATAATTGAAATTAAAATTCTTTATTTGTACACACTCTCACACGTTTCCGATAATTTGGCGCATGTGTGGTTGTTCACTTAAGGGAGGGTAGTGTACCACACATGAAGGACAGGAAGTGCGACCAGGACATGTGGGCGTGGATCGTTAGTTCATCGGAAGTAGTACTCCCTCTGTACATTAAATAAAGAGTTTCGTTTCGTACTTACACAATTAAAAACGATTGTTATGGAGAGAATAAGAAAACCACTCCAGTATATATTAGTCGTATACACACGAGAGTACTATATGGACGCAGCTTCATTGACTTAGTGCACTTGCCTTTGGGTTTATGACAGGTGGGCCCAAAATGTGGCTAGCTCACCTGTCATACAGCCAAAAGCAGATGGAGTGAAGGCACCGGAGCTCAGTCCGTACTACATTAGTATAAATATAAGCGGGAGCCTCAGCGCTTGTTCGCTAGGGTTTGCACTCTCCACACGCTCGCCGCAATACATATATGTTACACGCTGGGGGCTCAACGTTCATTTTCTAGGGTTTGCTATATTGACAGTCTCTCACCCTCTCTTCACCAGATCTAAACAAGATTGCGTTGGCCTCTTGTCTCTCTCCCCCCTCACAGCTGGTGAAGGAGGCGTCTGTATCCCGTTGCACCGGGAAGGGGAGGAGGTGCAGTGTTAACTCTATCGCCTTCGGCGAGGGAGGCAATCCACTGCCGGCTGCGCTGCTCTCTTTCACCCAGCGCCTGTGCGGGAGGGCCACCGACCCCTTCTTCCTCACTGCCATACTAGTGTGGGCAGATCTGGCCTCCCGCTGCACGCCTTGCCACATCCCGACGACCCTAAGGTATAAGTTTCTTTGAAACCGTTGTTGCTCTAGCTGCATGTGGATCTTTTTTGATCTGTAGTCGAATCTAGGTCTTGGTTCAAAGAGGAAAGAAAGGTGCGGTGGGGTGGAGCATGAATCTAGGACGTGGTTCAATGAGGAAAGGAGGGAGGAAAAGTAGTATAGACTGGCTATCCAGCCGCTTTGTTGGTCGAAAAGGGAAAAAGGGGGTAACCCAGTACACACATCTGTAAGGAACCGATCTCTTTGTTGAAAAGGGAAAGAAACTTGGGGGGGGGGGTCGGGTAGTTTGTGCTGGACTAGATTTGCTTCCCTCACATAGGAAAAAAGTTCAAAGAGAACAAATATGGGACCAACACAAATATGCTGCTTGGCTACATACTTTGCATCACCCATTTATACGTGTGGACGCACATGGTGCTAGCATGTCCCATACAGCTATTTTGCTATTGTTAATCTAAGAATGCCGCCGGAAAATTGAAGCAATGCCACTGTTAAAAGTAAATTACATTTTTTAACAAATGTTGTTTCAAGAGAGTGTCTCTGTTAATATGAATCAATGCTACCGTTTTAGAAATGCTACTATCCTACTTTGTTTACCATCCAAGATAAGTTAGATGCTTCTTTCTGTCACCGTTTGTTTCATCCTCCTTTATCGGCAAGTAATTGTTTCCTTTTTTGCCTCTGTTAAAACAGGGGTATCGATTCAACTTGTTGCTATTGCGACATTATGCTTCGCTACTCGAAACACTTATGTTTTAAGAGTGTTTTGTGCAGTTCAACTTGAATGTCACACCGGTGACTTTGCTTAATTTTGGTGGAACTGCACAAAAGGAGATCGAGATTTGTTTCTAGTGTTCTTGTTGAGTTGTTTCAAATCTTGGTCTCTACCACATGATATCTATTCAACTTGTTGCTATTGCGACATTTTGCTTCGCTACGCAAAACACTTTGCTTGATTTCCGTGCAACTGCACAAAATGAGATTGGATTTCCTATTTGTGTTAGCAGATTTGTATTTTATCCTGGTGTTCTCATGAAAGGTCAGTACATGCCTTCATCCACATGATTGTGTAGTGTGCTTTGAGATGTTGTGCTACTTGTATTGGTACTATTTTAAATAAATGTTGAATTGAAGCTATTGTATTGCTGTCTTTTCCCATTAAGTAGTGAACAAAAATGGGACCAACCCAGACATGATGCTTGTTGCTTTGTTACAACAAACTCTGCATCACCCCCTTTATAAGTAGATGGAGGCACATATTGTTGTTGCGCCCACTCTCCCCTGTAACTCTTTATGCTTTTCTTTAATCTAATGCCGTTGGTAAAATTAAGCAATGCCACTCTCAGAATTAATTAACTACTGAATCTTAGTTCAAAACTGCAACACTTGTTAGGAATGGTACTATCCTGCTTTGTAGTCCTTTCCACATGTTTAACCAAGGTATTGTTAAGATAATGTCTCTTTAAAAATGAATCAGTTGCATTGTTTTAGGAATGGTACTTTTCTGCTTTGTCGTTCTTTATACATGTTGAACCAAGGCATTGTTAAGATAATGTCTCAATCAATATGAATGAATCACACTGATGGAGAATTGCTCCTCTCCTGCTTTGTTTCCCATTAAGACAAGTCATCAACTGTTATTTCTCAGTAATTGTTTCCCTTATACCTATTGTTGCTTACAGGGATATCAAAATTAAAGCTCAGTTTTATTCCAACTTCGATTTTAGTTGAACTGCACAAAAGGAGCCAATGTGTCCAAGGCAAACTGCTGCGTTACTGGGTCCAGTTGGTCGTTCCACTTTGCAGAAAGAAGCAGTCACTGGATGCGGTACATAACAGAAGGAATGACCGAGAAGCTTTATAGAGTATTATTAGACACCGGTGACATGACCAGTCTGCATAGACCATTGGCAATTTAACAACACGTGGAGTGCCCTGGGCAAAAAGTGCCCAAACAAGTACAAGAAGCTAAGACAGGGCACGATCATAGGCATTACATATTTTGAATGGGAAAAGCTTGTCAAAGTTTAATCATTGATATTAGCAAGAAGACGTTAGTTTAATATATTGGAATTGGAACACCTTGTCAAAATTTGCTTATTGATGTTAGCAAGAATACATTAGTTTAATATATTGGAATTGGAAAACCTTGTCAAAATTTGCTCATTGATGTTAGCCAGAAGACATGCATTTGATATTTTTGAGTCGGGCGTCCTTGCTGTGAGCAGCGTCGAGTGTTTTTTCCTATTCCTATGTTCAGTTTAGAAGTAAATAGTTACTCTGCTGAGATATTCCTGTGTTAAGAGTTTGTTCTGAATATTGTCTATGTAATGCCAGGCCTTGTGTTTGATTGCAAAGTTGAGCTTGGAATGTTGTGGCATGCGGCATCACGAGCTGTTCACCGTGCCTCCTGAGAATAATGCTTCATATTGTTTTGCATGTCGATCTAATGCTAGTGATTTGCTTGTTAAGAAGATCATCCTCTTCTGTTGTTTCCGTGTGTAAGAAGTTCATCATCTGATGTTTCATTCATAGCCTATACGACATGTCGGGTAGGTTAGACATGAAACCATATGATCTTCCGACCAACTCATGATATTAGGCCATGATTGGATCGTCGTTTTCCAACAAAAACCACTTGTAAAACTGACGCTTGTAAATTAAAGCAGATGGTCTCGGGCGAAGGCGCTTGGTTGGTCGATTGCCCATGGATGGCATGATACGCATGTCGTTCATGTATCATCTGGTAATGTCTTCCATATAGCAATGCTCGTAAAATATACACTGGTCTCTCAAATTACACGCGTAACCCACCGGTTTTACTTACAGACCTCGGGCCTTCCGATGACGAGTAAATTACACTTGTCTGTTAACACAGGTTTGAAATAAACCAGAGCTCCCAAGCGCGGCCTTACTGTTTCATGCCATCTTAGTTTCTCGAAGGTGCTCATAGGTGTCCGATGATCCTGGCTTCCTGAATGAGCAGCGAGCGCTCTATCAGACCTCCATAGGGCCCGTGAGGCCCTCTCCATTGTCCTTCAAGTTGTTGCGCTCGCTGTGGCACCGAGCATTGTTAACATGGTCAACGAACATGAGGATTCAGGAGATGACTTTATTTTGACTGGATGACACTAGGGACTCACTAGGGCCATAGCCGTACGTACGCAAGTGCCTCCTTATTATGTACAACTATATTTTTTTGCTTTCTCCTGGTTTCCTGACATCACGGTCCCACACCATTGTCAACCTATGTAGTCAATATAAACGAGAGAATTGCACAAGGTGCGGCCGACAGCTGGGACCAAGCAACTCGAGCAGTATTTGTGTTTTTGAGGCATGAGCACTGCAGAGTTTTTCTTGGCGATGATTTCGTTGTTGTTCAGAGGAGAGCAGGGTATTAACTGGGCGGGCTGTGGCCCGTCTAGCCCAGGCCAGATATCCAGCCCAGATACTACTTTTTTCAAGATGAAAATGGCTAGCCCGGCTATACGTCTTTTTAAGGAATACCCAGGCAAGGTCAACATGTTATTCTCCGCCCCGCTGTGCTGCAAATCTTTCCTAGGAGGGATGCATTAGGCTTAATAGGAAAATGGGCTTTAAAAATAATAAATGGGATGTAATTATAAAAACTGGGATGTAACTATAAAAAAATGCACCAAACACGAAATTAGTTTATAAAATATTATTTATGGATTTTGAAAATCTTAAATTTTCATTGTTGCGCACGCAATGTTTCGTTGGTTTTTTACGTAATACAAATTTATATTTAATCTGAATAGAAATTTCAGGATAAAAATATTTCGGATCCCATCAAAATGTGGGAAATTTTATTGAATTCTATCTTCAACGGTTGGTTGAAATTATTAATCGTTGTCCTAGCTAGAAAATTGGCTGTACTTTTAACAAACTGTAAATGGGCTGTTCTAAATTCCATTAGAATTTAAAAATGGGCTGTACATTGTTACAAAGTGCAAATGGGCTATAAGTTCTCTCCCACACACTTGTGGGCCTACTAAGTGACGCATCCCCTAAAAAAATAAGTTGACGCGTATGAAAGGCTTTGTCAACTTATTATAGTCAACACACGGTTCTAGCAGCAGTTGCCGTTGGATGTCTATCCAACGGATGTCGTGCTTCATCTTCAGTCTCGGATATTCTTAGCTTCGGTCGCCCAAAAAATGATTCCTCCCCCTGACATCTAGGGCGCACCGTTTCGGAGGCTGACCTGTGGGCCTACTAAGTTGGAGCGTACCAAGGGCTTTGTCAACTTAGTCAATAAAACGATTATAGCTTCAGTGACCGTACGATGTCCATCCAACGACCGTAGTGCTTCTTCAACCTCTGGTCTTCTTGGTCCAGCCGCCCAAAGCAGCGCCGGTCGTGCTGCCTGCTCCTGCCTCCCATGGTCGGCTGTGCTACCGCGGAGGCCTCACCGCCCCCATACTACTCCCAGAGCTGGCCAGTCCATCCCTCCACTCACCCACACCCCCTGTTATTCTGCGGCGACGGCAGCCTCACACCGTAGCCGAACCATTGAACCCTCATACTCCTCTCCGCGCGGGCTTCCGCTGCTGCGTCTTCCCCGGCTCCGCGTCGTCCCCTTCCTAGGCGTCGCCGTCGTCCACCGCCCTGGTGCTCTCGGCGCGGCGTGGTCAACGACCGACTTCCCTCAGAAGAGTACTGTACATGGAGAGGCTGACAGCTGGGTCCACGACGGCCGCAAGGAAGAGCCTCCTTATTACGCGCGAAATAATTATTCCTCCACCTGACAGCAGGGACCCACCGGACGGGCCACCTTATTTCACGAAAAAAACGTTTCCCCCTGACTACTGGTACCCAGCGGACGAGCCACCGTATTTCGTGAAAAAACGTTTCCCCCGCTGTCAGCTCGGACCCACCGGAAGTGCCTCTTTATTACGCACAAAAAAATGAATACGCCCCCTGCTAGCTGGGACTCACCTTGGTGGGAAGCTGGCTTTTGGGCCTACTAAGTTCACGGGGACGGAGGGTTTGTCAACTTAGTCAATATGAACGATTCTAGCTCTAGTTACCGCACGATGTCCATCCAACGGCTGTAGTGCTTCTTCAACCTCTGGTCTTCTTGCTCCAGCCGCCCAAAGCAGCGCCGGTCGTGCCGCCTGCTCCTGCCTCCCGTGGCCGGCTGTGCTGCCGCAGAGACCTCACCGCCCTCTACTATTCCCATTGCTGGCTAGGCCCTGCGGCGACGACAGCCTCACACCGCAGCCGAACCAGTGAACCCTAGTACTCCTCTCCGCGCGGGCTTCCATTTCCGCATCTTCCCCGGCTACCCATCGTCCCCTTCTTAGGCCTCACCGTTGTCCACCGCCCTGGTGCTCTCGGCGCGGCGTGGTCAACGTAGTCAAGGAACGACTTCCATCGGACGTGGACTGTATGTGGAGAGGCTGACAGCTGCGTCCACGGCCGCAGCAAGGAAGTGCCTCCTTATTATGCAGAAAAAATTATTCCTCCACCTGACAACAATGACCCACCAGACGGGCCATAGTATTTCGCGAAAAAAATGTTTCCCCCTTGACTGCTGGGACCCACCAGCTGCACTTTCGTACGCAAGGAAGTGCGTCCGGGCAAAATAAAATGATTCGCCCAGATGACTGCTGGGACCCACCAGCTACATCTTCGCACGCAAGGAAGTGCGTCCGGGCAAGAAAAAACGATTCAACCCCCTGACTGCTGGGACCCACCAGCTACATCTTCGCATGCAAGGAAGTGCGTCCGGGCAAAAAAAACCGATTTGCCCCCCTGACTGCTGGGACCCACCAGCTACATCTTCACAGGGAAGGAAGTGCCTTATCGTCGGGACCCATCTGGTCGAAGCGTACCTACCGTTGTCATTTTGGTCGTGAACGTGTCGTAGTAGAGGCGCGCACGTGTCGTAGTAGAGGCGCGCATGTTGCATGTACACGCACGTACATCGGCGAGGGTGCAAGAAAGAAAATATGGCCACGTACGTACATACGGGCAGGGTCTCGAACGGCTACTCGCACATACGTACATGGCTGGGTCGGAACGGAGAAACAGGGTCGTCGTCGTGTTCATGGGGAGCCAACTGGCTTGGTTGAAACGGAATGCGTGGTCGTGTTCATTGGGAGGGCTTGGACGGAACAGGCGATGGAAACGAGGCCTGGCGTACCGCACAATGGAGGAAACGGCCTTGTGTTCAACTGACCACGTTCGAAACGGGGTCCTGTTCATCGGGAGGGGCCTGGCATACCGCAAAACGGAGGAAACGGACCTCCTACAGTCGAAATGGGGGCCCTGTTGATCGGGAGGGGTGTGGCTTACCGCAAAACGGACGAAACGGACCTCCTACGGTCGAAACGGGGGGCCTGTTGATTGGGAGGGGTGTGGCGTACCGCAAAACGGACAAAACGGACTTGTGTTGGAGCGCTACGGTCGAAACGGGGGGGAGGGGTGTGCGTACTGCAAAACGGGACTCCACGGGATACTGTTCATCTCCACCGTCGACCTCCTCCAGCCTCCACGGGCTACCGTCGACCTCCTCCAGCCTCCACACGCTCCTCGTCATCTAGCCTCCACCACGCGCTACTCCACTGGCTACTGTTCAACCACCCCTCCACGAGCACCCCTCCACCGTCTACTGTTCATCCAGCCCTCCACAGCACGGGGTCCTGTTCAACCACCCCTCCACAGCCACCCCTCCACCATCTACTGTTCATCAAGCCATCCACACCACGGGTTCCTGTTCATCCAGAGGCAACGCCACCGCTCACTGTTCATCCAAACCCCTGCCCCCCTCCCGCAACGCTCACTGTTCATCCAATCGATCGGCTTTAGTTAGCAATAGTACCGAAGGAATCGCTCCATCAGGTTCAGTTAACAGCCATCGATCGATCCCTTAGGTTCAGTAACGCGTAGCCTGCAGTGCAATCGCTCGGGTTCAGTTAGAGCCCAACGCCTCGCTCGGCTTCAGTTAGAGCCAACACCTCGCACACACGCGCGTATGTACGAGAGAAATGCACATCGCTCCGCCCCTGACCTCCCACCGTAACCGACAACTCCCTGAAATTCTCCTCCCCCTCGCTTCTACCATGGTTTTTTCCGTCATGGACGGCCCAAAGAATGTCATGCAGCTACGTCTCCGGCCCGCCCAGGACGAAAAGCCCATTTTCTGTCATGATTTTTTGTCATAGTAGGAGTCCACCACATATATGATGATACCGGGTTTTGTCACAATTATCGTCATAGAAGTGTCATATGTATGACAGGAAAAAAATTCATTCAGCCCAAAATGTCACAGATGTGTCTTTTTTTTGTAGTGCTTGTCCACCGCTCCATATCTCCTTAACCGCCATCATGGTCCACCGCACCGGATCTGCTTAACCGGCGCCCTCGTCCACCACAACGTAGGCCCTTCACTAACTCCCTCGTCCACCCCTTCGCTGGCCCTTCATACAAGCCCTCAACGTAGGCCCTTCACTAACTCCCTCGTCCACCCCTTCGCTGGCCACTTCAATAGATCCGTCTCACCGAAAATAATGTACAACGCGCCCGCTGAAGCCTTTGTCCACTGCACCAGACCCGCTCCACGGACGCCATATTCAACTCCACCGGCCCTGCTTTACCGATGCCGCAGCCTCATCAGGTTATTTCGATTTGTACTCCTTCGGTTTTTCTCTTTATCGTGCAACTGTTCACTTACCATAGATGAGCTTTCTTGTATGTCGACAGGCACCGCAACC
The DNA here is from genome assembly GCF_018294505.1 of Triticum aestivum. Lineage (NCBI taxonomy): Eukaryota > Viridiplantae > Streptophyta > Magnoliopsida > Poales > Poaceae > Triticum > Triticum aestivum. The sequence goes on from NC_057807.1 coordinate 152,781,441, forward strand.
GAAGCACCGGAGCCGCTTCAGCCGTCCCAAACTCAACCACAACACGAGCACCATCGACGATCCTTAGCTATCAAGTATGACAACGATACCCATACGCCACCGAGAGTTAGGTACTATTATCCAACGGCCGGCGCCTACGTTCACTTTCCTAGCATAAGCACCACACCTTTGAATTTCTTCAGGGCATCATTCAGTTTTTCATGAGACGCGTTATTCTGCTTGCACCTGTAGGGCCATACTTCTAGTAGTGAACATGTTACATGTGCTAAATTACATACCAGTGCACATATAGTTAATATGCTTTAGTTTTGTTCTGATGCCACCTGTTCGTTCCATCAGACTGCTTAATGTTCTCTATGCTTAATTACACATCAGCAAACTAGCATGTGGTTCCGCTGCTTTTTGTTCATTTTAGCCTACATTTTCTGATGCTAGCTATTACATCACTGCTCCGAGCCTCTGTTCATTACTTGTTTGTGTGTTCTTAATATTCCCAAGTTGCATGACTAATTTTATGCTTCTATTAATTATGGAGCTGCAAACCCCATCAAGAAAAATATTTGTTCTTTTGGGGCTGGCACCTCGAACAAGCATAAAAATAGAGGGAAGCAGATATATTGTCGTGTATGCACACACCCTTCTTTTATTAGTTTAGATGAACCATTGATGATCAATTCAGACCAGTGCATGCGATTAAAATTAATTTTACCTAAATAGATGGTGCAGAATAAACTACAACAACTAGATTTGCAACCACGGGATGCTAACGATATCTTCAAAGAACATTGCAACAGCAGCTAGGCTTCACAGCAACATATGGTAAGCCAGTGAGTTTTAGTACATGTGAAATGTAATGCGAGTGGACTACTTTCTTGGCTTGTGCCCTCAACCTATAATCCTACTGAATTACAAATAGTTCAGTTGTCTACTTTGCTGTATTGCTTGATTCGAATGCTTGTTTGTTGTTACGCTATACCTTAGTTGGCCAATATGTCAGTAGTGCCTGCTGGACTATCGTAAAGAAATGCATACCTATTTCATTTGAGTCCTTAACTTTTCCTCTCAACTTCATCACAAGACTGTCTTCGTAGTTTATATGAGGCCACACTGTTAAGTCCTTTCTTAGATTATTTCAACTACTTAGATGCCTTGGCAACTTAAATATAGCGGTTGTACACTCCCTTTCAACTAGGGATGTCAACTGGGTCCCGTTTAATCCTGATTAAAGTCCACTAGTGGTATGATAGTTCAAAATAGTTTTTGTTTTTTGAGGAAAATGAACTAGGTAGGTAGCAAAAACTAACTAGATGGGACTGGCGGATGTCGTTTATTTGCCACTTACATCCTAGTTTCATCTTACCATTTTAATTTCTTTTCGGTTGATGCTGCTTTGAATCATTTAAATATAGTTTGCCAAGCTCGGCAATAATTCGTCCGTCGTTTGCCATGTAAGCTTACTGCCTGGATCATACGATAACTATCTCTTACTTATGTCCAGCGGTAACCTTTCAGGATGTCGTTCACACTAGGACACAATGTACAACAACAGAATCTATTTGTGGAAGTAGTGCGCCATCCATGTTACCAGATGGTAGCAGTTCAGAGGCAACACCATCGGAGAGCAGTCTGAGCACAGAATTATAGTGCTTGAGGCTTTACTAAAGGCAGAAAGAGATGGTGTGGCTGCCATGAATGAGGTAACCTTTATCTTGAGGCTGGAAATTACGGAATTAGTGGCACGCATTATGCAAGCAACCCAAGAATTTGAGGAAGTAAGAATGTTGCATTTGAAGACGGAGGAGGTCCTGCTATTTCTGCTATCTGAAGCCAAAGGTAATCCCGATTCTTCTTTAGATACCAGTTGAAATTGTCATTAGATTATTGTACTTGCATGTTGTGTCATGTCTCTGAATGGATTACGTTGCAAGACCCCCTATGTTGTCCATGTGTTGTAATGTTCCGAATTTTTTGGGCGAGGTAATCCTCAGTACCTGTATGATTGACATAAGGTGAATTGTTTTTCGTGTGAGCATATTGTATTGGATGAAATAACTGTTTGACTCAGAGTGTATCCAACCTACTGAATTCGAAGATCACGACATTTCTTAATCATAATCATATATAAAGGTGGAATAAATCTTTGTTGTTGTTTTGAAGAAATAAATAACAAAACCTATAATTATCTGTGGATATTCGTAATCGAATACAAATTGGATTTGAATTTAGTTAGCCACGTCCCAGGGCAAACGTGAATGCTAATTCTCCCAAGTTTTGAACGAAGCGGCTAAACACCCACTATAATTTGTGGGCTGCCCGAAGCAAGTGTTTGCGAGATGGAAATTATTGTCTACCCCTGACACTTGACATCCTTATCGACCGGATTTACACTGTTGTCGATAGGGGTAGACTAGTAACTTCAATCTGACGTGACACGACAGCCTATGTGCCCATTCAGACACGATGGGCGCCAAACGTGGGCGACAAAACACATTTGATTCAAGCTCGTCCGAAAGACATGTGTCTCTTCATCCATTTCCGCATTCATACACGGTGGGCGGCAAAACAAACTCTCCTCATCTGAAATTGATGTTGGCTAATATTTTAAATAGGGGCAGATGTGTAACTTCCATCAGACGTGACACAACCGCCCTACCTGTCAGCCCTGTTCATACACTATGGGCGCCAACCGTGGGCGGCAAAACACCCTCTCCTTGCCCGAAATAGTTACCGTAAATATTTGGGAGATGCGATATTACCGTCCTATCCCCAACAGATGCGATGTTCGAATTTTTAAACGGGGGATAAGTTCGTAACTTTCCCCCATTTTAGAGAAGCGCGTCCCAAAGGTTGAGATCCCCCCTCCCCTCCATTTCCCCATTCATACACCGTCGGCGGCATGACAACCTCTGCACTGCGGCCAGCCTCCTCTGTCCGCCACCCCATCCTCCACCTTGCCTGAGCCGCTACCCTTACCCCGTAGTCCACTGCAAGAGATGGAAGTCTCTCATCCATGGCGCTGGACCAGGATCCTTTCATCGCCTCCTCTCGCTTCATCAGTGCCATCGTCCATCTTGCCATTGCCGCTCCTACGACCGCCTCGTCCACGGCAACAGGATATATCCCCCGACCCGGTCGTCTGTCGTCTAAAGTCTTCTTCCCCGCCACCGACAGCCATCGCACCCGCAACACCCTCAACGTATCAGCATAGGCCTACACGACGTCTCAAGAGAGGTGGTACTCTTCCATATGTGCTTAAGTTATTGATCTCACCCGAAAAATAGATCATAATTTGTTTATTGTACTTTTCTTGTCCGTACCAAATCGTAGTGGCTAGTTGAAAGCAAACATTGGTTGCGAAGTAGCTTTGTCCGGTTTGCACCTTCAGATCCTCCATGGCACGGGCACTATACTGGTAAAGCTTATGGTTTCCCCCTTTATATTCATTACCATCATCGTAGGTGCTTCGTGTCGTGCTAGCACTGCTCCTCAAGACCTCAACCCAAAGCTTACGTGTTGAAATACGAATCTGATAAGATGCTCATATCACTAAAACAGAGAACGTTTAATTGGTCACCTAATGTTCCTATATTCGTTTCGAAAAGCATGTGCGCCACACTGGTCCATCTAGTTCCACTTTCCTGATTTTTCTCTTGATGCTTAGGGTTTTCCCCTTTTATCTACTCTACTATGATCTGCGTAGGTGCTTTCTGTCGTACTAGCATTACTCCACCCTTCAAGCTAAACAACACAACACTCAGAATTCGAAAGCTTAGTTGTTCAAATATGATTGTGATATGATACTGATATTAGTTAACCGACACATTTAATTGGTTAGGTAAAGGTCCCACTTGAGTTTCCAAATGCATGTCGCGACATATAGAGAGACAGCATAATTGCATTTCTTTGTCACTTGTTGACCGTACTTTCTTGTCCATACCAAATCTTAGTTGTTATTTCAAAGCAAACATCGGTTGCTAACTACCCTTTGCGTGGTTTGTAGCTTCAGATCTGCCATCCCACTGCCATGGTCAACACTGTACTCATCATGCTTATGTTTTCCCCATTTTATGATGACCGCAATCAGCCTACGTGCTTCATGTCATAATGCACTGCTCCACCCATCGATCTAAACAAGCTTAGTTGTACAAATTCATAACTGATATTATTGCTGATATTAGTAAAACTGAGAGATGTTTAATTGGTTAGCTAAATGTTCCTACTTTAGTTTCGGAATGCATGTGAGCCACATATGGATAGACCGGAAAGAATAGTATTTCTCTGTGCGCTCTGGTTCATCATGGGTGGCCAACCGACATTGTATTGAAACACTTGTAATATCTTCAATCTGCTTGCTCTTCTGCTCTTCTTTAAGATGATACTCTTCTCTTGCGGTCGACTGGTCACGTCGAGTTGTTCTCCCTTAGTATATTTTGAATCTATCAGGTCAGGTCGACTTGTTCTTCTTTACTATATGTTGAAGCTATCATCTGCGAAGTGTCATCACTTCTGGAGCTCTCACATTTTGAGTAGTAGGCCATATTATATTGCACACAACAAATTACAGCATGCATGGCATCTTTTAAAAGAATTGCAGAGATAGCACAAAGGGGTTTACAGGGAGGCAGTATTGGATTAGAATCACTTATGCATTACAAAGAAAATCTCACTTGTTTTTATGTTTTCATGCATGTCAGATATTGAACATTATCAAAATGAATATGAGAATGGGCGCACGAGAGGAATATTGCGGAACGATCCACTGGCTAACAAACATGGCATGGTGGAGGATGGCCTATCTTATTCAACCATCAAGGTGCTTGCTCTAACTTTGCAAAGTTGTATTGGTCGCACATATTTTGCATCCGACCTCTTGCATTACTTCTACTTTGTTACACCATCTGCTTAGTTTAAGCATCATATATGAGTATATGCCATAACTATCCATTTTCTGTACCTATTCCATGTGTCGTCACACTATGTTTTTCCAGTCAAATGTTGTTCTTTCGTAATAGATGTCCAAAAGGAAGAGGGTGAGTGCAGATCCTCAAGGAGTACAATCTAGGTATTTGGAAAAGGTAGTGGTACATGTTAAATCAGATAGATCAGCAGCCACAGAAAACACAGGCCCAACTGTACCACAATTTACCCCTACTCTAGTGGCCAAACCCCTATTAGAACTGTAGGGAGCCCAGCGTCAGGTACTGTCTATGATTTCAATTCAAAATTTGAACTCCTAAATTTCTGCTTGTGCCTTACCTTCTCTCTTGTATGAAAACTAATTTCAGATGAATCTCCTTGCTCAAAGGATCATACGATCTCAAAACAATAATGGGCTCTGCATTGCTCTTGTCAGTACCTCTCTCCCTTTTGCCTTGTAATGTTGTACTTAATTAATTGCTATTTGATTATGTATCATCAGTCTGCACCTGAGCTTCATTATCCTCTGTTTCTTCCAATATTATTTGATCTATATTTACTCTTTGCAAAATGTAGAATAATGGCAACACTTATAAAGAATTTTCTTTGGGGAATTTATTGAATTATCCTTCCGTCAACATGGAGAAGGGCTTTGTCCAACCCGTGTTAACATGTAATGTAAGTTCATCCTTCTCAAGCCTTCAAACTTTGTTCTAGTATAGATTTGGATAGGCATCATTTCCTCCACTGCTGTTTGCTTTGTTGTTTACATCTGATTGGATGTTTGCAACAACTACCAGTTTCAAATTGTAGCTGTAAAAACATGTTCCTTATGCAGAACAAATCCATTTATTTGCTTATATAATTGTGAAACCTATTACGTGTCACCTTGTTTCTCTTTCAGAGTCGTATCTCTTATGCCAGGCAGAACATTAGGGAAGATAGTGAGCCAAACCATCTTGAGGACAGCGAGATGACCCCAAGGTCCTGTCTTGATGAAGAAAGTGAGTTGAAGCTACTCACTAGCAGGTATGAGACAACCTCTGTGCAGTCACCGCCTCAATCAGTTTGACTTCTTTAGTCTCAACTTAAAGTGGAAAGGCTTGCTTCAGCTCAGCTCCGACTTGAAGTCAAAGATGCAATGAAGATGTCAAAGGACTGCCGTGCACACCATCATGCCTTAAGTCTACTGTTGATGCATCTATCGTTGACACAACTGAGGTCTACTCAGCTTCTTCAGCTGTTTGGGGGGCCCGACCTGGCCAGGCCTAGTGCCTTCTGAAGTGCTCTCAGTTTTGTATATTCTTTTGTCGGCACATTTATTTGCACTGGTGGCGAACTTTGATGCCCAGTGGATGTAATATGTGTGATAGCCGTGAGAGCCTAGCGTAAGTTGCTTGCTTATTTATTTCCTTGTTGTCTTGTTTATTTGTTTGCTTGTAGTCATTGTAGTTATTTTTCCGCGGTTTGCTAGTGGCTGCAATAACCTATTTTTTAAAACTAGGCCACAATAACACTTGGGCTAATATTTACTGTAGTGACACTAGGCCTCCTACGGGCCATAGAAACAGTGGGCCTTCTACGGGCCATAGAAACAGTGGGCCTTCTACGGGCCGTAGAAACAATGGGCCTTCTACGGGCCGTAGAAACAATGGGCCTTCTACAGGCCGTAGAAACAATGGGCCTTATATGGGCAGTATGATCAATTGGCCAAACATGGGCCAATAACAGGCCGCATTATAGCCGTAAACGGGCTAGAGTTGGAATCGTCCGTTCATGGGCCGACCATAACGGGCCATCGTTAATAGGACGTATTTCATGACGCTATGAAAACGGCCCAATGTGTTAACAGACCACAAACGAGACGACTGTAACCATGGGCTGAATTTGGCCCACAAGCAGAAAATGACAATAACGGGCCGTAAGTAAATGAATGCTGGAAATGAGCCCAAGAATAAATGGGCTGTGAGTAGGCCGAAAGATAACATGGGCTGGAAAGGCCCAACAGAATAACGGGCCATTAATGGGTATAAAGTGATACATTGTTCATTACGGGCCAGTTTCACCACGGCCAGTTAATGGGTGTAAAGTTATACATTGTTCATTACGGGCCAGTTTCACCATGGGTCGTTAATAGGGCAAGAGTTACATAGGGCCTCATATGGGCCGAAAGACGTCATGGGCCATACATGGGCCAGAAGTGAAAACGGGCTGGAATCATATTGGGTGGCCTAGATGACGCTACTGGGCCTAATTCGGATAGCGTGTAACGGGCCTTGGGTTAGCAGGCTATAAATGGGCTATATGCGAATAGGCCGTTAACAGTCTTTACATGGGCCGGCCTGCCACCTTTTAACCAAGTCAAACGGGCCGGCCTTTTCACAGGAAAGGGCCTCTGCTGGGCCGTGCCACGTGTCGACGTATCATAGGCACCTTCTGTCCAATGAGTGGATGACATCTATCCCAATGATGAGCCGACACGTGTTTCCTCCAACCAATGATGATTTTACACGTGGAAAACCCCCATTTGTCGGGACTGTTAACGGGTTATCGGATCCAAAACCCGACCCGATAGCTTAACAGCGTTCCGTTACGGTGGTTGCCACGTGTCGGTCACCCTTGACGAAAGAACTTCTGTGACGCGGGATTTATCGTCATGGAAGTGGACACTTCCGTGATTATAATTTTGGTAATGTCATGGAACACTTCTACAACAGCACAGGTATGGCTATCTTGATTTTGTCTTAAAATCGTCATGGATGTACATGCATGACAGAAAATGCGACCTACTGTGACAAACACGTATCATCACGGAAGTGTATTTTTTTTGTAGTGCTCGGGCCCTGCTGACAAGCATTAAGCATAGCAAAGTCATACCAACATCAATCTCAGAATATAGTGGATACTAGGGATCAAACCCTCACAAAACTAACTTGATTACATGGTAAATCACATCCAACCCATCACCGTCCAGCAAGCCTACGATGGAGTTACTCACGCACGGCGGTGAGCATCATGAAATTGGTGGTGGAGGATGGTTGATGATGACGATGATGATGAATCCCCCTCTCCGGAGCCCCTAACGGACTCCAGATCAGCCCTCCTGAGAGAGATTAGGGCTTGGCAGAGGCTCCGTATCGTAAAACGCGATGAAACTTTCTCCCTGATTTTTTTCTCCGTGAAACGAAATATATAGAGTTCGAGTTGAGGTCGGTGGAGCATCAGGGGGCCCACAAGACAAGGGGGCGCGCCCCCACCCTCGTGGATAGGGTGTGGGGCCCCTGGCCTTGATTCTTTCGCCAGTATTTTTTATATTTTCCAAAAGTTATCTCCGTGGATTTTCAGGTCATTCCGAGAACTTTTATTTTCTGCACAATAAATAACACCATGGAAGTTCTGCTGAAAACAGCGCCAGTCCGGGTTAGTTTCATTCAAATCATGCAAGTTAGAGTCCCAAACAAGGGCAAAAGTGTTTGGAGAAGTAGATACATTGTGGTGTAATACCCTAATCCAGTGTGTGGTGTGGTGGATTGCCTCTTTGGCTGATGATGAACAGTACAAATGAAGAACAGCCTCGCGGTGAGGGGTGTTCTTGCGATGGTGCGGTGCTCTACTTAGGAAGGATTCAATCCGTCTCTTTTGGCCCTAGATGAGATCTCTTCTACTGTGGTGGCTAGCCCTATTTATAGGGGCCCTGGTCCTCTTCCCAAATATTGAGCAGGAAGAGAGCCAACAACGGCCATTTTGAAAGGGGACAGCTAGTACAAGCTATCCTGACTAAAGGTGGTCTTCGACAGCCAAAGGCACTGGTGATGACGCCGTATTGGGCTCCGCGGTCTTGGTCTCGTTGCACCGATATGGAAACCTTTGCTTGATGCCTCGGTACTCCGCGCCTGTGTTTGCCCCCTTTGCACCAAAGTGGAAACGAGGACACTACGCAGGCTGGCGCCCGCCTGGCGCCTACCTGGTCTTGATCGTCATGGCTTGCGTCATGAGCACATCATGAGGTACCCTTGCCTTGATCTCTCCGCCTCCTCGCGAGCCTGCCTAGTGAGGCCACCCCTGAAGAGGCCTTGTGGTGTCCGCCCCGCGAGGCTTGTCCCCTCGCGAGAGCCACTGCTGAGCCACGCTGCAGGCCGCAGGTAGGAAAGTCTGGGGACCCCCATTCCCAGAACGCTGACAAGGATGAAAGTTAAGTTTCAGTGAAACCCTAGCAACTCGGAGCCACCGAGCCACATCTCGGGCCAACCGAAATGGAGTGTTTTGGTTCTGTGAGTGCTTCAGTGTCACCAAAATGACCAACTCGGTAGCTCCGAATTGCATTCTGTGAAAACCTAGAACTAAAGTTTGAACTCAAATTTTTGAAAAACTATCTACTTTTTGTGATAACTCATGTACTCTACTCTACCCATACCCATCTATTCACATGGTCTTCTTGCAAGATGTCGAGTGCGAGTGATAGTCAGAATCAGTCAGAGCAGAATGTTGACCGGAGTGAGGGCTCTAGTACTAACGGGAGCTACTATGAGGGCATTAGGAGCTCTCCAGATTTGCCAAAGGCTGCCACCAGGACAAAGAAGAAGAGAACCTCAGACAGTGCGGATGAAGACTTTGTGTCTAGTGAGACCATAACAAAGAAGAAGGCAGTTCTGAGGAAGGAATATGGCTCTGCAGTTAGCACCAGGCCAAGTGCCAATCAAAGGGCTATTGTCAAAAAGGTGCCATTGTCAAAGGCAAGTCAAGCCTCAGCTCCAAAGGAAACCATGAGCTTCACACTTGAGGAACCAAGTGATGAAGAAGCAGATGCCAGCAAGAAAAAGAAGAGGGCTAGAAAGACCACTGCCAGAGTCATTGGCGGACCTTCCACGAGGGAGGATGATCAGGAGGACGAGGAGGAAGATCGCATTGAAGAACCTCCAGCTAAGGCACAGAAACTCATGTCTGATGCCATGAAGACAGCTGCTCCCTCCAAGCCCAACGTTCAGCACCCAAGAGGTCTACAAGAAACATTCCAGCTGCCGACAAGAACAAGGCCCTAGTGCCTAAGGTTGAGGATGATGATGAGCCACAGGTGCTCAGAAAGCTCAAGCCCAAGATCCCATATCTTGATAATGCACATCCTATTGCAAAAAACATGAAGCTCAGAAAGGATAAGAGATTAAGAGAATGGAGGAAAGTTGATCGCTATTTTGTCAGGAGAAGGACTGCCTATGATTACCGCTTTCATACAAGAGAATAACAAGACTTCTATGGAACTGTTTTGTTTGACAAGAGGCACATTGTCAGTGACATGAAGTGGGTGGACTGGAAATATATTGATGCTAATTAAGATTATTTCCCCCACGTTGATGAGCGCTTTAGGCTCATAGGTGTTGACAAGTTTGTTGGTCAGAAGCTCACCAAGTGGAACGATGATATCATCAGGCAATTCTACTCCACAACGCACTTCTCTCCACGCCTTCTACACACACCGGAGCCAAGATCCAGAAGACTCCTTCAGGTGCTCCGGAGGATCGTGCCTAGAGAGAAGCATAACTCTATACCTTTTTAATCTTTTTGGTACTTGTTACCAAAGGGGGAGAAATTTTATAGATCATTAGGCTTCGAGAGAGAGAGAGAGAGTGTGTGTGTGTGTCTCGCTTTTGCTCTTTGTATTTTATCAAGTTTTTGTGACTATGTTCATTTGATTCGTGCTACTTGATCACTAGATGCTTGTGAGATACTACGTTTGTCCTATGTGGTTGATCATACTTTGCTTAATGTGTGCTTCATGCTTATCCCTACAATTATTTGTGTATGATAATTCACTTATGTCTTTGGTGATGCGTGCATGTTATTTCACTCATATCATTTTGTGCACTCCACCAAGATGTATGTGACATGGAAGAGTGACCCATGTTGCTAATCTATTGTCATTTGCATTCAAATGATTTTTTTTAATAATGCACAAAATTAGGGGGGCTCTTGCTTATCACATACTTCTCAAAGCGACGATGTATTTCATTCATTGCAACTTTTATTAAACACCCCACTGCAACTTTTATTAAATAAATAAAAAAGGGAACAGAAGTAGTGTGGAGGGCTTGACATAAGCCCAAAAGAAACCAAAAAATAACAAAAGAGAAATTATAAAAAGATCTAAGATAAACTACAGCTACCTAAAACAAGCTAAAAGAACTAGGAAAACTATAAAATACAACAAGGTATCCAACCAAGCAGAGAATTGCACGTCATATTTCTTCTTGATCGTGTATTTGAGAAGCTTGAGCTCTTCTGTGAATATAAGTTTCCAGCCACGAAATGATGAATTGATATTCTCAAAAAATTTATTGTTTCTAGATATCCAGATGGCCCATGATCCCAATATGATGATCTCCATAAAGAAAGGGTAGTTCTGGATGGACAGATGAAATCCCAACATCTGATGGCAAAAGGACACCCCCAAAAGATATGATGCAAAGTTTCTTCCTGCTGACAATCCCTAACTGCACAGATGTAAAGTTCCAATTCAAAAAAATCCTTCTTAAAAGATTCCTTCTGTTTACTCTGTCATGCAATAACAATCAAAAAAAACTTTGTGCTTGGGTTGGCAGGAGCTTTTCCAAATCCATGAGAAGTGTGGTGGAGTTTGTTTGTGCCCAATTAACACCTTATAAGCTTTCATTGATGAATAGAATTCATTTCACCATATGTAACTCCAAGTATCCAGTGCATCTAAGTATTCTGATTGCCTTATGGAAATGCACATGTCTTCCATTATTAGGAACTCCTCATATGCCTGTGTAGTGAGAGGCAAATGGAAAAGATCTTGAAGATATTCTGTGTTGATCACTTGTTGCACACTTGTGAGAGGATCTCTAACAAAGGAATACATGTGATCAAATTTGTGCTTGAGAACAAATTGATGCCACATATCATCCCAGAACAGAGCACTTTTGCCATCACCCACATTGCACCTTGCTATAGCTTTGAACTGATCAATGAGTGCCAGATTAGATTTCCACTAGAAGGAGCCCACTTTTTGATCCCCTAGAAGTTGCCCATTGCTGTAGTAAGTTTCCCAAATTAAATTCACCCAAGGAATATAATGTCTATTGTAAAATTTATGAAGATTTTTCATGAGCAGAGTTTTATTTTATGTGAAGATATCCAGGACTGGCAAACCACCCTGATTTTTTGGTCTGCAAACTGTGTGCCATGCCACTAATGCTGGTCTTCTATCTTCCATATCAGGACTCCTCCAGAGGCAGTGCCTTAAATATTTAATGATCTGGTGGTTTATAGTGATAGGAATGTCCAAACAACACATAAAGTATACTACTAAAGATGCCAGCACAGATTTAACCAACAACACCTTCCCTGCCTGAGTCATGAATGTGGAAATACCAGCAATCCTCTTAGCAATTCTATTGACTATAGGCAAACACTGCAACACATTTGGTTTATAAATACCCAATGGTAATCCCAGATAAGTGAAAGGAAATTGTCCTCTAGCACATTGCAAAGTGTTTGTGAAAATATCAACCCTGTCTTCTGCAATGTTTATTGGCACCATGATTGATTTCCCATAGTTTACTTTTAGGCTTGTTGTAGATGCAAATGTGTTTAGCAGAGCTTTGAGACATACTAGCTTCCTTGCATTTGCTTGCATGATCACAAGAGTATCATCTACATACTTAACTATAGGGAAATTAGGGCAAGAGTTCAATTGAAGTGGTGGTGTGATTAAATCCCTTCTCATGGCATTATTAAAAATTGATTGTAGCAAATCAGCTGCCAGTAGGAAGATTAAAGGTGAAAGAGGGTCTCCTTGTCTTACTCCTCTTTTACAATAGAATTTCTTCCCAGGTACACCATTTAACATCACAACAGAGGATGCAGAATTGAAAAGCATGTGCATCCAAGTTATCCACTTTTCTCCAAAACCCTTAGCTCTCAATATGTCAATAATAGCCTGATGTTCAATAGTGTCAAAAGCCTTTTCAAAATCCAGCTTGATTACTACCATTTCTCCTTTTGATTTATGGCACTGATGGATATACTCATAGGCCCAACCACGGCAATCTTGTATCACTCTGTTCTTGAGGAATCCATACTGGTTAATGTGTACCATCTTGAGAATAACTTTTCGTAATCTATTTGCCAGGAGTTTTGTAATGATTTTGAGCACACCATTAAGCAAAGAAATTGGCCTGAATTCATTAGGAGACACTAGTACTTCCTTTTTTGGAATGAGTGTGATATAAGAAGTGTTTATGCTTTCCAAATTCACATTTCCAGAATGAAAGGCTAGGATAAGTTCATTAACATCCAGTTTGATAATGTCCCAACAAGCTTTGAGAAACTCATTATTAAATCCATCAGGTCCTGGAGATTTATTTGTGGGAAAGTTTTTTACTACCTTATCAATTTCTTCCTGAGTGAAAGGTTTCTCAAGATCTTGAAAAATTTGTGGATCCACTCTGCTTTCATATAGATCTTGTAAATTGAAGTGCATGGTATGACCATTGGAATATCCCAGTCTCTTCTTAAAAGCCTCCCAAAGAATTGCAGCCTTTCCTTCATGATCAATAATTTCCACTTGGTCCTCATTCATGAGCAGGGCAATTTTGTTATGCCTGTGATTAATTGATGCCTTTGTATGAAAGAATTTTGTATTTTCATCACCAAATTTAACCCGCTTGATTTTACCACTCTGTTTCCAATAAATCTTCTAACTACTGAGGACTGTTAATGAGGTTTCTTTCAAAAGCACTCTGCATGTATTCTCAAATAAAGTAAGGTCTCTGAATTCCTCCAAGAAGTCCCGTAGAAAAATACATTCATTCAATTCCTCAATCTGCTTTTTGAGACAGGATAGCCTTTTGGCCCAAAGTTTGAGTGCTCTTCTCATGTTTTTGAATTTAGCATTAATCTTCTTTGCTGGTTCAGTATAACCAACAGGAATGTTCCAGGCAGCTTGCACAATGTCCTTGAAAGAGCTATGTTTCAACCAATAATTCTCAAATCTGAAAACCCTAGAATAGGGTATTGTTGTGCCAATTTTTATTACACAAGGCAGATAATCTGAAATTGGTTTTGCAAGGGGTAGAGCAGTGGTGTCAGGGTAAATAGTCATCCATGCAGCAGATGTGTAGAACCAGTCCAATTTTTCAAGTAAAGGATTATCTTGCATGTTGCTCCACCTGAACTATCTCCCTTTAAGAGGTAATTAAATTAACCCCAAGTTACTAATAGCTTCATTGAATAGTAACATCTGATTAACATCCCCACTAGGTCTGTTTCTATCTTCAAGTGACCTAATGAAATTAAAATCTCCCATGGCAATCCAATCAACATCATCAGGCATTTTAGTATTGGTAAACCAGTCAATGAATTCCAATTTCTCTTCAGTGCTGCAAGGTCCATAGATATTTGTGAGAATCCAGGGTTTAAGAGTGGTTGTACAAGTGAATTGCATAGTTAGTGAGAATTTATTTTGGAAGAGCAATTCTCTAGAAAAAAGAGCCCCATTCCAAGCAGTCAAAATACCTCCAGATGCCCCAATAGAAGGCGAGTATTCAAATTTGTTGAATCTCTATGGACAGAAGTTTTTAATATAAGCCAGATCAAAATTTTCTCTATTTGTTTCTCGTAAGCATAAAATTCCAGCAGCACTTTCCTCAACTTTTTGCCTAATATCCAACCATTTCTCAGGGGAATTCAAACCCCTAATGTTCCAGTTCAAAATATTCCAGGATCTATTTCTACTAATGTTTAACTAACTGTTTTTTTCTTTTAGAATACCAGGCCCCATCTCCTGGTATGATACTCAGCTCATGCAAATTATGGAAATTGGAGTACTGTGACCCAATACAGTTTGAGATCTCATACAGACAGCAACAAGAACTAGAGTGCATATTCCACTTCATAGGGATTAGATATGACATAGCATTTCTGAAAGAGAGCAGAGTAACTTCAATATCTTCATAGAAGTCACAAATCCAGAGTTCTGTTAGACTGATTAATATAGCAGCAGGCAAAAGAGGCCACCAAGTCTCAAATACAGACATTAAACATGTTCTGTATACATCAAGCACATCACATATCATTCATTCAACCATCAAACTAGCCTTCCTCAAAACAACTCTGGTACTATTACTAATGTGAGAGCACTTCATGGCACACCCTAGGTAGTTGTAGCACCAGTGACCTTGGAGAACTTGTCCACATCCTCCTGACCTTTCATCTTGGGCCTCTTTGAAACCTTGTCCTGTATCTCATCCTTAGACACCTTGCAGAAAGTTTTAGTCAGATTTTAACCACTTTATTATGCACAATTGGTGGAATAGCATTACAAGGTAAGCAGGAGGTAGCATCACAGGATTTCCTTCTATAACCATTGTTGTCTCTCTTAATTCTATCACTCCTTATTACTCAGTTTCCATAAGAGGTTCTTAGTCTCTTCTTTTCCTTGAGACAGCTTCACCTAATGGCAGTTGGATGACTTTATTGGGAGACACTTGCTTAAGTGGGTTTCCAGCTCCACTTGAGGAATGAGCAGCAGGGATAATTCCCTCATTTTCCTTTCCCAGACCCAGCAATATTTCCTTACAATTTGGAGCCTGTGAAGTAGCACATGCATCAGGGATATGGAATAGGATAGTCTCTTCAGAATCACAATTTGCAGTAAGCATTTTCAACAGATCAGATTTGAGCAGATGCATTACCCAACCAAATTTATCAGGAGTGAGAAGAAGATGGATTATGAAATTAAACCAACTTACAGGGATGTCAATTTTGAAAGTGTTTACTTCCCCCTGTGTTGCTGGAGCAAAGTGTTGAATCCACAGGTCCAAACCTTCCTCAGAAATCAAGTGGGCACCATCAATAATATCCAAAGTATGACTTTTAACTAGTTTTTGAATATCTACTAAGCTTGGAGAGCTAGTTAATGAAAAGCTCTCCATACCTTTATTCTTCCCATTAGTGGAAGTGCCAACTTGACCAATAGAGACATCAACTTTTCCTTTCATTGCAGCTTTGAGATCTAAGCCCTGGGTTTCCTCTGGCACAGTTTGAACAGCCTCATTTTCCTTGCCCACAGGAATATCATTGTTATGAGAAGCAGCTGTAGCACTCTCTACATGTGGCCAAGCTGATACTAGATTATCCTTATTGACAGCATTTACTTCAACATCAACCTCAACTGTTGCTGGAGAAGCAACTCCAACATTTTGAACATGTGGCCCATTTGAAGCAGGATGTTCGTCAGTTACAACATTTTCTTCTGCAGCAGCCTCAACTGCTGCTGGGTCTACAACAGGAAGTGCATGTTGCAGATCCTCTTGAACAACCAAAGGAGCCCCCACAACTCCCTGCTGCTGAATATCAGCCATGTTGGCATTGTCTTGCATAATATCATCCTCTTCCCCTTCTCCTTGATAAGCAATTATAATGTTCTGCAAGCCCATGCCCATAGGACTAATTTGTGCACCTTGATTGACTTCCTCACTGGCAGTGTGAGTGTTAGACCAAATACCATCTGACAGCGAAATAGTAGTGGTGATGCTGCTATTTGGAGCACCATCCTCTTGTAAAACAGGCAGTTCCACTTGCTGCTGAGGTGGTTGTGGTTGTGGAACATTTGCCTGAGGAAATGCCCAATGGCCTTGCTCTTCCTGCTCTTCCCAATCTTCCCAATCATCATTCTGTGCTGGCTCATTATGAATTGGAACTGGATGAAAACCTGGGAAATCGTTGGCATGCTGTGGAATAGGGTGTGAGTCCACTCCAGGAGGTGGAATAGGATCCTCATCAGCAGGGCCCCCTCCCAGCATTTCTTCTAACAAGACCTCAATTGAACTAGTCCAGGTTTCCTCCACAAGACACTCTCCTTTAGACCACCTGATGCTTTTGGGAATATCTATGAGCAAAGTTACTCTGGCCTTGACTAGGATCTTCCCTCTCAAAGGATCATCCCTCTCCCAAATTATGATTCTACCACACTGGGCAATGGCAGCTGCAATATCCTTAGTGTTGCAGTAATCAAAAGGAACTACCACAAACAGTAACCAAGAGGTTCTATTGAAATGAAGTCGACGCCAATTCCTTCCTTCATTATGCTTAGTGAAAGAAATGAAAACATCCCCAAATGGGTGAGGGCTTTGCCTGATAAGACGATCTCTGTCTCTAACATGCTGGAACTGAACATACGCCTCACCAAATGGACATAGATGTATTTCTCTTAACCCCACCTCCTCAACACCTTGAAAAAACTCCTCAAGAACTTCTCTGACATTGTGAAAAAATACCTCATTTGGATGCGGCTGGATGGTGGCAATTTCCTAGTCCTCGTGCCTCCTTGGGTGATGCGGCAAGATTGCCCTTGAAACCCCAGTACACCCAGCCACCTCAAAAATCTGAAACCCATGAGGAACGGAAGAAGGAGCTGGGTCTATGGGGATGTTAGCCATGGTCGTCGCCTCCGATGAGCGGACCACCAATGCCCGCTCCGCCGATGTTGAAGAAGACAGCGAGCTTGTCGAGACAGAAATAGTGGTGGAGGCAGAGTTGGTAAGAACAGAGGAATGCGAGGAGGCAGGCTGCAATCGCGGTTGGAAATTTGGAAAGAGGTCCTTGACCAGCTCCATAAATGACGAGACATACCTAATTGGTTGAGCTGAGCCGACACATTTGAACCAGGTCTCCACCTCACCTTCAGCCCAGGCCTGCTCGGGTGGGCTCGAAAAAGAGCTAAACTGAATAAAAGGCCATAGTCGAGGCAACTTCGGTGCCATGCAGTTACGTGCAAAGTGGCCTTGACCCCGCATGCAAAACACACCACATACGTGCGAGGGGCAGCACGTTGAGACATTTGAGGCTGGTTAAGTGACCTATTAAACTCATAATTAATAGAGGGCGAATTCAAAGCTTCCCGTTGATTGTCTTTGGATTGAATGGGACCCGATAATCGCTCAAAGACCGATCGGCCGTTTCTGACCACCAAGTTGTAACTCCGGCGATCGCCGGAGTTGTTGGAGACGACTTTGCCATGCCTACCAACCAAGATCCACTCACTATGAAGCTCATTATAAAAAGCTAGTTCTTCTCTATGCCAATTCCGCCCACCATAATTCCACAAACTAAACACCACCTCAAAATCTTGCTCAACAATTCTACCATTCTTGTAGATCTCAAAACCAACGGACTTTGAAACAACCGAAAACTTGAAAGTTCTATGTCTCAAGTGACGAACCCTAAAGCCTTGAGCATAACCACCAAACATGGCCAGGAGAGAAACACTAACCGTGTGCACATCAATCTTGAAGGTTGAGCGGCAGAAAGAAACCACCAAGATGAATTCTTGTTGACGAAATCCAGGAGAAAACACCACTGGATGCCCAAACTTAGATCTCATATCTACTTGAAACTTTCTCCCATGGTCAAAGTTAAGGGCAAAAGGGGCCATCTTGTGGGGTGGTTGCCGTAGCCGGAGTGGCTGCCGGCAGGAGAGGTGGCCTTCGGGGCCGGAGTGGCCACCAGCGCAAAGTCACCTTGGAGTCGCCTAGGAGGTTCTCGGAGGTGCTAGAGTGACATCAATTAGTCCCTAGATTAAACTAACAACATATATCTCATTGAACTAATATCCATTCAAGATAAATATTTCAGGATGTTCAAGGTATGGCCTGGCATGAGAGATGTGGACCCCTCAAAATGCTAAGGACAAGGATTGTCAAAATCTCAACACTCTACATTTTAGTTTAAGTGATCCAAGATCACATTAAGTCCATAGGAAAGCCAATACTATAAAAAGGGGATGAGGTGTTGCTTAATGCACTACTTTCTCAAAGTTCTTAGTGATATTGCTCCAAAACTCTCAGCCACTCTCTCCATCCAAGTATGTCAAAACCCTAAACTACAACTCGACCCCACCGATATCTTTAATCCAGAGCCAGCGAGTTCATGTTGACATACCCACTTCTAGAAACCCTAATAGATCGGTCACACAGATACGGATCTCGATCCCACCGAGATGGCCTTGCTAGTTCTTTGTGACTTGTTGCATTCACTTCAGTGTCATAGAGTTGTTGCAATCGGTCCCACCGAGTTGTCTTGATAGATTCTTTGTTGCTCATTGCATTCACTTTGGTCCCACCGATATGATGCAATCGGTGCCACCGAGATGAAGTTTGCCCTAAGTCCTAGCACATCGGTCCCACCGAGTTGTTCCAGTCAGTCCCACCAAGATTCCCAATGTTCATATTTCTGAATAGATTGGTGCCACCAAGTTTCCTAATCAGTTCCATCAAGATGAGTCAAAAGTCTGTAACGGTTAGATTTTTTGTGGAGGCTAAACCCGTCTGCCCCTTCTTCTTCATTGAGGAGAGCCATCAGAATGTGCCTACAGTTCCACCATTCATTTTCTGAGAGAGAACCACCTACTCATGTGTTGAGATCAAGAGATTCCTTTCCAACCATTTGAACCTTGATTTTTAACCTTCCCAAGTTGCTTTCCACTCTAATCCTTCATCCACCATAGCCAGATCTAAGATAGATAGATAGAGAGAGAGTTGAGTGTTGGGCAGACTATCATTTGAAGCACAAGAGCAAGGAGTTCATCATCAACACACCATCTATTCCCTTTTGGAGAGTGTTGTCTCCTAGATTGGTTAGGTGTCGCTTCCGAGCCTCCGTCGTGATGTGGAGTTAAACCAAGAAGTTTGTAAGGGCAAGGAGATAGCCTACTTCGTGAAGATCTCCAAGAGTGAGGCAAGTCCTTCACGAGTGATGGACATGGTGGGATAGACAAGGTTGCATCTTCGTGGACTCTTTGTGGGTGGAGCCCTCCATGGACTCGTGCAACCGTTACCCTTCGTGGGTTGAAGTTTCCATCAACGTGGATGTACGATAGCACCACCTATCGGAACCACGCCAAAAATCTCCATGTCTCCATTGCATTTGCCTTCTCCAAACCCTTCCCTTTACCTTCATATGCAATGTTTTACTTTCCGTTGCTATACTCTTAGAATTGCATCTGTTGGTTGATTACTTGACTTGTCATAATTGCTAGAATCTGCCCACAACTAAAACTGGGAAAAGGATAGATTTTATTTGGTCAAGTAGTCTAGTCACCCCCAACCCCTCTAGACATACTTTCCATCCTACATTAGGGATATCAAATTCATCAGGTCTGAGGCTTAAATCTTCCTTGGATTCTGGGAGGTTGTCGTAATCTTCGACGTCTCCATCGTCCCCATTGGGTGCGATGTCATCAATGGGCCCATTGCTGGTGTTATCATCTGTGTTATGGTCCTCGACTCCTTCTAGAGTGTCACCATGATCGGTGGCATCACCGTTATCTATAGCTTCATGGCTAGCTTCATCATTGCCAGCGCCTTTATTATGGCGTCTTGGGCATCAATGTTTGGTGGGCTCTTTTTTCTCCCCTTCATCATCCATAGGGGTATCTACCATGTAAGCATCATGAGTAGACGTAGACGCCCGGTTGCCGATGCAGCTGATTGGTGATGTTGTATATGACATATCATCAACATTCTCCTCCCTGTTGATGACCTCCTGGGAGGTATAGTCATGTACATTGGTTAAATCTTCAACCATAGCAACTAGGTGGGTGGTGGGTCGGATGAAAATTTTCGCACCTCCGAATTTAGGTTTGATCTGGGTAGGCTAAGGACTGTCAAACCGAGATTCTGAATTAGATCAGCATCTCATTTAGCGCGTAGAGGCCAGCCTCACCCATCTCTTGACAATCGGCAGACCTGACCTACAGCTTGGCTGAGGTTTTTCCCAAAGCAGCCTCGGAGTTTTGCTGACAGGGCTTAATGCCTGAACCAGTGTGGTAATACCTAGATATGAGCTTGAGGCTGGATCCGAGGTGCAGGTGGCATCATGGGCCCGCAGCATGATCAAATCTGGTGCATGGTCGGCGATGTCCGTAGCATCTTTAAGTTTGTTTGACACCCATCCCAAGAAGGCGGGCTTGCGCGTGGATCTACAGCATACTCGAGATTGCCAAACCAGATTGTCTGGCCAGGCGCAAAGTTCTCTACTTGGGCAAGGCGCCTGATATGTCTCCAACATATCTATAATTTATAAAGTATTCATGCCATGTTTGCAACAATTTCATATGGTTTCAGTAAAATTTTATTAGAACTAACCCGGACTGACGATGTTTTCAACAGAACTACCGTGGTGTCGTTTTTTGTGCAGAAATAAAAGTTCTCAGAATGGGCTGAAATTTTATGGTGATTTTTTATGGACCAAAAGAGACCCCCAAAGGACATGAGCTGGGCCAAGAAGTGGACATGGCGTCCCCAAGCTCTCTAGGTGCGCCCTACCCCCCCCCCCCTCCCAAGGAGGGGGCTCCGGGCTTGTGGGCACCTCAGGCACCCCCTTGACGTGAGATGGACACCAAAAATTCTTATAAATACCCAAACCTCCGAAAAGAACCCTAGATCGGAAGTTCCGCTGCCGCAAGCCTTTGTAGCCATGAAAAACCAATTAGGAGCCCATTCCGCACCCTGCCGGAGGAGGAAACCATCACCAAAGTCCATCTTCATCATCCCGGCGGCCACCATGATGAGGAGGGAGTGGTTCACCCTCGAGGCTGAGGGTATGTACCAGTAGCTATGTGTTTGATCTCTCTCTCTCTCTCTCTCGTGTTCTTGATTTGGCACAATCTTGATGTACCACGAGCTTTGTTAATATAGTTGAATCATACGGTGTCTCTCCCCCTCTACCTTCTTGTGATGAATTCAGTCTTGCTATTTGAGGTATCGTTATGTTGGATTGAGTATTGGATTTGAGAACACTTGATGTATGTCTTGCGATGGGATATCTGTGGTGAGAATGTTCTATTGATTCACTTGATGTACGTTTTGGCACTCAACTTGCGGATTCCCGAGGTGTCATTCGAGTAATCTATGCATATGGGTTGATGCACGTTTTCGTCCGACGTTCTCCTATAGAAACTTTGGAGTGATTCTTTGTTGCACATTGAGGGATTGTAATATGATTCAATTATGTTATCATTGTTGAGAGATTTTGCACTAGTGAAAGTATGAACCCTAGGCCTTGTTTTCAAGCATTGCAATACCGTTTTTGCTCACTTTCACTACTTGCTACCTTGCTGTTTTTATATTTTCAGATTACAAAAACCTATATCTACTATCAAAATTAAACTTGCATCACCATCTCTTCGCTGAACTAGTTCACCTATACAATTTACCATTGTATTGGGTGTGTTGGGGACACAAGAGACTCTTTGTTATTTGGTTGCAGGGTTGTTTGAGAGAGACTATCTTCATCCTATGCCTCCAATGGATTGATAAACATTAGGTCATCCACTTGATTGAATATCCATGACGCTAATGATATAGTGCTTTTGTTTCAATAAAGTGCCAAGTAAAGCTTTTGATATAGTGTGGATGATAGTTGACTTGATTACATGCAAAACAAAAACTTTTGTGCCTAGTAACAGAATTGATCGGCTGGAGCGACGAAAAATTCTGAATCTTTTCCACTTCATTGATATACAAATTGTCTATGTTTTCCTAAATTTTTAGAATTGTTGGAGTAATATAAGTATGGTTAATGTTTAGATCATTACAGGTTGTTCTCTTTTTGACAAATTCTTTTTTCAATGCATATTTTGCTTGTGTTAGTGTTTCCATAGCTTATATTAAGTGATATAAATTGTGGAACTGATAAGGTACAGTAGGCATTGTGTGAGAACAATTATGAACCTTATGTTGATAGTACCAAATGAATGATTTGTCTTTACCATACTAACCTATCTCACGAAGTTCCGTTTAAGTTTTGTGTGATTGAAGTTTTCAAGTTTTGGGTGAGATATCGATATGAGGAGAATAAGGAGTGGCAAGACCCTAAGCTTGTGGATGCCCAAGGCACCCCAAGGTAATATTCAAGGAAGATCCAAGCAACTAAGCTTGGGGATGCCCCGGAAGGCAACCCCTCTTTTGTCTTCAACATTATCGGTAACCTCACTTGGAGCTATAATTTTAGTCGTCACATGATTTGAGTCTTGCTTGGAGCATCCTTTTAATTTAGTTTGATTTGCTTGCTGTTATTTAGAATAATTTTTTTCCATATTTTAGTTCAATAAAAAGGTCAAGTATAGCCTTTACCATGTTTATTTTACAAGTCTATGTGTTGATATTTTGAAAACAGAAAGTTTTCAATCATTGTATAAATTCTTCTCGAAAGGAAGAACGTGATAAAATCTTGAAATTTTTACATTCTGCATTATGGTAATTTTTCAGAATTTTTGGAGTTATAGAAGTATGAATACTCTTGCATTCTTTACAGACTATTCTGTTTGGACAGATTGCTGTTATGTTTGCATTGTTTGCATATTGCTTGTTTAATGATTCTATTTGAGGTTAAGAGTGTTAAATATGCAGAGAAATTTAGTATGCAATGTTAAATAATAATTTTAGTGATTTGCTACAGTGGAGAATGATATGGTTTTGCAATTGATTTATACTAACTAATCTCACAAGTTCTTGTTGAGTTTCGTGTGGATGAAGTTTTTAAGACTTAGGGAAACCGTGATATGAGAGGAATTAAGGAGACACAAGAGCTCAAGCTTGGGGATGCCCAAGGCATCCCTAGTTAATATTTAGAAGTCTCAAGCATCTAAGCTTGGGGATGCCCCGGTTGGCGTCCCGCCTTTCTTCTTCAAACAATGATCGGTCAGTTTTGGTTGAGCCTAAGTTTTTGCTTCTTCGCATGATATGTGCTATCCTTGGAATGTAATTTTATTTTGTTTTGCTTGTTGTTTGAATAAAATACTTAAGATCTGAAATTATTAAATGAGAGAGGGTCTTCACATAGCTACTTAATTATTTGACTACTCATTGATCTTGACTTATATAATTTTTCCGGAGTATTTTGTCAGTTGCTTTTTTGGAGTATTTTGTCAGTTGCTCTAGTGCTTCTCTTGTATCTTTTTAGAGAACGACAATGGTTTTATTTTGAAGAAACAGATGAACTCTCAAGCTTCACTTATATTATTTTGAGATTCTTATAAATAGTATGGAAATTTGCTTAGATTATGAATGTAGTCCTAATATGATGGGTATTCAAGAGGGACATAATAAAAACTTTCATGAGGAGTGTCGTGGAATTGTCACGTCGGATGTCCTAGTGAAAGGATTTAGTCGTGGAGCCATCGCAACTAGAAAGATTAAAGGGGTTAATCGGGACAAAGGACACGGGGTTTATACTGGTTCGGCCCCTTACGGTGAAGGTAAAAGCCTACGATCCAGTTTTGAGTGGGATTGCTTATGACTCGATTACTATGGAGCGGAATCTCTTGACCTAGCTCTCGATCTGATATTACTTGCCTTGAACCGCTGCTGGGTCGTCCATTTATATACAGAGGTCGACGCCCAGCGGCTCTCAGAGTCCCGGCCGGCTCATAAACAGTGTCCTACTCGGTCTCTAACTTATTCTCGCCTTATAATACAAGTCGTGTACATATGGCAGTTTATCTCTACGGGCCATAAGTCGCCTCTGGGCTTTGGGACCTTAACTGAACTGCCATCTTCAACCTTGGTCTTGGGCTTCAAGACTATTTGTAGGTATAACTTTCCCCTCCTGGGCGGGTCATACTAATAGTTATATCCCCAACTTTAGGCCCCAGATTTATTTGAACTGGTTCATGTCAATCTTCAACACTTAAGAAAAATCTTCTGCTCATTGCTTATGAAATTTTTGTAACCCGCCATAATGTCATCCTTTGGATTTGCGGTAACCTACCATGACGTCACCCGCCATAAATGCACGTTTTGTCCAATGTATCTCAACAGATATTTATCTTAATGACCTTCCCAAAAATCGAGGCGTCCTCATAGTTGGATAACTTATGTTTTCGGCCTCCTCATTTTTCGCGCCCTTTTACCGGTCTTTTCTTATAAATAGACCCGACCAGGTCTTTCTTCATTCTCCACTTCCTCTTCTTCTTCCTCTCGCACCCCAACTGTCGCTCGAGCTCCTCCGCCGCCGCAGCGCACATCGTCTCCGTCAACCTTGGCCGCTGCATCAGCCTGAATCCGTCCAAAGAACGGCGGCGCCCCTCCGCAACAGATCTGCCACTGTAAGTTTTCCCCTTTCTGCATCTTAGATCCTGCTACCTCTTGAGCACTGCGTTGGATTTCCCCGAAGAGGAGAGGATGATGCAGTAAAGTAGAGTAAGTATTTCCCTCAGTTTTTGAGAAGCAAGGTATCAATCCAGTAGGAGACCACGCAGAAGTCCCTCCTACCTACACAAAACGATAGCAACTCGCAACCAATGCTTAGGGGTTGTCAATCCCTTCACGGTCACTTTCGAGAGTGAGATCTGATAGAGATAATATTTTTGGTATTTTTGATAGATAGATGCAAAGTAAAAAGTAAAGGTAAAGTAAAAACAAAGCAAGCAAATAAAGTGATATAGATTGATATGATGAGAATAGACCCGGGGGCCATAGGTTTCACTAGTGGCTTCTCTCAAGAGCATAATTATTCTACGGTGGGTGAACAAATTACTGTTGAGCAATTGACAAAATTGAGCATAGTTATGAGTATATCTAGGCAATGATCATGTATATAGGCATCACATCCAAAACAAGTAGATCGAAACAATTCTGCATCTACTACTATTACTCCACTCATCGACCGCTATCCAACATGCATCTAGAGTATAAAGTAAAAACAGAGTAACGCCGTAAGCAAGATGACATGATGTAGAGGGATAAATTCATGCAATATGATAAAAAACCATCTTGTTATCCTCGATGGTAACAATACAATACGTGCCTTGCAACTCTTTCTATCACTTAGTAAGGACACCGCAAGATTGAACCCAAAGCTAAGCACTTCTCCCATTGCAAGAACTACCAATCTAGTTGGCCAAACCAAAAAGGGTAATTCGAAGAGACTTGCAAAGATGACTCAATCATACATAAAAGAATTCCAAGAAGAATCAAATATTTTCCATAGATAATACTGGATAATAAACCCACAATTCATCGGTCTCAACAAACACACCGCAAAAAGAACATTACATCGAATAGATCTCCACGAGAGAGGGGGAGAACATTGTATTGAGATCCAAAAAGAGAGAAGAAGACATCTAGCTACTAGCTATGGACCCGAAGGTCTGAAGTAAACTACTCACACTTCATCGGAGGGGCTATGGTGATGATGTAGAAGCCCTTCGTGGTGGATGCCCCCTCCGGCGGAGCTCCGGAACAGGCCCCAAGATGGTATATCGTGGATACAGAAGGTTGCGGCGGTGGAATTAGGTTTTTGGCTCCTGTTCTGATCGTTCGGGGATACGTAGGTATATATAGGAGGAAGGAGTACATCGGTGGAGCTCCAAGGGGCCCACGAGGTAGGGGGCGCGCCCAGGGGGGCAGCGCACCCTCCACCCTCGTGACCTCCTCGGGCACTGCTTGGAGTATGGTCCAAGTCTCCTGGGTCACGTTCGGTTGGAAGATCATGATCCCGAAGGTTTCATTCCGTTTGGACTCCGTTTGATATTCTGTTTCTTCGAAATACTGAAAAAGGCAAAAAACAACAATTCTGGGCTGGGCCTCCGGTTAATAGGTTAGTCCCAAAAGTAATATAAAAGTGGAAAATAAAGCCCAATATAGTCCAAAACAGTAGATAAAGTAGCATGGAGCAATCAAAAATTATAGATACGTTGGAGACGTATCAGGCATCCCCAAGCTTAATTCCTGCTCGTCCTCGAGTAGGTAAATGATAAAAAAGAATTTTTGATGCGGAGTGATACTTTAGCATAATTTCAATGTAAATCTTCTTAATTGTGATATGAATATTCAGATCCGAAAGATTCAAGACAAAAGCTCATATTGATACAAAAATAATAATACTTCAAGCATACTAATCAAAGCAATCATGTCTTTTGAAAATAACATGGCAAAAGAAAGTTCATCCCTACAAAATCATATAGCCTGGCTATGCTCCATCTTCCCCACACAAAATATTTAAATCATGCACAACCCCGATGGCAAGCCAAGCAATTGTTTCATACTTTAACATTTTCAAAACTGTCTCAATCTTCACGCAATACATGAGCGTGAGCCATGGATATAACACTTATAGGTGGAATAGAAGGGTGGTTGTGGAGAAGATAAAAGGAGGGAAGATAGTCTCACATCAACTAGGCGTATCAACGGGCTATGGAGATGCCCATCAATAGATATCAATGTGAGTGAGTAGGGATTGCCATGCAACAGATGCACTAGAGCTATAAGTATATGAAAGCTCTACAAAAGAAACTAAATGG
Source organism: Triticum aestivum (assembly GCF_018294505.1). NCBI lineage: Eukaryota > Viridiplantae > Streptophyta > Magnoliopsida > Poales > Poaceae > Triticum > Triticum aestivum. The sequence goes on from NC_057807.1 coordinate 152,808,676, forward strand.
GTGTGCATCCAACTTGCTTGCTCACGAAGACCTAGGGCATTTTGAGGAAGCCCATCATTGGAATATACAAGCCAAGTTCTATAATGAAAAATTCCCACTAGTATATGAAAGTGACAAAATGAGACACTCTCTATCATGAAGATCTTGGTGCTACTTTGAAGCACAAGTGTGGTAAAAGGATAGTAGCATTGTCCCTTCTCTCTTTTTCTCTGATTTTTTTTATTTGGGCCTTTCTCTTCTTTTTTTTGGCCTCTTTTTTTTACTTTTCGCCCGGAGTCTCATCTCGACTTGTGGGGCAATCATAGTCTCCATCATGCTTTCCTCACTTGGGACAATGCTCTAATAATGATGATCATCACACTTTTATTTTTCTTACAACTCAACAATTACAACTCGATACTTAGAACAAAATATGACTCTATATGAATGCCTCCGGTGGTGTACCGGGATATGCAATGAATCATGAGTGACACGTATGAAAGAATTATGAATGGTGGCTTTGCCACAAATACAATGTCAACTACATGATCATGCTAGAAATATGACAATGATGGAGCATGTCATAATAAACGGAATGGTGGAAAGTTGCATGGCAATATATCTCGGAATGGCTATGGAAATGCCATGATAGGTAGGTATGGTGGCTGTTTTGAGGAAGGTATATGGTGGGTGTATGATACCGGCGAAAAGTGCACGGTATTAGAGAGGCTAGCAAAGGTGGAAGGATGGGAAAAAGTGCGTATAATCCATGGACTCAACATTAGTCATAAAGAACTCATATACTTGTTGCAAAAATCTAGAAGTTATCAAAGCAAAGTATTACATGCATGCTCCCAGGGGGATAGATTGGTAGGAAAAGACGATCGCTCGTCCCCGACCACCACTCATAAGGAAGACAATCAATAAATAAATCATGCTCCGAGTTCATCACATAACGGTTCACCATACGTGCATGCTACGGGAATCACAAACTTCAACACAAGTATTCCTTGAATTCATAACTACTCAACTAGCATGACTCTAATATTACCATCTTCACATCTCAAAACAATTATCAAGCATCAAACTTATCTTAGTATTCAACGCACTCAAAATAAAGTTTCATATATCTTGAACACCAAGTATATTAACATTAAGCGAATTACCATGCTATTAACGACTCCCAAAATAATCTAAGTTAAGCATGAGAGATCAATAGTTTCTTTAAAAAAATACACCACCGTGCTCTAAAAGATATAAGTGAAGAACTAGAGCAAAAATTATCATGCTCAAAAGTTATAAGTGAAGCACTATGAGCAAAACTATCAAGCTCAAAAGATATAAGTGAAGCACTATGAGCAAAACTATCAGGCTCAAAAGATATAAGTGAAGCACATAGAGTATTCTAACAAATTCCAATTCATGTACGACTCTCTCAAAAGGTGTGTATAGCAAGGATGATTGTGGTAAACTAACAAGCAAAGACACAAGTACTACAAGACGCTCCAAGAAAAACACATATCATGTTGGTGAATAAAAATATAGCTCCAAGTAAATTACCGACGGAAGTGGACGAAAGAGGGGATGCCTTCCGGGGCATCCCCAAGCTTTGACTTTTTGGTGTCCTTGGATTATCTTGGGGGTGCCATGGGCATCCCCAATCTTAGGCTCTTGCCACTCCTTGTTCCATAATCCATCAAAAGAATTCACCCAAAACTTGAAAACTTCACAACACAAAACTCAACAGAAATATTGTGAGCTCCGTTAGAGAAAGAAAACAAAAGACTACTTCAAGGTACTGTAATGAACTCATTATTTATTTATATTGGTGTTAACCCTACTGTATTCCAACTTCTCTTTGGTTTGTAAACTAATTTACTAGCCATAGATTCATCAAAATAAGCAAACAACACACGAAAAACAGAATCTGTCAAAAACAGAATAGTCAGTAGCAATCTGTAACTAACGCAAACGTCTGGAACTCTAAAAATTCTACCAAAATAGGAAGTTCTGGAAAATTTGTTTTTTGATCAGAAGAAAAAAGAATCAACACAAAAGCACATTCCTGTGATTTATCATAACTAAATTCGTGCATGTAAAGTTTCTGTTTTTCAGCCGAATCAAATCAACTATCATCGTAGGTTATCCTATATGTCCTACTTGGCACAAACACTAATTAAAACATAAAACCACATCCAAACAGAAGGTAGATGGATTATTTATTCCTAAACAGAAGCAAAAACAAAAAACACAAAATAAAATTGGGTTGCCTCCCAACAAGCGCTATCGTTTAACGCCCTTAGCTAGGCATAAAAGCAAGGATAGATCTAGGTATTGCCATCTTTGGTGGGCAATCCATAAGTGGCTCTCATAATAGATTCATATGGTAATTTTATTTTCATTCTAGGGAAATGTTCCATACCCTTCTTTAAGGGAAATTGGAATCTAATATTCCCTTCCTTCATATCAATAATTGCACCAATCGTTCTAAGAAAAGGTCTACCAAGAACAATAGGACATGAAGGATTGCAATCTATATCAAGAACAATAAAATCTACGGGCACATCATTCCTATTTGCAACAATAAGAACATCATTAATTATTCCCATAGGTTTTTTAATAGTGGAATCCGCAAGATGCAAGTTTAGAGAGCAATCATCAAAATCACGGAAATCTAGCAAATCACATAAAGTTTTGGGGATAGTAGAGACACTAGCACCCAAATCAGACATAGCATGAAACTCATAATCTTTAATTTTAATTTTAATAGTAGGTTCCCACTCATCATAGAGTTTTCTAGGGATAGAAACTTTCAACTCAAGTTTTTCTTCATAAGATGGCATCAAGGCATCAACAATGTGTTCGGTAAAGGCCTTATTTTGACTATAAGCATGAGGAGATTCTATCACGGATTGCAACAGGGAAATACAACCAATCAAAGAGAAATTTTCATAATTAAATTCATTGAGATCCAAAATAGTGGGTTTAGCAACATCACGATTTTTATTTATTTCAATCCCACTTTCATCAATTTCATCATCAAGATCTAGAAACTCCGAATTCTTAGAATGCCTTCTAGGTAAAGGAAGATAATATTCAGATTCAACAATATTCATATTGCAAAACAAAGATTTAATGGGGGACACATCAATAACTTTTAGATCTTCATCTTGATTTTCATAGGGATTGGAAGAACACGCTTTAATAAAGGCATCTTTGGAAGCACGCATCCTAGTGGTTCTTTCCTTGCACTCATCAATGGAAATTCTCATGGCTTTAAGAGACTCATTGATATCATGCTTAGGAGGAATAGATCTAAGCTTTAAAGAATCAATTTCAAGAGAAATTCTACCAACATTCCTAGCCAAATCATCAACTTTAAGCAATTTCTCTTCAAGCAAAGCATTAAAATTCTTTTGTGAATTCATAAACTCTTTAACACTACTCTCAAATTCAGAGGGCATATTATTAAAATTTCCATAAGAGTTATTGTAGGAATTTCCATAATTATTAGAAGGATTACTAGGATAAGGCCTAGGATTAAAATTCCCTCTATAAGCGTTGTTTCCAAAACTATTCCTGCCAACAAAATTCACATCCATAGATTCATTATTATTCTCAAGCAAAGTAGATAAAGGCATATAATTGGGATCAAGAGGAGTATTTTTAGGAGCAAGCATCTTCATAAGTTCATCCATCTTTTCTCTCAAAACATTGATTTCTTCTATAGCATGCACTTTTTTACTAGAAGATCTTTCGGTGTGCCATTGAGAATAATTAGCCATAATATTATCAAGCAATTTGGTAGCATCCCCTAACGTAATTTCCATAAAGGTGCCTCCCGCGGCCGAATCTAAAAGATTTCTAGAAGCAAAATTCAATCCGGCATAAAAATTTTGTATGATCATCAATAAATTCAAACCATGAGTAGGGCAATTGCGAAGCATTAATTTCATTCTTTCCCAAGATAGGGCAACATGCTCATGATCAAGTTGTTTAAAATTCATGATATCGTTCCTAAGAGTGATAATCTTAGAGGGAGGAAAATACTTAGAGATAAAAGCATCTTTGCACTTGTTCCAAGAATCAATACTATTTTTAGGCAAAGATGAAAACCAAACTTTAGCACGATCTCTAAGTGAAAACGGAAATAACTTTAATTTGCCAATATTGTTATCCGTATCTTTCTTCTTTTGCATATCACACAAATCAAAAAAATTGTTTAGATGAGTAGCGGCATCTTCACTAGGAAGGCCGGCGAATTGATCTTTCATAACAAGATTCAACAAAGCGGTATTGATTTCACAAGACTCATCATTATTAAGAGGAGCAATCGGAGTACTAAGGAAATCATTATTATTGGTATTCAAGAAATCACACAATTTGGTATTATCTTGTGCGATGGCAACAAGTAATCCAACACACAAGCAAACAGAAAGGCAACAGGAAAAAGGCAAATGGGAAAGAGAGGAGGAGGTTGGGAAAGAGAGGGCAAATAAAACGACAAGGGTGAAGTGGGGGAGAGGAAAACGAGAGGCAAATGGCAAATAATGTAATGCGAGAGATAGGGATTGCGACGAGTACTTGGTATGGGTGACTTGCTTGCGTGAGCCTCCCCGGCAACGGCGCCAGAAATTCTTCTTGCTACCTCTTGAGCACTGTGTTGGATTTCCCCGAAAAGGAGAGGATGATGCAGTAAAGTAGCATAAGTATTTCCCTCAGTTTTTGAGAGCCAAGGTATCAATCCAGTAGGAGACCACGCACAAGTCCCTCGTACCTACACAAAACGATAGCAACTCGCAACCAATGCTTAGGGGTTGTCAATCCCTTCACGGTCACTTACGAGAGTGAGATCTGATAGAGATAATATTTTTGGTATTTTTGATAGATAGATGCAAAGTAAAAAGTAAAGGTAAAGTAAAAACAAAGCAAGTAAATAAAGTGATATATATTGATATGATGAGAATAGACCTGGGGGCCATAGGTTTCACTAGTGGCTTCCCTCAAGAGCATAAGTATTCTATGTTGGGTGAACAAATTACTGTTGAGCAATTGATAGAATTGAGCATAGTTATGAGTATATCTAGGCAATGATCATGTATATAGGCATCACGTCCAAAACAAGTAGATTGAAATGATTCTGCATATACTACTATTACTCCACTCATCGACCGCTATCCAACATGCATCTAGAGTATTAAGTAAAAACAGAGTAATGTCGTAAGCAATATGACATGATGTAGACGGATAAATTCATGCAATATGATAAAAACCCCATCTTGTTATCCTCGATGGCAACAATACAATACGTGCCTTGCAACTCTTTCTATCACTGAGTAAGGACACCGCAAGATTGAACCCAAAGCTAAGCACTTCTCCCATTGCAAGAACTACCAATCTAGTTGGCCAAACCAAAAAGGGTAATTCGAAGAGACTTGCAAAGATAACTCAATCATACATAAAAGAATTCCGAGAAGAAAAAAATATTTTCCATAGATAATACTGGATCATAAACCCACAATTCATCGGTCTCAACAAACTCACCGCAAAAAGAAGATTACATCAAATAGATCTCCACGAGAGAGGGGGAGAACATTGTATTGAGATCCAAAAAGAGAGAAGAAGCCATCTAGCTACTAGCTATGGACCCGAAGGTCTGAAGTAAACTACTCACACTTCATCAGAGGCGCTATGGTGATGATGTAGAAGCCCTCCGTGGTGGATGCCCCCTCCGACGGAGCTCCGGAACAGGCCCCAAGATGGGATCTCGTGGATACAGAAGGTTGCGGCGGTGGAATTAGGTTTTTGGCTCCTGTTCTCATCGTTCGGGGATACGTAGGTATATATAGGAGGAAGGAGTACGTTGGTGGAGCTCCAAGGGGCCCACGAGGTAGGGGGCGCGCCCAGGGGAGAGCCTAGTCCCTTTGAGTGAGAGCCTAGCAGATGTGGTAAGGTGGGCCTAGCCCCCTTCTGCGAAGCTAACCCGGCTCCAGCCGTAAGCCGCCCATCTGAATAAATTACTTTGGTTTTTCAATGTTTTACCCATACTCATACCTCTGCTAACTCTCACAAGCGGGTGACAAATTCTGGAAGGTCCAATATGACCATGAAGCTACAAAGAAAGCGAGGAAAGCCAAGAAAGCCACTAGGAAAGAGGCTGCAAAAAAACAGGGCAAGAAAGCCACCGCCTCTGACTTGCTTCGGCTAGAAGATTCTTCTAAGTCGGAGGTAGCCCTTGACTCTCTTGGCTCCTTTTTTAACGATCTTATTGACACTGATTATCAGCAGGAGGACACAGGAGCAAGCCATAGCATGGCTGAAGCGGTAACTATCATTTCCTCCAACTCCGAGCCTTTGCCAAGACAGAAAATCCGCAGAGTAACCCGAAAGTAAGATTTTCACATCCCTTAGCTTATCAAGATCCTCAATTTCTTTTGAAGCGACAGATTAATGAGAGCCGGAGGCAGATCCGGACTAGCAAGTATGCGGAGCTCTCCTTTGGCTTGCCAAACACCCCAAGGAAGCGCTAGAATGAGGTCACCTCTGATTTAAATCTCTTTTATCCTTTGGCGGGTCTCACTCGTCAACCACTAAATTCTTCTCACTCGGATTATCAAGAAACTTCCCCTTCCTATGGAGACTCAATGCAGTTCAATCTGCCGGCTTTCAAGACCGCTCGAGGGTAGTAATAACCTTCTTATCCTATATTCATTTCAATTCGTTGTATTTGCCCTTAATCCTTTTGATTTTATGCACTGGAAAAGCCAAGCCCAGCGAAAGGGTCAAGAAGGACAAGCCGGCCGAAGAAACGTAGCCAGAACTTGGAACAACCACGCCTGAATCTTCAACTCATGAGCCGCCACCTGAACCAGCTCAAGACGCACCAACTCCAATTGCTGACCTGCCTACTGAGAGAGCCGTTGATGGTTCAGAAAATCCGGAAGCCCCGAGCCCGGTCAGGATGGATGATCCTCAAGACACTGATGTTGAGATCACCAAAACCGGCTTTGCTGAGCCGGGGAGGCGAAACGTGCTGGCCAAGTGTTCCGCCAAGGAGGAGCTTCTGGAAAACTGCCGGGTCAAGCTTGACTTTGGGGACTATACTCACATGAGTATTGGAGAAGTCGTTTCTGGCTACATGAGCCAAGTGCACAACAGTCATAATCTCGAGATTGACATGGTGAAGCAGATGCACCAAAAATTTGAGGTACAACCCTTTCTCCATATTCATTTATCTTTACTTATGCCAACTCCCAAGTCTATTGCTTATGATGAATAGGCTGTAGACTTAGAAACAAATTTTGTGACATTAGTAACATAGATGGATAAAATATTTACGAAATCCGGCTTACTCCATAGTCCCAAAGGTGTGGCTTAACCAGTATGGTTGAGCCAGTCCTTCATAGGGTTGTATTGAATAAAGTGTTTCAAAACCTTAAACAACAATATGCATTAGCCCCCAAGTGCCAAGTACTCTTGCTTGCAAAGTGCTTGGGACTTTGATGTCATGAACCACCACTTCAAGTAAAATTCTTCAGTAGACATTAGCCCCCAAGTGCCAAGTGTTGTTGCTTGCAAAAGGCTTGGGACTTAATATTGCATCATGATTGTCCTGATTTTGACCCGGTATTTGTACACGCCACCACTAGTCAACTTGAGTCAGAAATATCTGATCTGAAGAACCGCCTTGAGGCTCAAGAGATGGAAACCCAAAGAGCTGACTCCAAGTTTAAATTCAGCATTTCTGAACAAGAAAAACTGAAGAAAGACTTTGAAATGGAGAAAAAGGCCTGGGCTGATGAAAAAATTGCGTTGATTAATCGAGTTGAGAAGGCAGAGGCGGCTCCAGAAAAGGTGACGGGTGAACTATCCGGCATAAAATGCCATGTCTCTCAGATGGTCTCACTGATCTTTGGCAAGTCGCCCTGCAGGTGTTAAATACATGAACCTTCAATTGATCATATAAATTGGAATTGACTCACCTAACAATGTTTATGTCCCAGGAGTTCAAATCTGAACCAAGATATGCTGATCAAACTGAAGGCGGTTTATACGCTAGTGGAACAACTGTACACCAGGTCTCAGCGTGCCCTAGCCTCGGTGGCCCTGTCCAATGAAGTGCCCACACTCCTGGTAGATGTGCTAAAGAAACTTTCTGTGCAACCCCAGCGATTCACCGAACTAAGCTAATCGTCTGTGAGAGCCGGAGCTGTGGCTACCTTAAGTCGGGCCAAAGCTTGGCTACCAGAGCAAGACCCGGTCGACCTCGCCACTGGCTACCCAAGCTTTAAGGAAGATGGCACTTCCTTTGAAAAGGAAGATTTCGCCGCTTGCATGAAAGAGATACGCCCTTTGGCCACTTTGATAGCTGATGAAGAAGATCTCTTGAAGTACCAGCCGGGCTATGATGGGGAGAACTGGAGAATTCCAACGCCTCATTACAATGTGACCAGCCTGATCCCCCCACTCCATAAGCATACCTTCGCCCCTGAAGTTAACCCGGCGGGACTAGTTGATGATGAAGCCGAATTTGAAGCTTTGAATGGCATTGACTGGTCATCATCGACCTTCTAGGAAAGGGAACAGGGCGAAGAAGTGGAGAGGGCTAACCTGGACGCTTCAGGCCAGCACGAGAGTTAATCCGCCGTGGCGGCTCATACCTGTGATGTGCTAAAAAACAATATGAATCATTTGGACTCAAGGAGTCGTGTAATAGAATATAAATAACTTTGATTTTGTCGTGCCATCGTGCACGTTTTTGGTGCTTAATACTATTAAGCCGCCATGTTATATCACCCGTGTTATACTTTTCATCTGCTTTCCTTATGTTTGACCAGTCTTTTAACTGTCCTGCACATAGAAATAGATCACAAGATCCCTTGACGGCCGACCGCAAGGCGGGTCATAATAGCTTAATACATTAATATAGAAAAAGAATCACAGATAAGCTTGTTGTAACATATAATGTTGAAACACAACTATAATCTTATACCTGTGATCTTTTGATTTGCACCGCCGGTTTATACGACCCGGATAGTAAGGGTAATAATCCAATCTTTGGAAACCAACACTTCCAAAGGTATGATGACTCTTATATATTGGCGACTTATCAGCCAAAATCAAGCCGGGTTAAAATAAACCACACTTGTACTTTTAAGCCTCAAAAAAGTCTCAAATCAAATAAAGACTGCTTTCAAAGAAAACTTAAACCAAATAGAATATAAAAAATTCAAGGCTTCTGATTCGAATACGATCAGTAAACCGTTCCAAATGGGTTAAGCTAGGATTCGAATATGATCATGTAGCCCCCAGTGGCTTTGGCATTGCGCCGATCAAGAGGGTACCGATAGCTATGTTCTCTTTGGTTCGAATACGACCTATGTTTGAACAGGAAGCCCCTAATGACCTTGAGAGTTTTTTAACGACTCTGATTCGAATACGATCAAAGTCAGTTCCCAAAAGGGGTTGAGCTGTGATTCGAATACGATCAAGAAGCCCCCTAGTGAGCTCGGCAGTGTGCTAATCAAGAGGGCACCGACAGCTATGTTCTCTTTGGTTCAAATACGACCTATGTTTAATAGGAAGCCCCTAATGATCATAAGGTTTTACAGCTAGATTCGAATACGATCATAAGCCGGATCAAACGGGCCAAGCTAGATTCGGATACGATCAGCCCCCAAGTGATCATTTGAGATGACAATGACAATGAAAATGACATATTACCTTTGAGGATGAAAAAAGGACAGAGGTCTTGCTTTATTATTTACATAATATATACATCGTCAAAATATGTACATCATGAGAGCTGGTAGCTCAAGTGTAATAAGGCCGAAGATGAGCCATATTCCATGGCCGGCGGGTCTCCTCCTCCGACTTATGTGAGTCTTTGTGCTCTCGAACATCAATAAGGTAGTATGACCCATTGTACAAGTTCTTGCTTACCACAAAGGGCCCTTCCCAAGGTGGGGATAACTTGTGTGCATTAGTTTGATCCTGGATGAGCCGGAGCACCAAATCACCTTCCTGAAAGGTTCTGGACCTAACCCGGCGGCTATGATAGGGGCGCAGGCCCTGTTGGTAAATCGCCGAGCGAGCTTCTACCAAGTCACGCTTTTCATCTAACAAGTCAAGTGCATCCTGACGCTCTCGTTCATTGTCCGCCTCAACATAAGCCGCCACACGGGGCGAGTCATGATGGATGTCACTAGGGAGAACCGCCTCAACTCCATAGATCATGAAGAACGGCGTATAACCCGTAGACTTGTTGGGAGTAGTGTTGATGCTCCATATCACAGAGGGTAACTCCTCAACCGAACAACCCGGCGTCCGTTGCAAGGGGACCAAAAGCCGGGGCTTGATGCCTTTCAAGATTTCCTGATTGGCTCTCTCAGCTTGACCATTGGATTGGGGGTGATCTACCGATCAAACATCAAGCTGAATATGCTCTCATTGACAAAATTCATCCATGGCGCCTTTAGACAGATTAGTACCATTGTCAGTTATAATGTTGTGTGGAAAGCCAAAGGGAAATATCACCTTCTTCATGAACTGAACCGCCGTGGCTGCATCACACTTACTAACTGGCTCTGCCTCAACCCACTTTGTAAATTTGTCAACCGCCACCAAAAGTTAGGTCTTTTATCTTTCGATCTTTTGAAAGGCCCAACCATGTCAAGCCCCTAGACTGCAAACGGCCAAGTAATTGGAATCATCCTCAACTCTTGAGCCGACACATGAGCACGTCTTGAGAACTTCTGACAACCTTCACATTTACTGACCAGATCCTCTGCATCAGCATGAGGTGTCAGCCAATAAAATCCATGATGGAAAGCCTTGGCCACAAGGGATTTTGACCCGACATGATGGCCACAATCCCCTTCATGAATCTCACGTTCTTGGCCTTCTTCAGGAGAGACACAACACTGAAACGCTCTAGTGACACTGCGATGATGCAACTAGCCATTGGCAATTGTCATTGACTTAGACCACCGGGTTATATGCCTGGCCAAGGTTTCATCCTCAGGCAACTCGCCCCGGGTCATGTAAGCCATGTATGGCATTGTCCAATCTGGGATGACGTGAAGAGCCACCACCAATTGTGCTTCTGGGTCAGGAACAGCCAAGTCTTCCTCTGTAGGTAACTTGACAGAAGGATTATGCAGAATATCCAAGAAAGTATTAGGCAGCACCGGCTTACGCTGAGAACCCAGCCGTATTAAGGCATCGGCCGCCTCGTCCTTTCTGCGGTCAATGTTCTCCACTTGGTAACACTTAAAATTTCCAGCAATGGCATCAACTTCATGATGATAAGCCGCCATGGGAGGATCCTTAGAATCCCACTTGCCTGATACTTGTTGAGCCACCAAATCTATGTCGCCAAAACACCTTACCCGGCTTAAGCTCATCTCCTTAGCCATCCGAAGACCATGGAGTAAGGCCTCATACTCAGCTGCATTGTTAGTACAGGGAAACATCAACCGTAGCACATAACAAAATTTGTCACCTCGAGGGGAAGCTAAAACAACTCCGGCCCCCGAGCCCTCCAATTGCCTGGACCCATCAAAGTGAATAGTCCGATACGTGTTGTGTGGCTTCTCTTCAGGCATCTGCAGTTCTGTCCAATTGTTGATGAAATCCACTAGTGCTTGAGACTTGATAGCAGTACGTGGCCCCAGTTCAATGGCCCACTTGGCGACTCGTCCTGTGGCTTCTCTGTTTTGAATGATATCTCCCAAAGGAGCAGAATTGACCATAGTGATGAGATGACCCTGGAAATATTGCTTAAGCTTCCGGCTTGCCATGAATACCCCACAAACGAGCTTCTGCCAATGTGGATGCCTTTGCTTGGACTCAATAAGCACCTCACTAATATAATAAACCATCCGTTGAACCGGATGATCTTTACTAGCCTCCTTGCGCTCCACCATGATGGCCACACTGACAACCCGCGTGTTAGAAGCCACATATAATAATAATGGATCCTTATCAATGGGAGCAGCAAGGACCGGCGGCTTAGCTAGCTGTCTCTTCAAATCTTCAAAGGCAGCGTTAGCAGCATCACGCCAGACGAAGTTATCTGTTTTCTTCATCATTTGATACAGTGCTATAGCCTTCTCACCTAACCAGCTTATGAACCGGCTTAGAGCAGCGATACGACCCACCAAACGCTAAACATCATTGATGCACGCCGGTTTAGCCAGAGAGGTGATTGCCTTGATCTTCTCCGGGTTAGCCTCGATGCCCCTGTTAGAAACCAGAAAACCCAAAAGCTTGCCTGCTGGCACGCCAAAAACACACTTGGTCGGGTTAAGCATCATCTTGTAGACCCGAAGATTGTCAAAGGTCTCCTTCAGATCATCTATCAAGGTCTCCTTTTCTCTGGATTTCACCATAATGCCATCCACATAAGCATGAACATTGCACACAATCTGATTATGAAGACAATTCTGCACACACCGCTGGTAAGTCGCCTGGGCACTCTTGATCCCAAAAGGCATAGACACATAGCAGAAGGCTCCAAACGGAGTAATGAACACCGTCTTCTCCTGGTCCTTATCTGCCATCTTGATCTGATGATAACCAGAGTAAGCATCCAAAAATCTCAAACGCTCACAACCCGCCGTAGCATCAATAATTTGATCAATACGAGGGAGAGCGAAAGGATCAGCCGGACAAGCTTTGTTTAAGTCCGTGTAATCCGCACACATACGCCAAGTGTCGTTCTTCTTAAGCACCAGCACCGGGTTAGCCAACCACTCCAGATGAAAAAGTTCAACAATGAACCCGGCCGCCAAGAGCTGGGCCACTTCCTCACTAATGGCCTTACGCCTCTCCTCACTGAACCGCTGAAGAAACTACTTGACCGGCTTAAATTTTGGATCAATATTAAGAGTGTGCTCGGCGAGTTCTCTCGGTACACCCGGCATGTCAGAAGGTTTCCATGCAAAGATGTCCCAACTCGATGAGCGTGATTTCCTATTTGGGATCCAGATTGGCATTGATACTGAACTACTTAGATGAGTCGCCTGGAACAAAGTCAACAAGCTTAGTATCATCGGCCGACTTAAACTTCATGGCCGGCTCATGCTCTATGGTTGGTTTTTCAAAGACGTCATGTCCACCGGGTCAACATTGTCCTTGTAGAACTTCAACTCCTCTATTGCACAAACAGATTCGCGGTAAGAAGCATCACCTTCCTCGCATTCCAAGGCTATCTCCTGGCTCCCATGCACTGTGCTGGTGCCTTTATGACCCGGCATCTTGAGCTGCAAATAAACATAACACAGCCTCGCCATGAACTTGGCATAAGTCGGCCGCCCAAAGAGGGCATGATACGTGCTCTTGATTTTGACAACCTCAAAGGTTAACTTCTCCGCCCTGGAATCATGTTCATCTCCAAAGGCCACTTCCAGCTCAATCTTACCCACTGGGTATGTCGACTTACCAGGAACCACTCCATGAAAAACAGTGTTGGAAGTCTTGAGATTTTTGTCAGTCAAACCCATGCAATGAAAGGTCTCATAATAGAGGATATTAATGATGCTGCCTCCATCCATGAGCACCTTAGTGAACTTGTATCCACCAGCCTGAGGTGCTACCACCAAGGCCAGGTGACCCGGATTATCAACCCAGGGAGGGTGATCCTCCCTACTCCATAGAATAGGCTGCTCAGACCATCTCAAATAACGAGGAACTGCCGGCTCAACAGTGTTCACAGCCCTCTTATGAAGCTTTTGGTCTCGTTTGCACAAACTGGTGGTGAACACATGATATTGTCCACTATTCAGCTACTTTGGATGGCTCTGGTATCCACCCTGCTGCTGTTGTTTGTGACCACCCTAGCCAGATTGCTGGTTGTAACCACCTTGATTACTCTGAGAATTTGAATTTGAACCGCCGCCCGGGCCATGAAAACCGCCGCCACCTAAGCCGGTGCCCTGCCCATGATTACCGTCGAACATGTTTGAATTTTCGAAAGCCTTCACGATCGTGCAGTCCTTCCATAGGTGAGTGGCCGGTTTCTATGGGGTGTCGTGTCTCGGACAGGGCTCATTAAGCAACTGCTCAAGTGTGGGGCTTGACCCGCCGGACCGAGGGGGTGGCCTCCCCTTACGTCATTGATTGTTGCCCTGCGCATTTGTGTTAGCCACAAACTCCAAGCTACCATCAGCCTTACGTTTATTATTGCCTCCTTGATTTGCCAGGTTATGCTGAGGGCCCTTGCCCTTGCCATTCTTTTTTCCCTTCCCTGTCTTTTCATCATCAGACTCAGGATCCTTTGTACTCTCAGAGTTGGCGTACTTGACCAGAGCCGCCGTCAGTGTACCCATATCATTACAATCACGCTTGAGCCGCGCTAGCTTCATCTTCAGAGGCAAAAAATGACAATTTTTCTCCAACATTAAGACTGCAGAGCCGGCATCCATCTTATCAGACGAATGTATTATGGCTTTGACCTGGCGCACCCAATGGGTCGTGGACTCACCTTCCTCCTGCTTGCAATTAGTCAAATCCACAATTGACATGGGCTGCTTACATGTATCATTGAAGTTCTGAATGAACCGGGCTTTTAACTCTGCCCATGACCCGATGGAATTAGGCGGTAGCCCCTTCAACTAAGTGCGGGAAGTCCCATCCAACATCATGGTGAAGTATTTTCATGCCCAATATGCGACCCTATCCAAAAGGAACTCGAAGGTCCCACCAAGGATAGACCCGCATATTGAAACACTTTTGCAAGGTGGATATCATAACATCAACATTACATAATAGATGGGGATACATAAAAAAGGCATACAATGCCACACGAATACAACATCATCTCATACATAAGATCAACATCCGACTACGAATGAAACACAAACAGAAGCTCAAACGACATCCACCCTGCTAGCCCAGGCTGCCGACCTGGAACCTATCCCCTGATCGAAGAAGAAACAGAAGAAGAACTCCAAGGCAAGCAAACATTGCTCTCGCGTCATGATCATCGCATAACCTGTACCTGCAACTGTTCTTGTAGTAATCTGTGAGCCGCGAGGACTCAGCAATCCCATTACCATGGGTATCAAGACTAGCAAACCTTAATGGGAAAGGCAGGGGTAAAGTGGTGAGGTTGCAGCAGCGGCTAAGCAAGTATGGTGGCTAACATACGCAAATAAGAGAGAGAAGAGAAGCAAAGGAACGGTCGTGAAGCTAGCAATGATCAAGAAGTGATCCTGAACTCCTACTTACGTCAAACATAACCCGAAGACCGTGTTCACTTCCCGGACTACGCCGAGAAGAGACCATCACGGCTACACACGTGGTTGATGCATTTTAATTCGGATCTGGTGTCAAGTTATCTACAACATGACATTAACAAATTCCCATCTTCCACATAACTTCGGGCACGACTTTCGAAAGTTTAAACCCTGTAGGGGTGTCCCAACTTAGCCCATGATAAGCTCTCGCGATCAACGAAGGATATTCTTTCTCCCAGGAAGACCCGATCAGTCTCGGAATCCCGGCTTACAAGACATTTCGACAATGGTAAAACAAAACCAGCAAGACCGCCCAATGCGCTGACATCCCGATAGGAGCTGCACATATCTCATTCTCAGGGCAACACCGGATGAGCAATCCGTACAACTAAAACCAGAGCTCAAGTTTCCCTGAGGGGGCGCTGCAAAGGGCTATGGTTCGGACCAACACTTAGACAAGCATTGGCCCTGGGGGGCTAAAATAAAGATGACCCTCGAGAGAGTGACTCCCAAGGGAAAAGTAGGTGGTCGTGAGGCAAATGGTAAAACCAAGGATGGGCCTTGCTGGAGGAGTTTTATTCCAAGCGAACTGTCAAGGGGGTCCCATAAATCACCCGACCGCGTAAGGAACGCAAAATCCGGGAACATAACACCGGTATAACGGAAACTAGGGCGGCAAGAGTGGAACAAAACACCAGGCATAAGGCCGAGCCTTCCATCCTTTACCAAATATATAGATGCATTAATAATATAAGAGATATTGTGATATCCCAACATAACCCTGTCCACCATGGAGCAATCTTCAACTTCACCTGCAACTAACAACGCTATAAGAGGGGCTGAGCGAAGCGGTAGCATAGCCAAACAACGGTTTGCTAGGAAGGCTGTCAAAGGTTAGAGGTTCATGGCAATTTGGGAGGCTTGAAGAGCAAATGATAGGTAGCGCAGCAAAGCGATAGAGCGAAGCAACTAGCATAGCAATGATAGTAGTGAGATCCAGGGTAGCGGTCATCTTTCCTCAAATCCCGCAAGGAAGAAGAACGAGTCCATGAAGAAGATGAAGCCACGAAGACGAACCACACGTAGACGAACGCATCCTCACAATCGCAACGAAACGGGAACTATCAAGAAGAAGCACACAACATGGTAAACACACCGCACATAGAGACATGATGCACAACCAAACATGATGCATGACAAAGCTAGATAAGGCTACTCATGGCAAGAGATTATGCAAACAAGAGCAACACATCAAAGCAAGTTAGATGAGGCCGGAAACAACATATAACAATTCCGGTAAGTCCTCATATGCAAGTTTCAAAGTTGGTCCCGATCTGAACAAACATTAAGTTGAAGTTGTTAAACAGCAAGTTAAGATGCTCCAAGATGATCTACACGAGATTCTAGTCAAGTTACATATAAAGTTCATTTAGTTCGGAGCTACGGCCTAGAAGATATGAGCAAAACAAGTTAAGCATGGCATTGATGCAAAATGCAAACAAACATCAAGCAAACACCTCAAAACAAGGATGCAACATGGTAATATGAAGCTAAATGCAAAATCAAGCAAGTTTCATATATACCACACTCAAAACGGAGCAACGGTTCAACACATACACTCTATACAAGCTATAACAACAATCTGTCCAAAACAGCAACTAGGCATCTTGCAAGCATCAAAACAATAAGCTACAGCACCCCAACATAATGAAAAAAGGCATGGGCATGAAGTACAGGTAAGGCATGACAAAACATGAACACTGAGCTAACTCCAGAAATCACTAGAACATGCTCAAAAGGACATGGCAAGATTGCAAATAATAACAGTTTCGGGCTTAGCAGAAATAACATCAGGTTGCAATGTTTAGAGCTATCAAACAACATGTTACAGGAACTTAACATGGCAAAAAAAAGGCATGGCATGAATCTACTAATTGCATAGAACAAAAGTCCTTTAATGACCATGAGCCAAAAAGGAACAGAAGATATGATGGCACCCATGTAAACATGGCAAATGATATGACAGATTCATACATGGCAGGAACAACAATAAGTAGGCATGTTGGTGAGCTTGAACCACTCACCACAGAGCAATACATGACATGGCAAGGCAACCAATAGCAAGAATACATATTTATGAAGCTAAGCATGGCAAGAGCAAGTTCATAGGATGCATGTATCACTAGCAACAACCATGGCAACATTGAACTTAATGTTAAAAGGCTGACAGCAACATTATTTAGCAAGTTTGGAGCAAGATAACAACATGTTACAGCAGGCTATAAATGCAACCAGGGGCATGAATGGATATAACATGACATTTATAACAAAACATCCTTAGTGAACATCTCCAGATTATGCATAGAATGACTTGTAGTAGCAGGTTTACATGGCAACAAAATATAACAGAATCAGTCAGGAAAACAGCAACAGCATGTACACTACTTAACAAGCTTGATGCACTCAGTAAAAGACTCACAAAAATACATGGATAGCACCCCTGTAAAGATGGCATATCATAGTTCAAAACTCATGTAGAGCTCATGCTCATAGGATGCACACATCAAATGCAACAAAAATGACAAATCACCAAGTTATAACAGTTTCAGAAGATTAACATCATATAGCACTCTTGCAACGATGATTCAGGCATCAAGATGGACTCAAATGAACATGATGCAATGGAAAGAAATGAAGTACCCGTTGAGTCGAATAATTTGACATATTATACGCATGAAACGGAGTAGTATGCAACAAGTTATGATGCGTTGAACAGGGCATAAAAATACTGCAGATCTGGGGACTTGGTAGAATTTCACCTCGGGGACAATGTGGAGGGGCGATCCGGGGCGGAGGCATTTGGATCGGGGGCTTGGTGGATCTGATCCAGATCCGGTGGATCCGGCCGGAGAACGAACTCCGGCGACAGCAGCGACCTCCGGCGAGGTGGCGGCCGGCGGGGAATGCATGGGACGCGGGGCGGCGCGGCGCAGAGCTCCTCCGGCGAGCTCCGGCGGCCGGAGACGAGGCCCAGCCGGGCGGCGCGCCGGCGAGGGAGGCGACGCGTGGCAGGACGGCGCAGAGGCCGGCGGCGGGGCCGGGCCGCGGAGGAGACGGTCGGGGCGGCAGCGGAGCGCGCTCGGCCGGCGGCGGCACGGAGCAGGACGGTGGCCGGCGGAGGCGGCGACGGACGCGGGCGGCGAGGCGGCGGAGGGAGCGCGCCGGCGGGCGGTGGCGAGCGCCGACAGCGGGCGGCGCAGGCGCGGGGCGAGGCACTTGGCGGGTGGCGGCGGGGAAGCCCGGGAGGCAACGTGGCGTGACCTGGTTGGCTGAGGGAGGCGGCGGCGGACGTGTCCGGCGCTGCACAGACGCGTCCGGCGCGCGGAGGAAGAAGAAGGCTAGGGTTTCGGGGGATTCATCCGCGAATTTCGGGGGAGAAACACATATTTATAGGTAGAGGGAGCTAGGAGACTCCAAATGGGGAGCGGTTTTCGCCCACACGATCGTGATCAAACGACCAAGAGCATGGAGGGGAGTTTGCTGGGTTTTGGGCCACTTTGGGAGGGGTGTTCGGCTGCAAACAAATGAGGCTTTTACGATTCCCCGGTTAACCGTTGGAGTATCAAACGGACTCCAAATGGCACGAAACTTGACAGGCGGTCTACCGGTGGTATACTAAGGCCGCTTGGCAAACCTCGGGCCATTCCGAGAAAGTTGAACACGCGCTCACAACGAGAGGCAAAAAGGGGACGCCGGAGGACATAGGAGTTTCGGATTGCAAAACGGACAACGGGGAAAAATCTTGGATGCATGAGACGAACATGTATGCAAAATGAAATGCACATGATGACATGATATGAAATGCAGATGATGACATGGCAAAGTGCAACACGCAAGCAAATGACATGGCAAGGATGGCGAATAACTGGCGGACACCTAGCGCATCGAATCCAGGGCGTTACAACTCTCCTCCACTAACAAGAGATCTCGTCCCGAGATCTTAGGACCGAGACGGAAGGGAAAAGGGATGAGGTGAAACGAGAACTCAAATGAAGAAGCAAAGAATCGAGAGCACTCGAGAAGAAGAGAGGAACGACGAGAATGACGAGAATCGAAAGCTCACTGAATCAGATAGACTATGAAACCACTCTGGTTAGAACAAGATAGGAAACGAATAAGATCGAAAGGATTTAGGCAGCACTCCGGCTGAAACTTGGAGGAATAGAACGCGAGATTGAGAGGATGGAATGATACTTGACGAGAGGAACGACACAATGCCTCCAGAATAATTGAAAGAGTTGCTCGAAAAGAACGGAGAAGACAATGACAACTTGTGCCACGAATGAAATTGAAAGCAACCTTAGAAGAAAATATTGAACGGAGTTGTTGAGAAAATCAACAACGAAAAGAATAAGCTTGTTGTGGACTTATAGATAACATCTCAAAATTATGACGTGATCTCCGACCACAAGCGGAAAAGATTTAATAGCTGAGAAGAACGAAGAAATGCAAAACTCCACTTCAAAAGGATACGGAGAATTAATTCGCTTCGAGATGCGAGAAGACAAGATACTTGAACTCCTTCCAGAAGAATCTTGATGAACACTTCAGGAATGAATTAAATCATGAAGAACCACCTTGAAGAACTCCGGTAACAAAAGGATGATGAGATAGAATTGAATAATGAAAGAATAAGATGAGGATTGCGATGATTTAGATGGAGGTTCCGACGAGATGGTCGAGGAAAATTTGAACTCCGGAAAAGAAAAAGATGAAAACATTTGGAACTAGAATTTATTCATCAAGAACAAACTCCGAAGGAAGGGATTACTCACTTTGAATGAAATAAGAATAAGATTTATTGTATTATTATCCTCCATCAATCAAATTGATGCGAAGCAACGGATTTGCATACTACTTATTCGCGTTGGAAAAGATTGAGAAGTGACATATCGCAAACTTGAGAAGGTCTTCATGAATCACCGGTAGGATTAAAAAGAACAAATGAAATAATATAATGACAAAGGAAAAAGAATCTGAATGAACCACCGTAAGAATTCAAAAATGACTGACGAAAGATAATGAATCGCCGGGAAGAATTAGAAGAACAAATATGCTCAAGAGGATTTAGATGCAAAAGAACGAAGAGATCATGAAGCGTCGCGATAAATGGATAACGGTAGATGGAATGTGAGGACGAAGAATTCTTCTGGGACGATGGTCTCCGGTTAAAAGGAACGGGAAAACAACTCCTGTCATACTCCGGATGGCTAAGAAAAGAATATCTGCAAAATGGAATAATTCGAGAGGATAGCATAATGCTAGAACCACGAATCTTCGAGAGAATAGACAAGATTTAGAGGAAAAACTCTTCTTCGGTCTTTGAATGTTGAGAATGACGACGAGAAACACCACCAAAAATTGTTGATATACTCCGGGAGAAAGAAAAGCGAAGAGGTTGAGCCAACAATGAAAAGAATTTGAAAGCGATCATGGAGAAGGCATGTGACTGATGGAATCCATTCTTACGTCACACTTTGAAAAGAATTAGAGTATAGCTCCAGGGAAATTAGAAGAGTCAGGTAAGATCCTGGGAAAAGACCTGTGGGTTAGGGCCCACTGAAGAAAACACCATTGGAAAGGATTGTTGAACAGATAAATGATGCACTGGAACAATTGAGATATTTGAATGAGGTGACAACCTCGAATTAATTCAAACACAGACGAATCTTCTGAGCTGTCTTCCGAACTCCAGAATGATTGAATGGCGAGAGGCAAACGAGCAAGGAGAACACTTGATCCTAAGGAAAAGAATGTGATCAACCCGAAAAACTTGAATTGAGTGCACCGGAAAAAGAAAAGGGATGGATGACGAACAAGACGAGAATTCACCGGTTGAAATAATTGAGGGAAGACTGAAGAGGTTCCGCACGAATGAAAATTGATGATCGAAAGAGACTCAGGCTCCGGGAAGAAAAAGGGTGGGAGGGCGGGAAAACAAAGGCAACTTGGAAGGGGAAACCGACGAATATCTTGAAGAGAAAACACCAGTTGAAATCATTGAGGAAAGAAAGCAAAGACTTCGCACGAGTAGAATGGATACTCGATTATGGACTCCGATTCCAATAAGAAGAAGGGTGGGCGGGTGGGAAAACCAACGACAACTTCGGATGGGGGAAAACAACATCGATTGAAAAGAGGCTGAGGATTGATCTCCCCAAAGACAGAGGTTTGAGTCAACTTGACGAGAGATGCACCGGATGAAAAGAGTTGAGAACCAACAAACGGAAAACCAACTGCGTGATCCTAAAGAAAATTTGAAGAGGAAGAGAAGTAATTCAAAACACCTACGTCAAGATTCCTCACCAGAGCGACGAAGGGGAAGAGGAGTAAAAAGAATTCCTACTCTATGATATAACTAAACTCCGAAAATAGTTTTCTTCTAGACTCAACAACGGCCAAACTACACGATCAATCAAGGGGGCTCCTAAGGTCGATCGAGGCTCTGATACCAACTTGTCACGCCCAATATACGACCCTATGCAAAAGGAACTCGAAGGTCCCACCAAGGATAGACCCGCATATTGAAACGCTTTTGCAAGGTGGATATCATAACATCAACATTACATAATAGATGGGGATACATACAAAAGGCATACAATGCCACACAAATACAACATCATCTCATACATAAGATCAACATCCGACTACGGATGAAACACAAACAGAAGCTCAAACGACATCCACCCTGCTAGCTTAGGCTGCCGACCTGGAACCTATCCCCTGATCGAAGAAGAAACAGAAGAAGAACTCCAAGGCAAGCAAACATCGCTCTCACGTCATGATCATCGCATAACCTGTACCTGGAACTATTGTTGTAGTAATCTGTGAGCCACGAGGACTCAGCAATCCCATTACCATGGGAATCAAGACTAGCAAAGCTTAATGGGAAAGGAAGGGGTAAAGTGGTGAGGTTGTAGCAGCGGCTAAGCAAGTATGGTGGCTAACATACGCAAATAAGAGCGAGAAGAGAAGCAAAGGAATGGTCGTGAAGCTAGCAATGATCAAGAAGTGATCCTGAACTCCTACTTATGTCAAACATAACCCAAAGACCGTGTTCACTTCCCGGACTACGCCGAGAAGAGACCATCACGGCTACACACGTGGTTGATGCGTTTTAATTCGGATCTGGTGTCAAGTTATCTACAACCGGACATTAACAAATTCCCATCTGCCACATAACCACGGGCACGGCTTTCGAAAGTTTAAACCCTACAGGGGTGTCCCAACTTAGCCCATGATAAGCTCTCGCGATCAACGAAGGATATTCCTTCTCCCAGGAAGACCCGATCAGTCTCGGAATCCCAGTTTACAAGACATTTCGACGATGGTAAAACAAAACCAGCAAGACCGCCCGATGCGCCGACATCCCGATAGGAGCTGCACATATCTCGTTCTCAGGGCAACACCGGATGAGCAATCCGTACAACTAAAACCAGACCTCAAGTTTCCCTGAGGGGGCGCTGCAAAGGGCTCTAGTTCGGACCAACACTTAGACAAGCATTGGCCTCGGGGGGCTAAAATAAAGATGACCCTCGAGAGAGCGACTCCCAAGGGAAAAGTAGGTGGCGGTGAGGCAAATGGTAAAACCAAGGTTGGGCCTAGCTGGAGGAGTTTTATTCAAAGCGAACTGTCAAGGGGGTCCCATAAATCACCCGACCGCGTCAGGAACGCAAAATCCGGGAACATAACACCGGTATAACGAAAACTAGGGCAGCAAGAGTGGAACAAAACACCAGGCATAAGGCCGAGCCTTCCAACTTTTACCAAATATATAGATGCATTAATAATATAAGAGATATTGTGATATCCCAACATAACCCTGTCCACCATGGAGCAATCTTCAACTTCACCTGCAACTAACAACGCTATAAGAGGGGCTGAGCAAAGCGGTAACATAGCCAAACAACGGTTTGCTAGCAAGGGTGTCAAAGCTTAGAGGTTCATGGCAATTTGGGAGGCTTGAAGAGCAAATGATAGGTAGTGCAGCAAAGCGATAGAACGAAGCAACTAGCATAGCAATGATAGTAGTGAGATCCAGGGTAGCGGTCATCTTGCCTGAAATCCCACAAGGAAGAAGAACAAGTCCATGAAGAAGATGAAGCCACGAAGACGAACCACATGTAGACGAACGCATCCTCATGATCGCAACGAAACAGGAACTATCAAGAAGAAGCACACAACATGGTAAACACACCACACATAAACAAGACATGATGCACAACCAAGCATGATGCATGACAAAGCTAGATAAGGCTACTCATGGCAAGAGATGATGCAAACAAGAGCAACACATCAAAGCAAGTTAGATGAGGCCGGAAACAACATATAACAATTCCGATAAGTCCTCATATGCAAGTTTCAAAGTTGGTCCAGATCTGAACAAATGTTAATTTGAAGTTGTTAAACAGCAAGTTAAGATGCACCAAGATGATCTACACGAGATACATTTAAAGTTCATTTAGTTCGGAGCTACGGCCAAGAAGATATGAGCAAAACAAGTTAAGCATGGCATTGATGCAAAATGCAAACAAACATCAAGCAAACACCTCAAAACAAGGATGCAACATGGTAATATGAAGCTACATGCAAAATCAAGCAAGTTTCATATATAGCACACTCAAAACGGAGCAACGGTTCAACACATACAGTCTATAGAAGCTATAACAACAATCTGTCCAAAATAGCAACTAGGCATCTTGCAAGCATCAAAACAATAAGCTACAGCACCCCAACATAATAACAAAAGGCATGGGCATGAAGTACAGGTAAGGCATGACAAAACATGAACACTGAGCTAACTCCAGAAATCACTAGAACATGCTCAAAAGGACATGGCAAGATTGCAAATAATAACAGTTTCGGGCTTAGCAGAAATAACATCAGGTTGCAATGTTTAGAGCTATCAAACAACATGTTACAGGAACTTAACATGGCAAACAAAGGCATAACATGAATCTACTAATTGCATAGAATAAAAGTCCTTTACTGACCATCAGCCAAAAAGGAACTGAAGATATGATGGCACCCATGTAAACATGGCAAATGATATGACAGATTCATACATGGCAGGAACAACAATAAGTAGGCATGTTGGTGAGCTTGAACCACTCACCACAGAGAAATACATGGCATGGCAAGGAAACCAATAGTAATAATACATGTTTATGAAGCTAAGCATGGCGAGAGCAAGTTCATAGGGTGCATGTATCACTAGCAACAACCATGGCAACATTGAACTTAATGTTAACAGGCTGACAACAACATTATTTAGCAAGTTTGGAGCAAGATAACAACATGTTATAGCAGGCTATAAATGCAACCAGGGGCATGAATGGATATAGCATGACATTTATAACAAAACATCCTTAGTGAACATCTCCAGGTTATGGATAGATTGACTTGTAGCAGCAGGTTTACATGGCAACAAAATATAACCGAATCAGTCAGGAAAATAGCAACAGCAAGTACACTACTTAACAAGCTTGATGCACTCAGTAAAAGACTCACAAAAATACATGGATAGCACCCCTGTAAAGATGGCATATCATAGTTCAAAACTCATGTAGAGCTCATGCTCATAGGATGCACACATAAAATGCAACAAAAATGACAAATCACCAAGTTATAAAAGTTTCCGAACATTAACGTCATATAGCACTCTTGCAACGATGATTCAGGCATCAAGATGGTCTCAAATGAACATGATGCAATGGAACGAAATGAAGTACTCGTTGAGGCGAACAATTATACATATTATACGCATGAAACGGAGCAGTATTCAACAAGTTATGATGCGTTGAACAAGGCATAAAAATACTGCAGATCTGGGGACTTAGTGGAATTTCACCTCGGGGACAAAGTGGACGGGGCGATCCGGGACGGAGGCGTTTGGATTGGGGGCTTGGTGGATCTGATCCAGATCCGGTGGATCCGGCCGGAGAACGAACTCCGGCGACGGCAGCAACCTCCGGCGAGGTGGCGGCCGGCGGGGAAGGCACGCGACGCGGGGCGGCGCGGCGCGGAGCTCCTCCGGAGAGCTCCGGCGGCCGGAGATGAGGCACAGCCGGGCGGCGCACCAGCGAGGGAGGCGACGCACGGCAGGACGGTGCAGAGGCCGGTGGCGGGGCCGGGCTGCGGAGGGGACGGTTGGGGCGGCGGCGGCGGGAGACGGTCGGGGCGGCGGCGGAGCACGCTCGGCCGTCGGCGGCGCGGGGCGGGACGGTAGCCGGCGGAGGCGGCGACGAACGCGGGTGGCGTGGCGGCAGAGGGAGCACGCCGGCGGGTGGCAGTGAGCGCCGGCGGCGGGCGGCGCAGGCGCGGGGCGAGGCACCTGGCGGGTGGCGGCGGGCGCGGGATCGGGCCCACGCGGGCCCCGGATGGGCTCCGCGGGCCGCCGCGGCGGGGAAGCCCGGGAGGCGACGTGGTGTGACGTGGTTGGCTGAGGGAGGTGGCGGCGGACGTGTCCGGCGCGGCACGGACGCGTCCGGCGCGCAGAGGAAGAAGAAGGCTAGGGTTTCGGGGGATTCATCCGCGAATTTCGGGGGAGGAAGACATATTTATAGGTAGAGGGAGCTAGGAGACTCCAAATGGGGAGCGGTTTTCGCCCACACGATCGTGATCGAATGACCGAGAGCATGGAGGGGAGTTTGCTGGGTTTTGGGCCACTTTGGGAGGGGTGTTGGGCTGCAAACAAAAGAGGCTTTTACGGTTCCCCGGTTAACCGTTGGAGTATCAAACGGACTCCAAATGCCACGAGACTTGACAGGCGGTCTACCGGTCATATACCAAGGTCACTTGGCAATCCTCGGGCAATTACAAGAAAGTTTAACACCCGCTCACAATGAGAGGCAAAATGGGGACGCCGGAGGACATAGGAGTGCCGGATTGCAAAATAGACAACGAGGAAAAAGCTCGGATGCATTAGACGAACACGTATGCAAAATGAAATGCACATGATGACATGATATGAAATGCAGACGATGACATGGCAAAGTGCAACAAGCAAGCAAATGACATGGCAAGGATGGCGAATAACTGGCGGACACCTGGCGCATCGAATCCGAGGCGTTACAAGTATTTCACCATCGCAGTGTCATTGACCTCCAGTAACTCCATTGCCATCTTGTAGCTTTCAATCCATGCCCTAGGCTGTAAGTCGGCCGTATAATTAGGCACCTTCCTAGGTCCTTTGAAATCCTTGGGCAAATGCTCGTTACGCAGAGCCGACACCAGACAGGGGACACCTCGGTCCTGATGGCCACGCCTTCCTCAATAGAATTCGTCGGAAAAACCAGAAAAGGCTCGTAAGACGTCAGGTGAGCCGCCTGCTGAGCCGCCCGCTCGGCCTCTTGACGTATTCTGTCCTGATCCACCAAGTTAAAGGATCCATTGCACGCTGGGTCATGCCCGCCTGGATGGTTACGGCGCCCGGCGTTGCTTGAAACGGCCGCCGAGTCCATGTGCCTGCTATAACTCAGGCTTCGGCTTGGACAAGGGGTTGAATGAATCCTGTCCCGGCTATATGAGTATGCCTCCTGTTGTGCTAAAGCCGTCTGAAGATGTTCTCAAAACCTACGGGTTTCAACCGCTATCAGAGAGTCCCCCTCCACCGGGAGAGCCGCCAGTCGTGTCGCCGCAGCGATCATGTTCTCCAACGGGTTAGAATAATGACCCGGTGGTGTTGGTATATACTGAGGTGGAGCAGTATTCATATGGGGAGGCCCCATCACCTGTGGTTTAACTGCTGTTCCAGCCCCGGGTGTCGCAACCCGGTCTATCTCCGGCGGGTTACTTGGCCCTGCACTGGGTGTATTGAAGAGGTTTCAAGGATCATAAACCGCAGGGAGCCGAGACTGAGTCTTCTGGTATCTGCTCCTCATGACCTCATTGGAAGCGTTCTAATCCATCGTGAGCCAGAAAGTTTGCGCCTGAATCCGCTAAGCCTGAGCATCCAGAGCCGCCCGCTCTGCGGTCATCCTGACATCTTCTGCTCCCAGATCTTCCTTAGCCTGCACTCTATCTAGTTTTAACTGCGCCACTTCCGCATCATGTTGAGCTTGATCCGCCGGGTTGACCTTGGCGGTTAACAGAGCGGTCATCTTATCCGTGAGATCAATCAACCCCTGAGCCGGCGGGCGCACAGGGCCTCCTGCACCGGCCGCTGCTGACCCGGAGGTTATTGCTGCTGCAATTGTGGAGTCTTGAATAGGTTGCCTGCCAGCCATGAAGAACCCAACCCTGCTCGGTGGCTCAAGGAGATCCGGAATACTGCTGCCATTGGAACAACCCCCAAGCCTGTCGTCTTCCAGTTGATACAACGAATCCATCTCGCCTGTGGATGACTCACCATCAGAATAGATGGTCGTCTCACCACCAGATGCGGATCCTCCAGAAAGTCCTCCGTGGATGCATCCCATGAAGGCACGCTTCACGGCAGGCAGAGCCCGGGCGGGTCTCGCACGCTGAGCCATCTCGACGAGGTCGATGCAGATGTCCGTCTCAGGGCCCGGCTCGCCGATCTTGCCAATGAAGACGTGGATTCGGCCAAAGGCGACCCGGTACCCAAACTCAATTGAGCCGGTGTCGGGGCCCCCACCTGCATAGTCGATGTAGAGCTTGCCGCGAAGAATCTTGGTAATCTGGCCCACAGCGTATCCCTTGAGCCCTTCGAAGCTACCCTTCAAGAATTCAAATCCACCGTGCACTGGCCCCAGGGTGGGAAGCAACTGTCGTGGAATTGTCACATCAGATGTCCTAGTGAAAGGACTTAGTCGTGGAGCCATTGCAACTAGGAAGCTTAAAGGGGTTAATCGGGACAAAGGACACAGGGTTTATACTGGTTTGGCCCCTTACAGTGAAGGTAAAAGCCTACGATCTAGTTTTGAGTGGGATTGCTTATGACTCGATTACTAGGGAGCGGAATCGCTTGACCTAGCTCTCGATCAGATCTTACTTGCCTTGAACCACCCCCGGGTCGTCCCTTTATATATAGAGGTCGATGCCCAGCGGCTCTCAGAGTCTCGGCCGGCTCATAAACAGTGTTCGGCTCGGTCTCTAACTTATTCTCGCCTTATAATACAAGTCATATACATATGGAGGTTTATCTCTACGGGCCTTAAGCCGCCTATGTGCTTTGGGCCCTTAACTGAACCGCCATCTTCAACCTTGGTCTTGGGCTTCAAGAGTATTTGTAGGTATAACTCGGTGTAAGGGCATGTTTTTCCCTGAGGTGTTTTGGTGATCGATGACAATACTTTTGCGGACTAACCGTGTGCCTTGAGTCTCTCAGATACTTCATCACTGGGCACGAGACGATTCGGTGCCCCTCAGAGACTATTGAAGTCGGCGTCGTCCTACGTTTCTCTTTGGTGGATTTGAGTCATAGGAGAGCCGTACTATTAAGAGGGGGTCCGCGTCAGAAAGGTTTGGGTGAAATCAACACGTACACTTGTCTCCCCTTTCCCTGCACTTTGGAGCTGCCCTTCATTATCTTGGTTGTGTGGAAACCTGGCGACTACTGCTGTACTTGCGGTAGTACTGCAGGTACAAGCGGTAGTACCGCTGGGTGTCACGGTAGTACCGCTCCTCCTGAGCGGTAGTACCGCGGCACCCAGGCCTTGTGCCACTCCGGTGCGGTAGTAGGGGCGGATGTAATTTTTTACATCCGCGCCCACCATGGTAGTACCGCTCGTCCAGCGCAGTAGTACCGCGGGGGCCCACGGTAGTACCGCTCCCTGGGAGCCGTAGTACCGTGGCCCTCCTACCTAGTACCGCTGAGCCACGGTAGTAGGCGCGGATACAATTTTTTACATCCGCACCCGCCATGGTAGTACCACGCCCTGCGTGCGGTAGTACCGCGTCGGGTTTTTGCACCACCCCAGTTTCAGCGGAAGTAGGCACGGATGTAATTTATTTCATCTGCGCCCTTCCCTGGCCGTGACTCTCCTGCCTTGCGGTAGTACCGCAAGGGGGAGCGGTAGTACCGCGCCAGCGGTAGTACTGCCCCTCAGTCAGGCCAGTTCCGGCCTGTGCTGCTGCCGCGGTAGTAGCGTGGTCGTCCACGGTAGTACCCCGCAGCCTCACGGTAGTACCGCGCCCCTGGAGCGGTAGCACCGTGTGTCGCGGGCTGAACTTGTTGGATAACGGTTGGATTTGTCCACGACTATATAAGGGGTGTCTTCTACCTCTAGTAGGTCACCTCTTCCACCTGTAAGCTCCATTGTTGCTCCAAGCTCCATTTTCGCCCGATCTCTCTCCCTAGCCAATCAAACTTTTTGATTTGCTCGGGATTGGGTGACAAGGGCCCGATCTACACTTCCACCACAGGATATTTGATTTCCCCCACTTATCCCTTGCGGATCTTGTTACTCTTGGGTGTTGAGCACCCTAGACGGTTGAGGTCACCTCGAAGCCATACTCCATTGTGGTGAAGCTTCGTGGTGTTGTTGTTGTTGGGAGCCTCCGTTTGTTGTGGAGATTGCCCCAACCTTGCTTGTAAAGGTCCGGTCACCGCCTTCAAGGGCACAAATAGTGGAATCACGACATCTCGCATTGTGTGAGGGCGTGAGGAGAATACAGTGGCCCTAGTGGCTTCTTGGGGAGCATTGTGCCTCCACACCACTCCAACGGAGACGTACTTCCCCTTAAAAGGAAGGAACTCCGATAACACATCCTCGTCTCCACCGGCTCCACTCTTGGTTATCTCGTGCCTTTACTTTTGCTAGTCTACTTGTTTTCATTCGTTACTTGCTTGTGTGCTAGTTGTCTTTGCATCATATAGGTTGCTCACTTAGTTGCACATCTAGACAACCTATTTGTTGCAAAGTTTAATTTGACTAAGAAAAGCTTAAAAATTGTTAGTTGCCTATTCACCCCCCCCCCTCTAGTCAACCATATCGATCCTTTCACCCGGCCCCTCCTGGGCTGGTCATACTAATAGTTATATCCCCAACAAGGAGCCTTGAATATATGAGAAGTTTGATTTGTTTCATTTGTTTTGAGATATAAAGATGGTGATATTAGAGTCGTGCTAGTGAGTAATTGTGGATTGTTAGAAATACTTGTGTTAAGGTTTGTGATTCCCGAAGCATGCACATATGGTGAACCATTAAGTGATGAAGTCGGAGCATGATCTTTTTTTGATTGTCTTCCTTATGAGTGGTGGTCGGGGACGAGTGATGGTATTTTCCTACCAATCTATCCCCCTAGGAGCATGTGTATTAGTACTTTGTTTTGATGGCTAATAAATTTTTGCAATAAGTATGTGAGTTCTTTATGACAAATGTTGAGTCCATGGATTATACGCACTCTCACCCTTCAACCATTGCTAGCCTCTCTAGTACTGCGCGACTTTCGTCGGTACATTAAACCCACCATATACCCTTCCTATAAAAAGCCACCATACATACCTATTATGGCATTTCCATAGCCATTCCGAGATATATGGACATGCAACTACTAAAGGTCCCATTTTCAAACTCTACCCCCCCCCAGGATCGCCTTTTCAGTTTTAAAAAAAAATAAAATAAAATGATGAAAATGTCAAAAAAATAAAAGAAAATAATTTTCCCATGTGATATGTGGTCTAGTTGTTGGGAAAATTTGCAAATATGAATTTCGACTTTATTTGCAAAATCTCTCGAGAATTTGTAAAAATGGGCATATCTTTTGCATACTAACTCGGATGAAAAAGTTTTTTATATGAAAAATCATCTACTCGAAAAGTTACATCCAAATTTAACCGGGGGAACCCCGTTAAACATTTTCAAAATCCTCAAAAACCTAACAGAAAAAAGTTACAGGGCTTTTAAGATCTGGAGGCAAAAAAATTCAAAAAAAAATTCAGTTTTTTTTATTTTTGTTAAATCTGGTCAAACTATGTTCAAACTAATTATTCAAGAATATTAGTGTTACTAAATAATTATTTTAGTTTTTTTGAATTTTGGTCAAATCTGGTCAAACTATGGTCAAACTGTGGTCAAATCTGGTCAAACTATGGTCAAACTAATTATTCAAGAAATATTAGTGTTACTAATTTTTTAGAACAATAGTTTCAAACTCAAATAGTGAAATGTGTGACTTCATGCTCAAGCTAAATTCCTGAGGTTAATAGGATTGACATCTTACTATTGTCAGGAAAACAACAAGTGCAGACTTGGAACGAGGGAGAATAGAACCCGGAAGTTAAGCATGCTCAGGCTGGAGTAGTGAGAGGATGGGTGACCGTGTGGGAAGTTAGATGATTTGGAATGATGAGGGGTGATTAGAGATTAAATTGAGCAGCGATGAGGGGTGATTAGAGATTTGAGGTTAAAATAATTCAGAAATTTGAAAATTAGGGAAAAAATTGAAATTTTTTTTCAAAAAAAAAATCAGAGATTAGAGATTAGTAGTAGCGTGGGTTGGCACCCGCGCTACTGCTAAAGGACGTAGTAGTAGACCCGCGCTACTGCTATACGTTAGCTGTAGGGCCTTATTAGAAGCGCCGGCCCCCGCGCTACTAATAGGCCCAAAACCCGCGCTGCTGCTAGGCTTTTCCCTAGTAGTGTGAGGTCATGCTGACACTCTGCTGACGTCATAATTCCTTTTCTGTTAATTTAAATATTTTCTAAAAATGGTTTAACCTTTAAAAATTCATAGAAAATAAACCGTAGCTCGGATCAAAAAACTTTATACATGAAAGTTGCTCAAAAAAACGTGACGATTCCGAATACGCAGTCCGTTCATATGTCACATGCCCCTAGCATGCTGAACATGGAACTTTCCCCCACCGGTCATCTGTCTAACACAGGTCCGGAACCGGGAAAACATTCCCGGTTGACTTCCCCCCTTGCCGGTATCGTGTAGCACCGTGTTAGAACACCTCTAGCTCTGCATGTTGTCCTCTTATGCTATGTTTGCTTTATATTTGTTGGGGAACATTGCAGAAAATTAAAAATTTTCCTACGGTTTCACCAAAATCCATCTATGAGTTCATGTAAGCAACGAGTCAAGGGAGTGAGTTTGCATCTACATACCACTTGTAGATCGCGTGCGGAAATGTTCAAGGGAAGGGTGATGATGGAGTCGTACTCGCCGTGATTCAGATCACCAATGACCAAGTGCTGAACGGACAGCACCTCCGCGTTCAACACACGTACGGGACGGACGACGTCTCCTCCATCTTGATCCAGCAAGGAGGAAGGAGAGGTTGAGGAATATTGCTCCAACTGCAGCACGACGGCGTGGTGATGTTGGTGCAGCAGTACTCTGACAGGGCTTCGCCAAGCACGCAACGGAGGAGGAGAGGTGTTGGGGAGGGGAGGGGCTGCACCTTGGGTTGTGTACAGCAGCCCTCCCCTCACCCCTCTATTTATAGGGGAAGGGGCAAGGGGGGCCGACCCCTCTAGATGGGATGTAGAGGGGGGGGCGGCGGCCACGGAGGGAGGACTTGCCCCCCAAGCAAGGGGGGCGCCCCCTCTATGGTTTCCCCCCCAACCCTAGGCGCATGGGCCCAAGGTGGGGGGCACACCCAGCCCTCTAGGAGCTGGTTCCCTGCCCCTTGCGGCCCATGTGGCCCTCCGAGAGGGGTGGCCCCTCCCGGTGGACCCCCGGAACCTCTCCGGTGACCCCGGTACAATACCGATATGCCCCCGAAACTTTCCGGTGTCCGCATGACAACTTCCCATATATAAATCTTCACCTCCGGACCTTTCCGGAACTCCTCGCGATGTCCGGGATCTTATCCGGGACTCCGAACAACATTCGGTAATCACATACAAGTCTTCCTAATAACCCTAGCGTCACCGAACCTTAAGTGTGTAGACCCTACGGGTTCGGGAGACATGTAGACATGACCGAGACGACTCTCGGGCAATAACCAACAGCGGGATCTGGATACCCATGTTGGCTCCCACATGATCCTCGATGATTTCATCGGATGAACCACGATGTCGAGGATTAAACAACCCCGTATAAAATTCCCTTTGTCAATCGGTACGTTACTTGCCCGAGACTCGATCGTCGGTATCCCAATACCTTGTTCAGTCTCGTTACCGGCAAGTCACTTTACTCGTACCATAATGCATGATCCCGTGACCAAACACTTGTTCACTTTGAGCTCATTATGATGATGCATTACCGAGTGGGCCCAGAGATACCTCTCCGTCATACGGAGTGACAAATCCCAGTCTCGATCCTTGTCAACCCAACAGACACTTTCGGAGATACCTGTAGTGCACCTTTATAGTCACCCAGTTACGTTGTGACGTTTGATACACCCAAAGCACTCCTAAGGCATCCGGGAGTTACACGATCTCATGGTCTAAGGAAGAGATACTTGACATTGGAAAAGCTCTAGCAAACGAACTACACGATCTTGTGCTATGCTTAGGATTGGGTCTAGTCCATCACATCATTCTCCTAATGATGTGATCCCATTATCAACGACATCCAATGTCCATAGCCAGGAAACCATGACTATCTGTTGATCAACGAGCTAGTCAACTAGAGGCTCACTAGGGACATATTGTGGTCTATGTATTCACACGTGTATTACGATTTCCGGATTATACAGTTATAGCATGAATAAAAGACAATTATCATGAACAAGGAAATATAATAATAATACTTTTATTATTGCCTCTAGGGAATATTTCCAACAGTCTCCCACTTGCACTAGAGTCAATAATCTAGTTACATTGTGATGAATCGAACACCCATAGAGTTCTAGTGTTGATCATGTTTTGCTCGCGAGAGAGGTTTAGTCAACGGATCTGCGACATTCAGATCCGTGTGTACTTTGCAAATTTCTATGTCTCCATCTTGAACATTTTCACGGATGGAGTTGAAGCGATGCTTGATGTTCCTGGTCTTCTTGTGAAACCTGGGCTTCTTGGCAAGGGCAATAGCTCCAGTGTTGTCACAGAAGAGTTTGATCGGCCCCGACGCGTTGGGTATGACTCCTAGGTCGGTGATGAACTCCTTCACCCAAATTGCTTCATGCGCTGCCTCCAAGGCTGCCATGTACTCCGCTTCACATGTAGATCCCGCCACGACGCTCTGCTTGCAGCTGCACCAGCTTACTGCTCCACCATTCAACATATACACGTATCCGGTTTGTGACTTAGAGTCATACAGATCTGTGTCGAAGCTAGCGTCGACGTAACCCTTTACGACGAGCTCTTCATCACCTCCATAAACGAGAAACATGTCCTTTGTCCTTTTCAGGTACTTCAGGATATTCTTGACCGCTGTCCAGTGTTCCTTGCCGGGATTACTTTGGTACCTTCCTACCAAACTTACGGCAAGGTTTACATTAGGTCTGGTACACAGCATGGCATACATAATAGATCATATGGCTGAAGCATAGGTGATGACACTCATCTCTTCTTTATCTTTTGCCGTGGTCGGGGATTGAGTCGAGCTCAATCTCACACCTTGCAAAATAGGCAGGAACCCCTTCTTGGACTGATCCATTTTGAACTTCTTCAAAATCTTATCAAGGTATGTGCTTTGTGAAAGACCTATGAGGCGTCTCGATCTATCTCTATAGATCTTGATGCCTAATATATAAGCAGCTTCTCCAAGGTCCTTCATTGAAAAACACTTATTCAAGTAGGCCTTAATGCTGTCCAAAAGTTCTATATCATTTCCCATCAAGAGTATGTCATCTACATATAATATGAGAAATGCTACAGAGCTCCCACTCACTTTCTTGTAAACACAGGCTTCTCCATAAGTCTGCATAAATCCAAATGCTTTGATCATCTCATCAAAGTGAATGTTCCAACTCCGAGATGCTTGCACCAGCCCATAAATGGATCGCTGGAGCTTGCAAACTTTGTTAGCGTTCTTAGGATCGACAAAACCTTCCGGCTGCATCATATACAGCTCTTCCTTAAGATGTCCGTTAAGGAATGCCGTTTTGACGTCCATCTGCCATATCTCATAATCATAGTATGTGGAAATTGCTAACATGATTCGGATGGACTTCAGCTTCGCTACGGGAGAGAATGTCTCGTCGTAGTCAATCCCTTGAACTTGTCGATAACCCTTAGTGACAAGTCGAGCTTTATAGATGGTAACATTTCCATCCGCGTCCGTCTTCTTCTTAAAGATCCATTTGTTTTCTATCGCTCGCCGATCATCGGGCAAGTCTGTCAAAGTCCATACTTTGTTTTCATACATGGATTCTATCTTGGATTTCATGGCTTCAAGCGATTTGTTGGAATCTAGGCCCGCCATCGCTTCTTCATAGTTTGAAGGTTCACCGTTGTCTAACAACATGATTTCCAGGACAGGGTTGCCGTACCAATCTAGTGCGGAACGTGTCCTTGTGGACCTACGAAGTTCAGTAGCAACTTGATCCGAAGTACCTTGATCATCATCATTATTTTCCTCTTCAGTTGGTGTAGGCATCACAGGAACATTTTCCTGAGCTGCACTACTTGCCCATTAGAGAGGTAGTACTTCATCGAGTTCTACTTTCCTCCCACTTCTTTTGAGAGAAACTCTTTTTCCAGAAAGCATCCGTTCTTGGCAACAAAGATCTTGCCCTCGGATCTTAAGTAGAAGGTATACCCAACAATTTCCTTAGGGTATCCTATGAAGACGCATTTTTCTGACTTGGGTTCGAGCTTTTCAGGTTGAAGTTTCTTGACATAAGCATCGCATCCCCAAAATTTTAGAAACGACAGCTTAGGTTTCTTCCCAAACCATAATTCATACGGTGTCGTCTCAATGGATTTAGACGGTGCCCTCTTTAAAGTGAATGTAGATGTCTCTAGAGCGTATCCCCAAAATGATAGCGGTAAATCGGTAAGAGACATCATAGACTGCACCATATCCAATAGAGTGTGATTACGACGTTCGGACACACCGTTACATTGAGGTGTTCCAGGCGGCGTGAGTTGTGAAACGATTCCACATTTCCTTAAGTGTGTACCAAATTCGTGACTTAAATATTCTCCTCCACGATCTGATCGTAGGAACTTTATCTTTCGGTCACGTTGATTCTCTACCTCATTCTGAAATTCCTTGAACTTTTCAAAGGTCTCGGACTTGTGTTTCATTAAGTAGACATACCCATATCTACTCAAGTCATCAGTGAGAGTGAGAACATAACGATATCCTCCGCGAGCCTCAACGCTCATTGGACCGCACACATCGGTATGTATGATTTCCAACAAGTTGGTTGCTCGCTCCATTGTTCCGGAGAACAGAGTCTTGGTCATTTTGCCCATGAGGCATGATTCGCATGTGTCAAATGATTCATAATCGAGAGACTCTAAAAGTCCATCAGCATGGAGCTTCTTCATGCGCTTGACACCAATGTGACCAAGGCAACAGTGCCACAAGTATGTGGGACTATCGTTATCAACTTTACATCTTTTGGTATTCACACTATGAATATGTGTAATACTACGCTCGAGATTCATTAAGAATAAACCATTGACCATCGGGGCATGACCATAAAACATATCTCTCATATAAATAGAACAACCATTATTCTCGGATTTAAATGAGTAGCCATCCCGTATCAAACGAGATCCAGATACAATGTTCATGCTCAAACTTGGCACCAAATAACAATTATTAAGGTTTATAACTAATCCCATAGGTAAATGTAGAGGTAGCGTGCTGACGGCGATCACATCGACCCTGGAACCATTCCCGACCCGCATCGTCACCTCGTCCTTCGCCAGTCTCCGTTTATTCCGCAGCTCCTACTGTGAGTTACAAATATGAGCAACGGCACCGGTATCAAATATCCAGGAGTTACTACGAGTACTGGTAAGGTACACATCATACATGTATATCAAATATACCTTTGGTGTTGCCGGCCTTCTTATCCGCTAAGTATTTGTGGCAGTTCCGCTTCCAATGACCCTTCCCCTTGCAATAAAAGCACTCAGTCTCAGGCTTGGGTCCATTCTTTGACTTCTTCCCGGTAACTGGCTTACCGGGCGCGGCAACATCCTTGCTGTCCTTCTTGAAGTTCTTCTTGCCCTTGCCCTTCTTGAACTTAGTGGTCTTATTGACCATCAACACTTGATGTTCCTTCTTGATTTCAACCTCTGCTGACTTCAGCATTGAAAATACTTCAGGAATGGTCTTCACCATCCCCTGCATATTGTAGTTCATCACAAACCTCTTGTAGCTTGGTGGGAGCGATTGAAGGATTCTGTCAATGACCGCCTCATCTGGGAGGTTAATGTTCAGCTAGGTCATACGGTTGTGCAACCCAGACATTTTGAGTATGTGCTCACTGACAGAACTGTTTTCCTCCATCTTACAACTATAGAACTTGTCGGAGACATCATATCTCTCGACCCGGGCATGAGCTTGGAAAACTAGTTTCAGCTCCTCGAACATCTCATATGCTCCGTGTTGCTCAAAATGCTTTTGGAGCCCCGGTTCTAAGCTGTAAAGCATGCCGCACTGAACGAGGGAGTAATCATCAGCGCGAGACTGCCAAGCGTTCATAACGTCTTGGTTCTCTGGGACGGGAGTGTCACCTAGCGGTCCTTCTAGGACATATTGTTTCCTGGCAGCTATGAGGATGATCCTCAGGTTCCGGACCCAGTCCATATAGTTGCTGCTGTCATCTTTCAGCTTGGTTTTCTCTAGGAATGCGTTGAAGTTCATGTTGACATGAGCATTGGCCATTTGATCTACAAGACATATTTGCAAAGGTTTTAGACTAAGTTCATGATAATTAAGTTCATCTAATCAAATTTTTCAATGAACTCCCACTCAGATTAGACATCCCTCTAGTCATCTAAGTGTTACACGATCCGAGTCGACTAGGCCGTGTCCGATCATCACGTGAGACGGACTAGTCATCCTCGGTGAACATCTTCATGTTGATCGTATCTTCCATACGACTCATGTTCGACCTTTCGGTCTCCGTGTTCCGAGGCCATGTCTGTACATGCTAGGCTCGTCAAGTTAACCCTAAGTGTTTTGCATGTGTAAAACTGTCTTACACCCGTTGTATGTGAACGTAGGGATCTATCACACCCGATCATCACGTGGTGCTTCGAAACGACGAACTTTAGCAACGGTGCACAGTTAGGGGAGAACACTTGTTGAAATTGTTGTAAGGGATCATCTTATTTACTACCGTCGTTCCAAGTAAACAAGATGCATAAACATAATAAACATCACATGCAATTATATAGTAGTGACATGATATGGCCAATATCATATAGCTCAATTGATCTCCATCTTCGGGGCTCCATGATCATCTTGTCACCGGCTTGACACCATGATCTCCATCATCACGATCTCCATCATCGTGTCTTCATGAAGTTGTCACGCCAACGACTACTTATACTTCTATGGCTAACGTGTTTAGCAATAAAGTAAAGTAATTTACATGGCGTTCTTCAATGACACGCAGGTCATACAAAAAAATAAAGACAACTCCTATGGCTCTTGCCGGTTGTCATACTCATCGACATGCAAGTCGTGATTCCTATTACAAGAACATGATCTCATAAATCATAATATATCATTCATCATTCATCACAACTTCTGGCCATATCACATCACATGACAATTGCTGCAAAAACAAGTTAGACGTCCTCTAATTGTTGTTGCATCTTTTACGTGGCTACAATTGGGTTCTAGCAAGAATGTTTTCTTACCTACGAATAACCACAACATGATTTTGTCAACTTCTATTTACCCTTCATAAGGACCCTTTTCATCGAATTCGCTCCAACCTAAGTGGGAGAGACAGACACCCGCCAGCCACCTTATGCAACTAGTGCATGTCTGTCGGTGGAACCGGTCTCACGTAAGCGTACGTGTAAGGTTGGTCCGGGCCGCTTCATCCCACAATACCGCTGAAGAAAGAAAAGACTAGTAGTGGCAAGCAAGTTGACAAGATCCACGCCCACAACAAAATTGTGTTCTACTCGTGCAATAGAGAACTACGCATAGACCTAGCTCATGATGCCACTGTTGGGGAACGTTGCAGAAAATTAAAAAAATTCCTACGGTTTCACCAAGATCCATCTATGAGTTCATCTAAGCAACGAGTCAAGGGAGTGAGTTTGCATCTACATACCACTTGTAGATTGCGTGCGGGAACATTCAAGGGAAGGGTGATGATGGAGTCGTACTCGCCGTGATTCAGATCACCGATGACCAAGTGTTGAACGGACAGCACCTCCGCGTTCAACACACGTACGGGACGGATGACGTCTCCTCTGTCTTGATCCAGCAAGGAGGAAGGAGAGGTTCAGGAAGATTGCTCCAACGGCAGCACGACGGCGTGGTGATGTTGGTGCAGCAGTACTCCGACAGGGCTTCGCCAAGCACGTAATGGAGGAGGAGAGGTGTTGGGGAGGGGAGGGGATGCGCCTTGGGTTGTGTACAGCAGCCCTCCCCTCACCCCGCTATTTATAGGGGAAGGGGCAAGGGGGGCCGACCCCTCTAGATGGGATCTAGAGGGGGGGCGGCGGCCAGGGAGGGGGGGACTTGCCCCCCAAGCAAGGGGGGCGCCCCCTCTAGGGTTTCCCCCCCCCCAACCCTAGGCGCATGGGCCCAAGGTGGGGGCGCACCCAGCCCTCCAGGGGCTGGTTGCCTGCCCCTTGCAGCCCATGTGGCCCTCCGAGAGGGGTGGCCCATCCCGGTGGACACGCAGAACCTCTCTGGTGGCCCCGGTACAATACCGATATGCCCCCGAAACTTTCCGGTGTCCGCATGACAACTTCCCATATATAAATCTTCACCTCTGGACCATTCCGGAACTCCTCGTGACGTCCGGGATCTCATCCGGGACTCCGAACAACATTCGGTAATCACATACAAGTCTTCCTAATAACCCTAGCGTCACCGAACCTTAAGTGTGTAGACCCTACGGGTTCGGGAGACATGTAGACATGACCGAGACGACTCTCGGGCAATAACCAACAGCGGGATCTGGATACCCATGTTGGCTCCCACATGCTCCTCGATGATTTCATCGGATGAACCACGATGTCGAGGATTAAACAACCCCGTATACAATTCCCTTTGTCAATCGGTACGTTACTTGCCCGAGACTCGATCGTCGGTATCCCAATCCCTTGTTCAGTCTCGTTACCGGCAAGTCACTTTACTCGTACCGTAATGGATGATCCCGTGAACAAACACTTGTTCACTTTGAGCTCATTACGACGATGCATTACCGAGTGGTCCCAGAGATACCTCTCTGTCATACGGAGTGACAAATCCCAGTCTCGATCCGTGTCAACCCAACAGACACTTTCGGAGATACCTGTAGTGCACCTTTATAGTCACTCAGTTACGTTGTGACGTTTGATACACCCAAAGAACTCCTACGACATCCGGGAGTTACATATTCTCATGGTCTAAGGAAGAGATACTTGACATTGGAAAAGCTCTAGCAAACAGACTACACGATCTTGTGCTATGCTTAGGATTGGATCTAGTCCATCACATCATTCTCCTAATGATGTGATCCCGTTATCAACGACATCCAATGTCCATAGCCAGGAAACCATGACTATCTGTTGATCAATGAGCTAGTCAACTAGAGGCTCACTAGGGACATATTGTGGTCTATGTATTCACACGTGTATTACGATTTCCGGATAATACAATTATAGCATGAATAAAAGACAATTAGCATGAACAAGGAAATATAATAATAATACTTTTATTATTGCCTCTAGGGCATATTTCCAACAATATTTACTCTTTCTCCCCCCTCTTCTCTCCGGTAGACCCTGAGACCGATGTTGCGCCGTGATCGACTACGTCACCGATGATCCCTCCTTGCCAGAGCAACCAGGCAAGCCCCCCCTTGATCATCCCGATATCGCCCATTCCATTCTCTCATGCTTGCATTAGATTTTTCTGTTGTTATTGTTTGCTCCTATTCTGATGCATAACCTGCTTTTGTAACCTCCTTATTGTTACCTTACTTGCTTATCCTAAACTGCTTAGTATAGGTTGGTTAGTGATCCATCAGTGACCCCCACCTTGTCCTTGTTGCCCCTGCTTCATCATCGAAGACCCGATCAACGGGATCAAAGACCAGGCCCCGACACCGTACATCACTTTCCCCTTAGTTGCTCGACACTGCTGGGTTACTATCGAGTGCCGAGGGTGAGACCTCTACAGCACTTCTGATGTTAACCCCATAGTGTATCTATTCGGTCGTGGTTATCGAGGGTGATTCCACCTTAACCACTTCTGATACAACTTTGTCGTGCAATCCCTCAAGTGTGAACCTCGGGGGTGATTCCTCTTACGTTCACCTTGATGATTACATCGAGTGGAATTCACCGAGCGTGATTCCTCGGGTTTTCCCCCTTGATGTTTAGACACACAGTTACTATGATTACTATGACATTACACTGAACCATGTTACTAAAGATGGGTCGACCCTGAGGGGTACCCACGCGAGCATAATTGCGAGTGATGTGGAGTCGGGTTGACCTGGAAGGTGCCCGTGAGATAATTATGAGGCATGGCCGGGCATTCTTAGCCCTTGCCGCAAGTCCTCGAGACGGGGCAATGGGGT
This sequence comes from Triticum aestivum, assembly GCF_018294505.1. Classification (NCBI taxonomy): domain Eukaryota; kingdom Viridiplantae; phylum Streptophyta; class Magnoliopsida; order Poales; family Poaceae; genus Triticum; species Triticum aestivum. The sequence goes on from NC_057807.1 coordinate 152,850,478, forward strand.
CACATCTTTCATGAGTCTCTGCTTGTTACGCGCGTGTTCCTAATCCACTACAATTTGGATATTTGATCCGAGGGGCCTATGGCCTGATAGCACTAACCATGATGTGGGCATAGTATGGGCGTTCTGCATCGTATACATCAGCCGAAGCTTAATAGACATCAGCGACTGAGCGGCGCGCGCCGGGTTGGACTGCATAAGCACCTGCCTTTTTGAAGGAGGTAGCTAGGTCTGCTCACCGGTCGCGTACGCAACGTGCAGGAATTCCCGGGGCAATGGCCCATGACCCCTAGGGGCATAGGTTTAGTCCGGTGTGCTGGTCTCCCTATTAAGCCTAGGTCGGGTTGCGGCGTATTGTTTGGCGAGGCCGGGCATGACCCAGGAAAGTGTGTCTGGCTAGAGACACGTCCCCTGCTGTCACGGTGGGTTCATCCTCGATGACAATCACCGGGGCCCTGGCTCTCTTCGCCGCTCTCTGGGCCAGAGTCTTGAAAAGGAATGGGTTCGGAGTAAAGCAAATCAGATACAAGGCAAAATAGCAAGAATTGAAGAACTACAAGTACATCAGAGAATCTTACTCTTCTTCTTCCTCGACGGAGCTGAGCGCGGAGAGATCGAAGTCCGGCTCGCCTCCGGCGTGACGAGGCGGAGGAGTAGGTTCCCTTAGCCGCTTGGCAGGAGCAGAAGCGGTGGACTGGGAGGACCCCGCTCCAGTTGCCGCAGCGGCGTGAGGTGCCCCCACGGCAACAGTGCTTGCCGCGGTGGAGCGCGTCGCGTGGCGCGGCGGCTGTTGACTCGTCTGCCGCCCCGCTACGTCCCCGGCCTTGCGGAGACGCCTTATTGGTGGAGCTGGGGGCTCTGCTTGCGGCGAGCTGTCTAGAGGCGGGGAAGAGGAGGAGCCGATCTTCAACAAGTCGCTCGCGCCCTCGGCAGGCTCGCTCGACTCAGCTTCAGGCCCGGCAAGATCTCCCTTGCCGGCAAGCTCCTCTTGCTCGACAAGGCTTGCCGCCTCTGCTGCCTCCGCCTCCTCCACGGTGAATCCAAACTCGCCCGCGGCAGCGGCTGCCGCCGCCTCTTCCAGCCTGGTGGCGATGCGCTGCATCTCCGCATCGGTGGTGTCACGAGTAAGGCTCTTCTGTTCATCGGAGCAGACCAGCACTTCTACCAAGCCGTCAAAGAACTCCTGCGCGACGTCGTCTGCAGGCTCTTGCCAAGTTGGGACAATTCCATGCGAATCGCACAGCGGCATCATTGCACGGATGCGATCGAGCGAGGAGTTGTTGCACAGTGGCACGACACCCCTCGGCAACCTGAGCGCTCCGGGGTGTTCAGGATCGTGCTTGAACAGTTCCAGGAGCATCGCGTCCAGTTCCAGGACAGTGCAGTTGAAGTTGAGGCCCGGGCGCAGCCTCATGATATCCGCCGCATTCTGGAACTCCCAGGCGGGTCTCCTCCTCTCCTGCAGGGGGGCGATGCGGCGGCGGAGAAAATCTGCGCCAACGGCGCCTATAGTGAGCCCGGCAATCCTGAGGCGTAGGATCTGGGTGACGGCAATCTTTAGCCTATTGTCTTCGGGGGCCACGTTGCTCCAATCGTTGCCGCGCACTACTGGGGCTTGGCGCTGGGCAGTAAATGGTTGCGGGTTCTCCTCGACAATCCAGCACCAGTCTGCTCTCCATTCATCCCACTTGCTGCGGAGCTCTCCCTCCAGATAAGCTTCCTTCTTGCTAGTTCTCGAGATCCAGGCGATTCCGCCAGATAAAGGCTCCCCTCTCTCAACTCGGGGCATAAAGAAGTGGCGGAAAAGAGCTACATTTGGATAAACTCCGACAAAGTTTTCGCAGAGATGTGCGAAAACTGCCATGGTCAGAACGGCATTGGGGGTGAAGTCAAGGAGGCGGAACCCGTAGGTGTTCATAATGTCGCAGAAAAATTCAGAGAAAGGCGGGCAGAGCCCGCAGTAGAAGAACAACGCGAAGAAGGGATATCCATTCGGAGCCAGTTCTGAAGCGGCAGCTGAGAGTACCTTCGTGCACGGATGCGGTTGCGTCTCCGTCGACCAGAAGAGGTAGTAATACTACCTCAGCTCCTTCGCGGCGAGCTGGGGGGGGGGGAGATTGCCCGCTCCTTTCGCAGCGCCACGAGCCGCTGCGCCTCGGCCGACTTCACAACCTTCCCCTTGTCGGCTTTCAGAGCCATGGCATAGGTGGTGGGGGAGATCGACGGCGTTGGTTGTGCTGGTGGCGATGGGGGGCGGTGCGCTGCTCTCTTTTAGCTTTGGGAAGAAGGGGGGAGCGGCGGAGATTTCTGAGATTCGAGTAGCAACCGGCGAGATGGGCGGACTGCCCCTGTTTCCCCTGCTTATAAAGAGGGAGGGGCGGACGTTCCGTCTTTCCGAATAAAGAAACCACCCACGATCTCTCCCACGACGCCGCATTCGATGCGTGCTGTTCGGGGAGGGCGCGGTGGATACGGAGTAAGATACGGCGTAACCCAGGCCGCGCGTGCCCGTGCCCTGTTTTGGGCCTGGCCCAACAGCGCTCGGCACCGTGTGTGGCCCAGGCTCGGGGGCTCCTGTCGGTGTACTAGAGTAGGGGTACCCTAGTATCCTGAACTTGTGCACGGGCAGTCGCAGCACCCCGCGGCAAGGCTTGCCGGGTGACCGCCAAGGTCCTCCGTGGTTCCTTTGGAGCCATTCAAGAACAAAGTATTCAAGCCAAGGAGACAAGGCCGCGGCAAGAGGAGCTTGCCGGGAAGGCCAACCAAGGCATCTCAAGGAACTTGCCGCGACGCGACATGTGTCCCGGCGAGGCCCGGTGAGCGACAAGCTTCCGGACGCGACAAGACAACGACCGCGGCAAGGCGCTTGCCACGACAAGCTACCACTCTGTACCCGCGCTCCAGCACATCCACCAATGTGTCGCCCTGGGGCCTTTCCAGGCGCGCGTGGCAAGAGGCTGTGCAGCCAGCGGTGCGCAGTGGCAAGCGGCGCTGACAAATTGCCATCGTGGCAAGCGGTGGCGTCCCTGACGGTCCGTTTCTGCACTATTTGGGCGACACAGACGGGCATTTAATGCCTTTGTCCCCTGCCGTCAGGGTTAGGTAGGATACACTGTACAGGTAGTTGTACCAACCGCAATTCCTTTTCCATTTTTACCCTTGTCTGCGTTGCCACCTGTCGGTAACCCCTTGAGCATATAAAAGGAGGCCCATGCGCAACGTGGAGGGGGGTTCGAAGGCAGAAAAACACTCACGCTCGGTCTCGTTAGCAGCTAGGGTGTACTGTAGCACTCAGCGCTCTCGAGCAAGAACTCAATACACTCAGACAACTCCGAAGTTGGGTAAACTGCTCGTGCGCTTCGCCTCGATCTGCTCTTCGTGCGATCTCCGCCCCCCGCCGAACCGAAAGGGGCTCGGTCCGCCGGTCCCATAGGTGTTAGTGGATCAGCTTCCCCGACAGTGATTGACATGACCCATTCCGTTAGCTTAGCACTTGATCGTTTAGTTTGTTGTTATTGTTTTCTTCATGACTTATACATGTTCCTACAACTATGAGATTATGCAACTCCCATTTACAGGAGGAACACTTTGTGTGCTACCAAACGTCACAACGTAACAAGGTGATTATAAAGGAGCTCTATAGGTGTCTACAAAGGTACATGTTGAGTTGGTGTATTTCGAGATTAGGTTTTGTCACACCAATTGTCGGAGAGGTATCTCTGGGCCCTCTTGGTAATGCACATCACTATAAGCCTAGCAAGCAATGTAGCTAAAGAGTTAGTTACGGAATGATGCATTATGTAACGAGTAAAGAGACTTGCCGGTAACGAGATTGAACTAGGTATTGAGATACCGACGATCGAATCTCGGGCAAGTAACATACCAATGACAAAGGGAATAACGTATGTTGTTATGTGGTTTGACCGATAAAGATCTTCGTAGAATATGTGGGAGCCAATATGGGCATCCAGGTCCCGCTATTGGTTATTGACCAGAAACGTGTCTCGGTCATGTCTACATAGTTCTCGAACCCGTAGGGTCCGCATGATTAATGTTTCCTTGACGATATAGTATTATATGAGTTATGTATGTTGGTCACCGAATGTTGTTCGGAGTCCCGTATGAGATCATCGAAATGTTCGGGTACGAGAACACGTTATTTGGGCCAAAGGGGAAAGCCCACAAGGTTTTTGGAAAGCGCAAAAGGAAGTTTTGCGGAGTCCAGGGGCCAGACGCCAGGGTCCCTGGCGTCTGGGTCCAGACGCTGGGAACCCTGGCGTCTGGCCCTGGAGTCCGAGAAGGACTCTTGCCTTTCGGGTGAAACCGACTTTGTGGAGGCTTTTACTCCAAGTTTCGACCCCAAGGCTAAACATATAAATAGAGGGGCAGGGGTAGCATCGAAGACACATCAAGAAACACCAAGCCGTGTGCCGGCAACCCCGTCCCCTCTAGTTTATCCTCCGTCATAGTTTCCGTAGTTCTTAGGCGAAGCCCTGCGGAGATTGTTCTTCACCAACACCGTCACCACGCCGTCGTGCTGCCGGAACTCATCTACTACTTCGTCTGTCTTGCTGGATCGAGAAGGCGAGGACGTCATCAAGCTGAACGTGTGTGCAGAACTCGGAGGTGCCGTGTGTTCGGTACATGGATCGGTCGGATCATGAAGACATACGACTACATCAACCGCGTTGATAAACACTTTTGCTTAACAATCTTCAAGGGTATGAAGATACACTCCCCCTCTCGTTGCTATGCATCACCATGATCTTGCGTGTGCGTAGGAAATTTTGTGAAATTACTACGTTCCCCAACAGTGGCATCTTAGCCTGGTTTTATGCGTAGATGTTATATGCACGAGTAGAACACAAGTGAGTTGTGGGCGATTCAAGTCATACTGCTTACCAGCATGTCATACTTTGGATCGGCGGTATTGTTGCATGAAGCGGCCCGAACCGACATTACGCGTACGCTTACGCGAGACTGGTTGATTGCATGTGATGTTTATCATTGATTGCATGTGATGTTTATCCTTTATGCAACTTATCTTGCTTTGATTGACGGTAGCATTATAAGATGATCTCTCATTAATTATCAAGAAGTGTTCTCCCTGAGTATGCACGGTTGCGAAAGTTCTTCGTGCTGAGACACCATGTGATGATCGGGTGTGATAGGGTCTACGTTCAAATACAACAGGTGCAAAACAGTTGCACACGCGGAATACTCTGGTTAAACTTGACGAGCCTAGCATATACAGATGTTGACTCGGAACACGGAGACTGAAAGGTCGAGCGTGAATCATATAGTAGATATGATCAACATAGTGATTTTCACCATTGAAAACTACTCCATCTCACGTGATGATCGGACATGGTTTAGTTGATTTGGATCACGTGATCACTTAGATGACTAGAGAGATGTCTGTCTAAGTGGGAGTTCTTAGGTAATATGATTAATTGAACTTAAATTTATCATGAACTTAGTCCTGGTAGTATTTTTCAAATTATGTTGTAGATCAATAGCTCGCGTTGTTGCTTTCATATGTTTATTTTGATATGTTCCTAGAGAAAATTGTGTTGAAAGATGTTAGTAGCAATGATGCGGATTGGATCCGTGATCTGAGGTTTATCCTCATTGCTGCATAGAAGAATTATGTCCTTAATGCACTGCTAGGTGACGGACCTATTGCAGGAGCAGGTGCAGATGTTATGAACGTTTGGCTAGCTCAATATGACGACTACTTGATAGTTTAAGTGCACCATGCTTAACGGCTTAGAATCAGGACTTCAAAGACGTTTTGAACGTCATGTACCATATGAGATGTTCCAGGAATTGAAGTTAATATTTCAAGCAAATACCCGAGTTGAGAAACATGAAGTCTCCAACAAGTTCTATGGCTAAAAGATGGAGGAGAATCGCTCAACAAGTGAGCATGTGCTCAGATTGTTTGGGTACTACAATCGCTTGAATCAAGTGGGAGTTAATCTTCCAGATAAGATAGTGATTGACAGAGTTCTCTAGTCACCATCACCAAGTTACTAGAACTTCGTGATGAACTATAGTATGCAAGGGATGACGAAAACGATTCCCGAGCTCTTCCTGATGTTGAAATCAACGAAGGTAGAAATCAAGAAAGAGCATCAAGTGTTGATGATTAACAAGATCACTAGTTTCAAAAAAGGGCAAAGGGAAATAAAGGGAACTTCAAGTAGAATGGCAAGCAAGTTGTCACTCCCGCGAAGAAGCCCAAAGCTGGACCAAAGCCTGAAACTGAGTGCTTACACTACAAAGCAAATGGTCACTGGAAGCGGAAATGCCCTGAATATTTGGTGGATAAGAAGGATGGCAAAGTGAACAAGGGTATATTTGATATATAGGTTATTGATGTATGCCTTACTAGTGTTTATAGTAGCCCCTGAGTATTTGATACTTGTTCAGTTGCTAAGATTAGTAACTCGAAATAGGAGTTACAGAATAAACAGAGACTAGTTGAAGGGGAAGTGACGATGAGTGTTGGAAGTAGTTCCAAGATTGATATGATCATCATTGCACACTCCCTATACTTTCGGGATTAGTGTTAAACCTAAATAAATGTTATTTGGCGTTTGCGTTGAGCATTAATATGATTTGATCATGTTTATTGCAATACGGTTATTCATTTAAAGTCAGAGAATAATTCTTGTTCTGTTTACATGAATAAAACCTTCACTGGTCATACACCCAATGAAAATAGTTTGTTGGATCTCGATCGTACTGATACACATATTCATAATATTGATGCCAAAAGATGCAATGTTAATAATGATAGTGCAACTTATTTGTGGCACTGTCGTTTGGGTCATATCAGTGTAAAGCGCATGAAGAAACTCCATTAAGAAGGATTTTTTGGAATCACTTGGTTATGAATCATTTGATGCTTGCGAACCATGCCTTTTGGGCAAGATGACTAAAACTCTGTTCTACGGAACAATGGAACGAGCTACTGACTTATTGGAAATAATACATTCCGATGTATGCGATCCAATGAGTGTTGATGCTCGTGGCAAGTATCGTTATTTTCTGAACTTCACAAGATGATTTGAGCAGATATGGGTATATCTACTTGATGAAACATAAGTCTGAAATAGTTGAAAGATTCAAAGAATTTCAGAGTGAAGTGGAAAAATCATCGTAACAAGAAAATAAAGTTTCTATGATCTGATCGTAGACATGAATATTTTGAGCTACGAGTTTGGCCTTCATTTTAAACAATGTGGAATAGTTTCATAGCTCATGCCACATGGAACACCACAGCGTAATGGTGTGTCCGAACGTCGTAACTGCACTTTATTGGATATGGTGCAATCTATGATGTATCTTACCGATTTACCACTATCGTTTTGGGGTTATGCATTAGAGATAGCTGCATTCACTTTAAATAGGGCACCATCTAAATCCGTTGAGACGACACCATATGAACTATGGTTTAGCAGTAAACCTAAGCTGTCGTTTCATAAAGTTTGGAGTTGCGATGCTTATGTGAAAAAGGTTTCGACCTGATAAGCTCGAACCCAAATCAGAGAAGTGTGTCTTCATAGAATATCCAAAGAAAACTATTGGGTACACCTTCTATCACAGATCCAAAGGCAAAAACATTCGTTGCTAATAATGGATCCTTTCTAGAGAAGGAGTTTCTCTCGAAAGAAGTGAGTGGGAGGAAAGTAGAGCTTGATAAGGTAATTGTACCTTCTCCCGAATTGGAAAGTAGTTCATCACAGAAATCAGTTCCAGTGATTCCTACACCAATTAGTGAGGAAGCTAATGATGATGATCATGAAACTTCAGATCAAGTTACTACAGAACCTCGTAGGTCTTCAAGAGTACGGTCCACACCAGAGTGGTACGGTAATCCTGTTCTGGAAGTCATGTTACTAGACCATGATAAACCTATGAACAATGAGGAAGCGATGATGAGCCCAGATTCCGCGAAATGGCTGGAGGCCATGAAATCTGAGATAGGATCCATGTATGAGAACAAAGTGTGGACTTTGGTTGACTTTCCCGATGATCGGCAATCCATCGAGAATAAATGGATCTTCAAGAGGAAGACTGACGCTGATGGTAATGTAACTGTCTACAAAGCTCGACTTGTTGCGAAAGGTTTTCGACAAGTTCAAGGGGTTGACTACGATGAGACTTTCTCACCCATAGCGATGCTTAAGTCTGTCCGAATCATGTTAGCAATTACCACATTTTGTCAAATCTGGCAAATGGATGTCAAAACTGCATTCCTTAATGGTTTTCTTAAAGAAGAGTTGTATATGATGCAACCGGAAAGTTTTGTCAATCCAAAAAGTGCTAACAGAATGTGCAAGCTCCAGCGATCCATCTATGGACTGGTGCAAGCATCTCGAAGTTGGAATATACGCTTTGATAAGTTGATCAAAGCATATAGTGTTATACAGACTTGCAGTGAAGCCTGTATTTATAATAAAGTGAGTGGGAGCACTACAGCCTTTCCTATAAGTATATGTGAGTGACATATTGTTGATCAGAAATGATGTAGAATTTTTCTGGAAAGCATAAAGGAGTATTTGAAAGGAGTTCTTTAAAATAAAGACCTCAGTAAAGCTACTTACATATTAAGCATGAAGATCTATTGAGATAGATCAAGACGCTTGATAAGTTTTTTTCAATAAGTACATACCTTGTCAAGATTTTGAAGTAGTTCAAAATGGAACAGTCAAAGAAAGAGTTCTTGCCTGTGTTCAAAGTGTGAAATTGAGTAAGACTCGAACCCCGACCACGGCAGAAAATAGAAAAGAGAATGAAAGTCATTCCCTATGCCTCAGTCATAGGTTCTATAAAGTATGCTATGCTATGTACCAAACCAATTGTATACCTTGCTCTGAATTTGGCAAGGGTGTACAATAGTGATCTAGGAGTAGATCACTGGACATTGGTCAAGAATATCCTTAGTAAGGACTAAGGAAATATTTCTCGATTATGGAGGTGATAAAAGAGCCCGTCGTAAAGAGGTACATCGGTGCAAGCTTTTACACCGATCCAGATGACTCTAAGTCTCAATCTGGATACATATTGAAAGTGGGAGCAATTAGCTAGAGTAGCTCCGTGCAGAGCATTGTAGACATATAATATTTGCAAAATACATATGGCTCTGAATCTGATACACCCATTGACTAAGCTTCTCTCACTAGCAAAACATGATAATACCTTAGTACTCTTTGGTTGTTAATCACATAACGATGTGAACTAGATTATTGACTCTAGTAACCCTTTGGTTGTTGATCACATGACGATGTGAACTATGGGTATTAATCACATACAGATGTGAATATTGGTGTTAAATCACATGGTGATGTGAACTAGATTATTCACTCTAGTGCAAGTGGGAGACTGAAGGAAATATGCCCTAGAGGCAATAATAAAGTTATTATTTATTTCCTTATTTCATGATAAATGTTTATTATTCATGCTAGAATTGTATTAACCGGAAACATAATGCATGTGTGAATACATAGACAAACATAGTGTCACTAGTATGCCTCTACTTCACTAGCTCATTAATCAAAGATGGTTATGTTTGCTAGCCATGGACAAAGAGTTGTCATTTGATTAATGAGATCACATCATTAGGAGAATGATGTGATTGACATGACCCATTCCATTATCTTAGCACTTGATCGTTTAGTTTGTTGATATTGCTTTCTTCATGACTTATACATGTTCCTACAACTATGAGATTATGCAACTCCCGTTTACCGGAGGAACACTTTGTGTGCTACCAAACATCACAACGTAACTGGGTGATTATAAAGGAGCTCTACAGGTGTCTCCAAAGGTACATGTTGAGTTGGCGTATTTCGAGATTAGGTTTTGTCACTCCGATTATCGGAGAGGTATCTCTGGGCCCTCTCGGTAATGCACATCACTATAAGCCTTGCAAGCAATGTAGCTAAAGAGTTAGTGACAGAATGATGCATTACGTAACGAGTAAAGAGACTTGCTGGTAACGAGATTGAACTAGGTATTGAGATACCGACGATCGAATCTCGCGCAAGTAACATATCGATGACAAAGGGAACAACGTATGTTGTTATGTGGTTTGATCGATAAAGATGTTCGTAGAATATGTTGGAGCCAATATGGGCATCCAGGTCCCGCTATTGGTTATTGACCGAAAACGTGTCTCGGTCATCTCTACATAGTTCTCGAACCCGTAGGGTCCCCACGCTTAACGTTTCATTGACGATATAGTATTATATGAGTTATGTATGTTGGTCACCGAATGTAGTTCGGAGTCCCATATGAGATCATGGACATGACGAGGAACTCCGGAATGGTTCGGAGATAAAGTTTGATATATGGGGGGTTCCGGATGTTTCCCTAAATGTTTGGGTACGAGAACACGTTATTTGGGCCAAAGGGGAAAGCCCGCAAGGTTTTTGGAAAGCACAAAAGGAAGTTTTGTGAAGCGCAAAAGGAACCCTGGCGTCTGGCCCTGGAGTCCGAGAAAGACTCTTGCCTTTTGGGTGAAACCGACTTTGTGGAGGCTTTTACTCCAAGTTTCGACCCCAAGGCTCAACATATAAATAGAGGGGCAGGGTTAGCACCAAGGACACATCAAGAAACACCAAGCGGTGTGCCGGCAACCCCGTTCCCTCTAGTTTATCCTCCGCCATAGTTTCCGTAGTGCTTAGGCGAAGCCCTGCGGAGATTGTTCTTCACCAACACCGTCACCACGCCGTCGTGCTGCCAGAACTCATCTGCTACTTCGTCCATCTTGCTGGATCGAGAAGGCGAGGACGTCATCGAGCTGAACGTGTGCAGAAATCGGAGGTGCCGTGTGTTTGGTACTTGGATCGGTCGGATCGTGAAGACGTACGACTACATCAACCGCGTTGATAAATGCTTCCGCTTAGCAATCTTCAAGGGTATGAAGATACACTTCCCCTCTCGTTCCTATGCATCACCATGATCTTGCGTGTGCGTAGGAATTTTTTTGAAATTACTACGTTCCCCAACACTAATAGCATTTTTTCTCCGTTTTGGAATATTTAAAAAAAGAGGAAAATTAAAAGTAGTCTGAAATAGACACGAGGTGAGCACAAGGGTGGAGGGCGTGCCCTACCCCCCTTGGTGCGCCCCCTGCGTTGTGGCCACCTAGAGTGCCCTCCGAACTCGGTAAAAATTCATTATATAATCTCCCGAAGGTTTTGACCACCGTACCACGACAATATCTCCTGTTTTTGTTTCGAGCCGTTTTTTGACAGATCTAGATCACCATGACGTCTCCAAGTGCCCCCAAGGACAAGTTTTTCGAGAAGGTCATCAATCCCTACCTTGCGGAGGTGCTGCGACACCCTCAAGCCATTGAGATGCGTGAGGGGGTGCTGCACATCCGTGATGTTGAGGGGCCGAAGAAGACCAGAAGCATGGAGCCAAGATGCGAAGCAATGGAGTAGGAAGTTTTCAAGTGCCAAGGGATGGTGGAACATGGACTCAACGCCAATCACATGATGATCACGGAGTTCACCAATAATCACAAGTTGGATGCCAACAACATTGGGGAGTCCATCTTCGAGATTAATGAGAAAATCGAGCATCCCCAAGCCAGATCTATGACCAGTAGAACCAAAACTATGAGTATGAATACCAATTTAAGAGGATGAGTTTGGCTGCAGATTTCAGGATCCCGGAGACTCGTTCATCTCTCTATGATGGTGAGCCTATGCCTTGGAAGATGGATGACAAGCCTATTACATCAACAACTCCATCATCACCACCTCCGAAGAAAGAGACATAAATACATCGGTATGGGCACTCCCCTTGGCAACTGCAAAGGTTGGGGGAGGTGTCCTGGTATCGTATCACCATCACACTTTTACCTTTATTGTTTTTCTTAGTTTGATCCTTTTGGTTATATCTTGATCTAGTAGAATAAAGTTTTTAGTATGATCTAGCTTTGAGTTTTGTTTTGATCTCTATCTTTGTAATCGAGTCTGTGAGTTAAATATAATAAAGAGTAGTTTTGAGTTGAGGGCTTTGCTTTCTTGCTATGACATTGAGGAAATTAAAGAAAGAATAAAAAGATCATATATTGATCTTGTAGAAAGTAATGACTTCACATATAAAGAGTATGATGAATAAAAGTTGTTGAGAGTTGACAAACATAGTTTTGGTCATTGTTGAAATTAATAGGAAGTAATAAAGAAAGAGAGGCTTCACATATAAATATACTATCTTGGGCATCTTTTGTAATTGTGAGCACTCATTAAAATATGACATGCTAAAAAGTTGATGGCGGAGAAGGAAGACAACATAATGGGTTATGTTTTCCTATATCCGAATAGAAGTTATATTGTCATGGATCAATCCAACATGTTGAGCTTGCCTTTCCCTCTCATGCTAGCCAAATTCTTTGCACCAAGTGGAGATACCCTTTGTGCTTCGAAACATCCCTAAACCCAGTTTTGCCATGAGAGTCCACCATATCTACCTATGGATTGAGTAAGATCCTTCAAGTAAGTTGTCATCGGTGCAAGCAATAAAAGTTGCTCTCTAAATATGTATGATCTTTTAGTGTGGAGAAAATAAGCTTTATACGAACTTGTGATATGGAAGAAATAAAAGCGACGGATTGCATAACAAAGTTCTTTATCACAAGCGGCAATATAAAGTGACATTCTTTTGCATTAAGATTTCGTGCATCCAACCATAAAACTGCATGACAACCTCTGCTTCCCTCTGCGAAGGGCCTATCTTTTACTTTTAGCTTCTACCATTATACAAGAGTCATGGTGATTTTCACCTTTCCTTTTTACACTTTTACCTTTGGCAAGCACTATGTGTTGGAGAGGTCCGGATATATACAACCAATCGGATGTAGGTTTTCATAAAGTATTATTGTTGACATTACCCTTGAGGTAAAAGGTTGGGAGGCGAAACTATAAGCCCCTGTCTTTCTTTGTGTTTGATTAAAGCTTTGAACCCATAAGTATCGCGTGAATGTTAGAAGTTGTGAAAGACTAAATGATAGTTGAGTATGTGGACTTGCTAAAACCTCTTATATTGAATCTTCTGATGTTATGATAAATTGCAATTTCTTCAATGACTGAGATCATAGTTTGTTAGTTTTCAATGAAGTTTCTGATTCATACTTTACCTTGTGAATGAATTGTTACTTTAGCATAAGATATTATATGACAATATATGTTGTTGTTCTAAAGATGATCATGATGCCCTCATGTCCGTATTTTATTCCATCGACACCTCTATCTCTAAACATGTGGACATATTTTTCGATTTCGGCTTTCGCTTGAGGACAAGCAAGGTCTAAGCTTGGGGGAGTTGATACGTCCATTTTGCATCATGCTTTTATTTTGATATTTATTGCATTATGGTCTGTTATTGCACATTATATCACAATACTTATGTCTTTTCCTTCTTATTTTATAGGGTTTATATGAAGAGGGAGAATGCCAGCAGCTGAAAATCTGGGCTGGAAAAGGAGCAAATATTAGAAACCTATTCTGCACACCTCCAAAAGTCTTGAAATTTCATGGAGAATATTTTTGGAATATATAAAAAATATTGGGCAAAGGAAGTACCAGAGGGGGGCCACCTGCCATCCACAAGGGTGGAGGGTGCGCTCCTCGTCCTTGTGGGCCCTCTTGCAGGCCCCCGGCGCCCATCCTCTGCTATATGGTGTGTTTTGACCTTGAAAAATCATAAGGAAGCTTTTGGGACGAAGCGCCGCCATCTCGAGGCGGAACCTGGGCAGAACCAATCTAGGGCTCCGACGGAGCTGTTCTGCCGGGGAAACATCTCTCCGGGAGGGGGAAATTGAAGCCATCATCATCACCAACGATCATCACATCGAGAGGGGGTCAATCTCTATCAACATATTCTCCAGCACCATCTCCTCTGAAACCCTAGTTCATCTCTTGTATCTGTTCTTTGCCTCAAAACCTCAGATTGGTACCTGTGGGTTGCTAGTAGTTTTGATTACTTCGTGTAGTTGATGCTAGTTGGTTTATTCGGTGGAAGATCATATTTTGAGATCCTTAATGATAATTAATACTCCTATGATTATGAATATGAATATGCTTTGTGAGTAGTTACGTTTTTTCCCGAGGATATGGGAGAAGTCTTGTTATAAGTAATCATGTGAATTTGGTATTTGTTCGATATTTTGATGAGATGTATGTTGTCTCTCCTCCAATGGTGTTATGTGAACGTCGACTACATGACGCTTCACCTTGATTCGGGCCTAGGGGAAGGCATTGGGAAATAATAAGTAGATGATGAGTTGCAAGAGTGACTGAAGCTTAAACCCTAGTTTATGCGTTGCTTCGTAAGGGGCTGATTTGGATCCATATGTTTCATGCTATTGTTAGGTTTACCTTAATTCTTCTTTCGTAGTTGCGGATGCTTGTGAGGGGGGTTAATCACAAGTGGGAGGCTTGTCCAAGGAAGGACAGCACACAAGCACTAGTCCACCCACATATCAAATTATCAAAGTAACGGATGCGAATCATATGAGCATGATGAAAACTAGCTTGACAGTAATTCCCATGTGTCCTCGGGAGCGCTTTGCTTTATCTAAGAGTTCGTCCAGGCTTGTCCATTTCTACAAAAAGGATTGGGCCACCTTGCTGCACCTTGTTTACTTTTGTTAGTTATTACTCATTACGAATTATCTTATCACACAACTATCTGTCACCAATAAGTTCAGTGCTTGCAAAGAATACCTTGCTGAAAACCGCTCGTCATTTCCTTCTGCTCCTCCTTGGGTTTGACACTCTTACTTATCGAAAGGACTATGATAGATCCCCTATACTTGTGGGTCATCAATGCACCTAGTCCTTCTAGAAAGAAGAAGAAAAAGAAAAATAATAGGAGTGTGCATACCTGTAGTGAACCTGATAGAAAACCCTCCTGAAGCTAATAATGATGTTTCTATTTCTGAACATTGATAGAAACTCAATCTGGTAATGAACATTGATGTTTCTGTACATACCTGTAGTGAACCTGATAGAAACTCAATCTGGTAATGAACATTCATCTAGTGATAATGAAAAAAGATAATGATGATGTTCATGAACACAATCAACTAGAAAAAGGTAAGGAACCAGATAATGATGTTGAAATAGAACCAGCTGTTGATCTTGATAACCCAGAACCCAAAAATAGAAGATATGATAAAAGATACTTTGTTGCTACACTACATGGAAGAAAAAGAGAACCATGGGTTCAAAAACCCATGCCATTTCCACCTAAATCAACTAAGAAAACAATGATGAAGAATTTGAACAATTTGCTGAAATGCCTAGGCCAGTCTTTTTGCGCACTCGTTTGACTGATATATTAAAGATGGCCCCTTATGCAAAATATATGAAAGACATCATCACTAATAAGAGAAATATACCAGAAGCTGAAACCTCCATCATGCTTGCTAATTATTCTTTTAAGGATGGAGTACCTAAAACCCTTGGAGATCCTGGAATACCGAGTATATCTTGCTCCATCAAAAGAAACTATGTTAAAAACCGCTTTGTGTGATCTAGGAGCTGGTGTTAGTGTTATGCCTTTCTCTTTGTATAAAAGACTTGACTTGAATAAACTCACACATACTAAAATATCTTTGCAAATGGCTGACAAATAAACTACCATACCTATCGGTGTTCGTGAGGATGTGCCCGTTGTTGTTGCAAATTTTACTATTTTAACTGACTTTGATATACTTGAGATGTCCGACGACGATAACATGTCGATTATCCTTGGTAGACCCTTCTTGAATACTGCAGGGGTGGTTATTGATTGCAATCAAAGCAAGGTCACTTTTCATATCAATGGTAATGTAACATCCCATATGTATCTTTCCATAATTGTAACTCCAACTCCTGCCATTTCCGGCTATGTGTTATGTTATTTCCTCCGTGGTTGGGTTTTTTGTCTTTTGTTTTGCATTTTGTTCATGTCATGCATCTCATCTCATAGCATCATGTGGATTGCATCGGCATTGTTTTCTTAAAACTTGTATCCGCTTGTAGCTGCCACTCCTCGCTTCTCTCCATTGCGTTCGTTGAATGTTCCGAGACCAACCGTGTTTTCGATTCCCTCTTGTCAAACCACCTAACCGCTCTACACAACCACCGACCCCCTCTTGCGCATGTCCGAAGTTGTCCCGAACCCGACCCCCTCGGTCATGACCAATGGGTCCGGATCATCCCCAAATATCCCTAAAACATCTTCGGTTTCCTCTTTGATTCCCTATAGCTTATTTTTCTCGACCGCCTGATCTAAATCGAAGGGTCCGATCTAGCCCTCGTTTTAGACCCACTTGCTATATATAGCAGGTGAACGCTAAAACCTAGGAGATCCGTCCCATCCATTTCGTGCCCACTGTCGATGCCACTTTGTCCAATCTTCCTCCTCGGGATCCCTCCCGATCCTCTCTCCCAACCAACTGGCACCCGAGGCCTCCCCTTGATTCACCGGCCAACTAGGGGAGCTCCTCCTCTCCCGCTCCTCCCGCAGCCAGCTCCTCTCCGGGAGTATTGCCATAGCTAGTATAATGGATGCTTTTCGAAGGTTGAGGTACATGATTTCCGGAGTTTTCTTGGTTATGTGTTGACGGATGCATACAACTGGATGTAGGGATTGTTAGTTTGGGTGAGATATATTGCTTCCCCTGTGTCCCCAACACTGTATTGCATAACCAGAAAGTTTCGGGAGTTTTATAGCTGGGAATGCAAGTAGCTCTAGTTTTTTTTCCTTTCCGATAGATGCATGATATGAGATTGGGGTTCAACGTCTACTGGTCCGCCTATCCACGTTCGTTTTACCGTGGTCTTGTTGTGTCTTAAAGAGTCCTTGGCTATGCTGACTCGGGGACGCTTAGTATGTCATGTGCACTACCTTGTACATGATGGTGTTGTACGATCAAGACCGTGTGAGCCCCACCACGAAAACTTCGGACGAAATCTCTATCATTTGTTTGTTTCTGGCTTATTCTGCAAGCCAAATCCTTTGTTTTGTTTTATTGGTGGTATTCGAGTTGCTTCAAAGTCAAATGTTGAATCCATACATTTCCTAAATGGTGTTCTCGTATTGCTATGTGAATACTAATCCTTCTTGATCATCGAGGTTGTTATGTTAATCCTTTCCCAACCGGCGTGCTTCTCTTCAAGTGGATCCGAGCATTTCAACATTTGCGAGATCAATTCTAAGTTTTCTCAACGGTGTTTGTTTCATCTGTCCCAAGTTGTCTTTGTTTTCCCGCCCTCCCACCCTTTTCTTTGAGGACTCATATATTTTAATCATGTATCCATTTATTCATGTGAAGTCTCTTCACTCATTTCAATCAATGCTTTGATCCGGTGATCCCTCGTGAAGAGGCTCACGAGCTTCAAGTTCATCATTCTTCATTCTCGTATTATTTTCTAGTGGATTTAACTCAAGGTTTCGGTGTTGATCATATCCATTTCCTCATTTCAAATGCTATCCCATGCCGGTGCATCTCATAATCGTTCACCTCTCTCTATTCATATCTGGAGTGCTAAAGATATCTCAGAAGAATCATGTTTCCTTTCTTAATCTGTTCGAGTTATTTCGAGGTTTTTCTCTCATTCAAGCTATTTAATTCTAGCAGTGCAATCTCTATTTCAAGCAATCCTTCAATGATGTTTCTTTCGAGTGGGCCCTAACCCACAGGTCTTTTCCCAGGATCTTACCGGACTATTCTAATTTTCCCTAGAGCCATTCCCAAATTATTTTTGAAGTTTGACGCAAGAATGAATTTCATCACTCACTTGTTTGCCAAGATCGATTTCAAATTATTTTTCATTGTTGGCTCAACCTCTTTGTTTTCTTTTCTTCATTCCCGGAGTGCCTCAACAATTCATGGTGGTTCTCATCATCATTCTCAACATTTGAAGACCGAAGAAGGATTTCTCTTAAATCTTGCTCCATTCTCTTCAAGATTCATGGTTCTAGCTTGATGCCATCCACTTTAATTGTTTTCGATTGTGAAAATTCTTTTCAACCATCCGACGCATTTCAGGAGTCTTCCTTTCTCGATCATATGAACGCCATCATTTCTGAATATTACTCATTCTCATCCTTCAGCTCTTGTTCTCCAAATCTTACCGGTGCATCATTCTAGTTTACTCTAGTCAGCTCATGATCTCTTTGTTCTCTTGCATCTAAATTCTATCAACTATCTTTATTCGTTTTCTAATTATTCCAGGTGAATTGTTCCTTTGCTACGTTCATTTTCAATTCTTACCGTCCTTCGTTATCATATCAATTCATTCGTTGTTTCCAAATCCCACCGGTGGTTCCATCAATAACTTCTCAAGTTTGCGCTATATCTCTAACTTTAATCATTTTTCAATGAGAATAAGTAGTATGCCAATCCGTTGTTTGGATCAATTTAAACTGATGAAGGATAGGCATGACATAATTCTTATTTTTGTTTCATCCAAGTGATTAATTCCTTCTTCCGGAGATTGTTCATCAGGAAGTAATTCTCGATTCCAAGTTATTCATCTTTCTTGTCCGGAGTTCAAAGTTTACTCATTTCGTAGCTCCATCTAAATCATTGCAAGGCTTCAATTCTGGTTCTCTTCAACCTCCAATTCTTCTTCATAATCATTTTCTTTTCTAGAGATCTTCCAAGAGGCTCTTCATGGTGGTTCATCAAGGATTTAATTCATTCTTGAAGTGTTCTTCAAGATTCTTGTTGGAGGATTCAAGCACTCTTCATCTTGCATTCCAAAGTGCAATTCTCCTACCTTATCTTTTGAGGTGGTGTTATATCATTCTTCACAATTTTCATTCATGTTTCCTGATTCACATGTTGTCAAGAATGAGGTATTTTAAATACATCAATCTCTTCGTTGGAGTTATCTTGGTTTAGATTTCACTTAAAGCCTTCCCTAAGGAATGTTGCTAATTATGGTGTCTATCGATAATCCAAGTTTCCACCTATTCTCGCGGTGAAAGAAGTTTTTCATCTCTTTGGTGCTCTCAATCAAATCAATGGTTTCCATTAGTGGCCAGTTGTAACCTCATAGTCTTGAGATGTTTTCCATAAGCCCACAACAAGCTTGTGCTTTCGTTGTTGATTTTCCAACAACTCCGTTCAATCCTTCCTTACAACCATGCTTTCCAAGTTCATTTGTGGCAGAAGTTGTCATTTTTCTTCTTCGTCCTTTTATCCCAACAATCTAGCTTCTATTCATTCATTTTGGAGGCATTGTGATGTTTCTCTCTTCATCCATCACCTCGTTTTGTCAAGATTATGTTATTTTCTTGCTTATCCATTTAACTAGAGTGTTGTGTTCTCATTCAAGTTCTTTCATCTTATGAAGACTTGCGTCTCTTTTCAACCGGAGTGCTGCCCGAATTCTTTATTCTTATTCCTTGTCCAGTTAATTTTAACTAGAGTGGCTTCAAAATCAATCTTGTCCCCTAAGCTCTTGGTTCTCATCATATTCCTTGTCCCTCTTGTCCAACGGACTGTTTGCACTCTTGTTCGTCTCCATTGTATTTGTTCTTTCAAGTTTCTGCAATCTCTAAGGTTCTTTGGGTTTTCACTTGTTTGTCAAACAAGCAACTTAGTTTTACCTCTTCCTCTCCCGCTTCTATCCGGTGCCATCCCTAGGATCTCGGGTCGAGATCCCCTTGTAGTGGTGGAGTGTTGTAACACCCCGGATGTAACTTTCCATAATCGTAACTTCAACTCTTGCCATTTCTGGCTATGTGTTATGTTATTTCCTTCGTGGTTGGGTTTTTTCTTTTGTTTTGCCTTTCGTTCATGTCATGCATCTCATCTCATAGCATCATGCGCATTGCATCGACATTGTTTTCTTAAAACATGCATCCGCTTGTATTTGCCAATCCTCGCTTCTCTCCGTTGCGTTCGTTGACCGTTGCGAGACCACCCGTGTTTTCGATTCCCTCTTGTCAAGCCACCTAACCACTCTGCACAACCATCGACCCCCTCTTGCGCGTGTCCGAAGTTGTCCCGAACCCGACCCGCTCGGTCATGACCAATGGGTCCGGATCATCCCCAAATATCCCTAAAACATCTTCGGTTTCCTCTTTGATTCCGTATAGCCTATTTTTCTCGACCGCCCGAGCTAAATTGAAGGGTCCGATCTAGGCCTCGTTTTAGACCCACTTGCTATATATAGCAGGCTAACCCTAAAACCTAGGAGATCTTTCCCATCCATTTCGTGCCTGCCGCCGCCACTCTGTCCAATCTTCCTCCTGATCCTCTCTCCCAACCAACTGGCTCCCGAGGCCTCCCCTCGATCCACCCGGCCTACCAGAGGAGCTCCTCCTCTCCTGCTCCTCCCGCAGCCAGCTTCTTTCCCGAGCGTCTCCTCCTCACCTCGTTGATAACCCACAAGTATAGGGGATCGCAATAGTTTTCGAGGGTAGAGTATTCAACCTGAATTTATTGATTCGACACAAGGGGAGCCAAAGAATATTCTCAAGTATTAGCAGTTGAGTTGTCAATTCAACCACACCTGGATAACTTCGTATCTGTAGCAAAGTATTTAGTAGCAAAGTAGTATGGAAGTAACGGTAATGGTAGTAAAAATAACAGTAGCAGTTTTGTAGTAATTGTAAGAGTAGCAACGGTAAAGTAAATAAGCAAAGCACAATATGTGAAAAGCTCGTAGGCCTTGGATCAGCGATGGATAATTATGTCGGATGTGATTCCTCATGTAGTAGTTATAACATAGGGTGACACAGAACTAGCTTCAGTTCATCAATGTAATGTAGGCATGTATTCCGAATATAGTCATATGTGCTTATGGAAAAGAACTTGCATGACAGCTTTTGTCCTACCCTCCCGTGGCAGCAGGGTTGTCGGTGTACTAGAGTAGGGGTACCCTAGTATCCCGAACTTGC
Source organism: Triticum aestivum (assembly GCF_018294505.1). NCBI lineage: Eukaryota > Viridiplantae > Streptophyta > Magnoliopsida > Poales > Poaceae > Triticum > Triticum aestivum. Next base: position 152,871,403 of record NC_057807.1, read on the forward strand.
CCCTGCTTATAAAGAGGAAGGGGGCGGACGTTCCGTCTTTCCGAATAAAGAAACCACCCACGATCTCTCCAACGACGCCGCGTTTGACGCGTGCCATTCGGGGAGGGCGCGGTGGATACAGAGTAAGATACGGCGTAACCCAGGCCGCGCGTGCTCGTGCCCTATTTTGGGCCTGGCCCAACAGCGCTCGGCACCGTGTGTGGCCCAGGCCCGGGGCTCCTGTCGGTGTACTAGAGTAGGGGTACCCTAGTATCCCGAACTTGTGCCGGGAAGTTGCAGCACCCCACGGCAAGGCTTGCCGGGTGACCACCAAGGTCCTCCGTGGTTCCTTTGGAGCCATTCAAGAACAAAGTATTCAAGCCAAGGAGACAAGGCCCCGGCAAGAGGAGCTTGCCGGGAAGGCCAACCAAGGCATCTCAAGGAACTTGCTGCGACATGCCACGCGTCCCGGCAAGGCCTGGTGAGCGACAAGCTTCCGGACGCGACAAGACAACGACCGCGGCAAGGCGCTTGCCGCGGCAAACTACCACTCTGTACCCGCGCCCCAGCACATCCACCAACGTGTCGCCCTGGACCTTTCCAGGCGCGCGTGGCAAGAGCTGTGCGGCCAGCGGTGCGCGGTGGCAAGCGACGCTGACAAGATCGCCATCGTGGCAAGCGGTGGCGTCCCTGACGGTCCCTTTTTACACTATTTGGGCGACGTAGACGGGCATTTAATGCCTTTGTCCCCTGCCGTCAGGGTTATGTATGATACACTGTACAGGTAGTTGTACCAACCGCAATTCCTTTTCCATTTTTACCCTTGTCTACGTTGCCACCTGTCGGTGACCCCTTGAGCATATAAAAGGAGGCCCATGCGCAACGTAGAAGGGGGTTCAAGGCAGAAAAACACTCACGCTCGGTCTCGTTAGCAGCTAGTGTGTACTGTAGCACTCAGCGCTCCGAGCAAGAACTCAATACACCTAGACATGCAGCAGTAGGAGTATTATCTCTCCAGAGAGCTTCGAAGTTGGGTAAACTGCTCGTGTGCTTCGCCTCGATCCGCTCTTCGTGCGATCTCCGCCCCCTGCCGAACCGAAAGGGGCTCGGTCCGCCGGTCCCATAGGTGTTCGTGGATCAGTTTCCCCGACATCTTTGGCGCGCCAGATAGGGGGCGTTGAGATTGTGTGAACCTGATCCGGCGTTCACACGAGCTAGATCTTCATCTTCTTCATCGACATGCCACCGAAGAAGAAGGCTTCGGAGGCAGTTGTTCCATCCACGTCGATCCCACCACCACCGGAGAAAACGGGTGGTGGGGTAGACGCCGGCGGAAGAACGGGCGTCGACGAGGGAGCTCACGGTGCTCCCAGGTCCAAGGACAAGGCTGCGCAGACCTCGGCATCCGTACATGCACCGCGCCCATCTCAGGAGGCACGGGACCGACAGCGTCATGGTATTCACAGTACCATACGTTCATTGGACCAAGATCGAGCTGATGGATCTCGGGGTGCTCAAGACCAGCATGCACGCCAACATGCTGGCACGAGCGAGACACAATCGCCTGGACGGGATACTGCTCCTTCTAACATAGTTAGAAGTCCAAGCATATCCCGCTCCTCGCACCATTCGCCACTGCCGCCCACCACTCCAGCAGAAGCTTTGGCGCGAGCTCAACTGCTCCTCGATTACCCTCCAACAGCAGACAAGATCGACGAATGGAGGGCCACCATTCAGAGTCTCATCGGCTTCGCCAACGGCGACACTCCGCGGCAGCCGAGTACATCGCTGCCGTGGCAGGACTGCCAGGTGCGAGCCGATGGCGACAAAACCGGTGGGGGTGCAACCACCATGCACTCTCCACCCCGAAGGCCAAGATCGCCGACTCGCCGGATCCACCTCGACAGCGACTCCACCGCATCATCAGATCCACGAGCTCGTCGCGATCAGCGCCAAGTTCTTCACGAGCGACAGCAAGAAGACGCTTGTACTCGCATCGAGCGCCGAAGAGAAGCGCGGCGTCAATCGGACCAGCGCGCTGGGCCTCTGTCGACATGCATGCGCCAGGGGAACCAGGCGACTTGCCGTACGCGGTAGGTTGCCCTGCGTTCACTCGTGAGCTGCGGCAAGTCCAGTGGCCCAGCACGAAGAATTTTAAGCCAGATGTACCAGAGAAGTACGAAGGCAAGTCGCATCCGTCGGAGTTCCTCAGCATCTACACCATCACGGTGCAAGCTGCCGGGGGGCGGGACGACAAGATCCTTGCCAACTACTTCCCGCTGGTGCTCAAGCCCAATGTCAGATCCTGGCTCATGCACTTGCCGGACAACTCCATATCTTCCTGGGCAGACCTATGCCATCAGTTTGTTGGCGCCTTTATAGGCGGCCACAAGCCTCATGGCCAAGAGAGCGACCTTCATCTGCTCGCTTAGAAGGAAGGAGAGCCCCTGCGCAAGTATATTCAGACATTCAGCCGTGTACAGCACAACATCCTAGATGTCCACCCTGCCGCGGTCATCAGCGCGTTCCATCAGAACGTGCGAAACCGCAGGATGCGGGAGGAGATGGCAATGTGCAAGATCAGAGACGTCAGTGAGCTATATGCCCTAGCCGACAAGTGTGCACGTGCTGAGGAAGGGAGGAAACTCCCCGAAGAGAATACAGAAGCAGGAGGATCTGATAGTGAGGATACTGCCCTGGCAAAGAAAAACTGGCGGTGGAACAACAGGAAGAAGAAAGGCAAAGATGTGCTAGTCGTTGAGCAGTCCGGCAACGGAGGTGGCACCAAGAAAGCCAAAGCTGGTAGCTCCGGCGAGGAGATTGCCGCAGGCACCAACTACCAGGCCGTGGCGGTTGCCGACAAGCAGGACGGCACCAACAAGCAGTACTGCAAGATCCACCGCACCAAGGGCCATGACCTCCAGAGCTGCAAGAAGGTCGAGCAGCTTATCGAGCAGCAAAAGGCTGAATACGAGCGACGCGACAAGGAGAAGGCCCAAGAAGGTGCTGGGGGAGCCAGCAAGAAACGCCCCGGCCGAGGAGGACGCCGCGACAAGGCCAAGCAGCGGCAAGGAGACAGACCTCCCCGCGGCCGCGACAAGGATGAAGATGACGACGACGATGAAGATATGGATGATGACGAGACCGATGAGCAGGAGTTCCAGAAAGCCACAGAGGTCATGTGCGTTGACGGCGGTGCTTCTCTGCATACTTCACACCGCCAGCTCAAGCAGTGGGTGCGGGAAGTCAATGCGGTAGAACCACCCGTCGAGTCACGCAAGCCTCTGAAATGGTCCAGCGCGCCTATCATCTTTGATATTGAGGACCACCCTGATCGCATAACTGCGGTCGGGTGCTTGCCGATGTTGGTTTCACCAACTATCCGCAACCTCAAGGTCACTAAGATGCTAGTTGACGGCGGGGCCGGCTTGAACCTGATCTCCTCCGCGGTACTCCAGAAACTCCAGATCCCTGATAGCGAGCTCGAAGAGACCGGCACATTCCATGGAATCAATCCGGGAAGGAGCAAGCCGAAGGGAAAGATCACGTTGCCGGTGACATTTGGCAGTGAGTTGAACTTCAAGACTAAGAGGGTCACTTTTGACGTTGCTGACTTTCCATTGCCTTACAATGGGATACTCGGCCGTCCAGCACTCTCCAAATTCATGGCAGCCTCTCACTATGCATACAACATGCTAAAGATGCCAGGCCCGATAAGTGTCATCTCTGTCCCTGGCGACAAGAAGGATGCTCTTATCTGCGCCGACAAGATCTACCGGGAAGCAGCAGCCGCAACAGATCGCAAGTCACTTGCCGTTGAAGCTCCCGGGGGGAAGAAGAAGACCAAGTCCGGCAAGAGTTCTGATGCCCACTCCGGCAAGCGCACCTCTTCGGAGTGTTGCGCTACCGTCGAGGACGCACCATCGAGCTCCACCGGAAAGTGTAAGAAGACAATGGCAGCTCCACCAGAGACCAAGAAGGTGTCCGCCAAGGAGGACGGCACTGGTGGTACCTTCACCATCAGTGCCACTCTCGACCCTAAATAGGAAAGCGCGCTCGTTGCTTTCCTACAGGCGAACGTCGACGTGTTTGCGTGGCAACCGTCTGACATCCCCGGTGTTCCCAGGAAAGTAATCGAGCACCATCTTGCCATCTGTCCTCATGCGTGGCCCGTCAAACAGAAAGTCAGGAAACAGGCAGTGGAGCGCCAGGAATTCATCGTAGAAGAAATCAAGAAATTGGAAGCAGCAGGCCTTGTCAGAGGAGTGCTCCATCCTACGTGGTTGACCAATCCTGTAGTCGTGCGCAAGGCAAACGGAAAATGGAGGCTTTGTATCGACTTTACCGATGTCAATAAAGCTTGTCCCAAAGACCCATTTCCCTTGCCGCGCATTGACCAGATTGTTGACTCCACAGCCGGATGTGACTTGCTTTCATTTCTTGACGCATACTCAGGATACCATCAGATCTTCATGGCAGAAGAGGATGAGGAGAAGACCGCATTCATCACTCCATGTGGCACATACTGTTTCGTACGGATGCCTTTCGGTTTAAAGAATGCTGGTTCAACATTTGCAAGGGTAGTCCATGACGCTTTTGAGCCACAAATACACAGAAATGTGGAAACCTACATGGATGACATAGTGGTCAAGAGCAAGGACAAGGCAACTCTGATTCAAGATTTAGACGAAACCTTTGCAAATCTACGCAAGATCAACCTTAAGCTTAACCCCGAGAAGTGTGTGTTTGGAGTCCCCTCCGGCAAGCTTCTCGGGTTCTTCGTGTCTCAGCGGGGAATTGAAGCCAATCCCGACAAGATCAAGGCCATTGAGCAGATTGAAGCACCAAAGCGCGTCAAGGATGTACGAAGACTTGCCGGTTGCGTGGCTGCTCTCAACAGGTTTATCTCTAGGTCTGCTGAGCGCGCCCTGCCACTTTTAAAAATATTGAAAAAGGCAGATCCAATGAAATGGACTCTGGAAGCGGAGGCTGCACTGCAGGACTTGAAGAGATACCTGTCCTCCACTCCAACACTTGTCGCACCTAAGCCAAAAGAGAAGTTGCTGCTGTATATAGCGGCAACCAATCAAGTGGTTAGTGATGCGTTAGTAGCAAAGAGGGGGGCGGATGATGAGCCAGCAACCACGGCAGATGCATCCAGCGACAAGCAGGGAACTTCACCGACAAGCTCTGGTCCCGACAAAGATGGGTCTGCGCAGGCGCGTGAGGAGATGCGGAAGAGAATGGTGCAGCGCCCAGTTTACTTTGTCAGTTCCCTTCTGCAGGGGGCTAGGTCAAGGTACTCTGGTGTGCAGAAATTGCTTTTCGGCCTTCTCATGGCCTCGAGAAAGCTCCGCCATTACTTCCAAGCACATGAGATCACAGTCGTCACTCGTTTTCCGCTGAAGAGGATACTGCAAAATCCAGAAGCAACAGGCAGGATTGTCGAGTGGGCACTGGAACTGTCAAGCTTTGGCCTCAAGTTTGAGAGCACTTCAACTATCCAAAGCAGAGCATTGGCAGAGTTCATAGCAGAGTGGACGCCAACACAAGATGAAGAAATTCCAGAAACGAGCATCCCCGTCAAGGAAGCAAGCAAAGAGTGGCTGATGTACTTTGATGGTGCCTTCTCGCTGCAAGGCGCCGGTGCGGGCGTGCTACTTGTTGCACCCACTGGAGAGCACCTCAAGTACGCAGTCCAGATGCACTTTCCCAAGGAGCAAGCAACAAACAATACCGCAGAGTATGAAGGTTTGCTTGCCGGTCTCAGGATCGCAACAGACCTCGGGATCAAAAAGCTCATTGTCATGGGTGACTCACAGCTTGTCGTCCGCCAAGTGAACAAGAATTATCAGAGTCCGTTGCTGGAAGCTTACGTTGATGAAGTGAGAAAGCTAGAAGAGCACTTTGATGGCCTACATATGGAACATGTTCCAAGAGCTCAGAACGACATTGTCGATGGCCTGTCGAAGTGCGCCGCACTTAAGTTACCTGTGGAACCAGGGATCTTTGTGCTCAAACTGACTCAACCGTCTGTAACGCCATCAACTGGATAGAGCAAGAAGAGGAAGTTGATTTCTGGTGACTATTTTCCGGCAGAGCTCCCCGAAGCCGCCGCCAAGAAGGTCCCCAAGATCAACACCAAGGGTGCTGAGGAGCAGTCTGCTCCGGCAAGCACTAGGGTTTGTTCCGTTGAAGCAGACGCTCCTGAAAAGTTTCGCTCCGGCAAGCTTGCCGGGGAATGTCAAGCTCCGGCTGAGCTGCAGGTTCTCGCCGTAGAAGCGGATGTGCCCGCAGCAGCGGATGTGCCTTTAGTCCTTGTTGTATGTCCAGCAAGGGCACATCAGATTGTCCGTTTCCTTCAGACAGGAGAACTTCCCGAAGAGCAAGAAGAAGCGGAAAGAGTAGCCCGGCAGTCAAGTATGTACCAGTTTGTCGACAACACACTGTACAGAAGGAGACTCAACGGTGTGAAATTGAAGTGTATTCACCGGGAAGACGGACAAAAGCTGTTGGCAAAGATACATGGAGGCATATGTGGTCACCACATTCGCGCAAGAGCACTTGTCGGCAAAGCGTTCCAGCAAGGTTTCTTTTGGCCGACAGCCCTCCAGGATGCAACTGCACAAGTAACCAAGTGTGAAGCGTGCCATTTCCATTCCAAGCATATACACCAGCCAGCTCAAGCTCTCCAGACGATCCCTTTATCCTGGCCATTTTCGGTCTGGGGGCTCGACATCCTCGGCCCCTTTCCCCGAGCTGTCGGGGGATTTGAGTACTTGTACGTTGCAATCGACAAGTTCACAAAGTGGCCGGAAGTGGAAGCAGTGAGGAAGGTGACAGCACGGTCAGCAGTCAAGTTCTTCAGGTCGATTGTTTGCCGCTTCGGGATCCCTAACAGGATCATCACCGACAACGACACACAATTCATGAGCCGCACCTTCATGCAGTATGTCCAAGATCTTGGCGCCAAGGTCTGCTTCGCTTCTGTTGCTTATCCGAGAAGCAACGGTCAAGCGGAGAGGGCGAATGCTGAAGTGCTGCACGGGCTTAAGACCAAGACTTTCGACAGGCTGCGCAAGTGCGGAAAGAACTGGATTGAGGAGCTGCCGGTGGTTCTTTGGTCGATCAGGCCGACGCCAAATCGAGCCACTGGCCAGACACCTTTCGCTCTAGTCTATGGAGCAGAGGCAGTTCTCCCCACGGAACTCGTATACGGGTCACCTCGAGTGCTCGCTTATGATGAGCTTGAGCAAGAGCAGCTGCGACAAGATGACGCGCTGCTCCTTGAGGAGGACCATCTTCAGGCCGCTGTACGAGCTGCTCAATACCAGCAAGCTTTCCGCCGCTACCATAGCCGCAAAGTTAATGCCAGAAGTCTCGAGGAAGGCGACCTTGTTCTTCGGCGCGTTCAGTCCGCCAAGAATTCCAACAAGTTGACGCCGAAGTGGGAAGGCCCTTACCGGGTGAAACGAGTCACTAGGCCTGGCGCTGTCCGCCTTGAGACCGAAGATGGCATTCCGGTGAGCAACTCCTGGAACATTGAGCATCTTCGTAAGTTTTACCCGTAGGGCGCGGTTGCCGGAACCTGTTCCGGCAACCACCTTTTGTACAAGTCTTGCCGATGTTGCATGTAATCCTTTGTACGAAGCCGGGCGCAGACCCCGTGCATAAGTAAAGCTCATGTGCTCCGCACATCTTGTCAATTTCATGCTTTCTACTTTTTTGCATGTGTTATCTGACACTTTGTGCAGCGCCTACCCCCGGTAAGCAATAACGAGCCGTAAGGCTCCATATCTTTATTTTCTCTTCTTTCTCTTTCTCAAAGAAAGGAAGGTTCCCTCGCCCACAAGTTTGCCGGGGGGAAAGGAGAAGATAATGGTGTGGACCAAGCGTCGTTCGAGGAAGTTTCGCCTTACCGGGAAGCAAACGACAGAAAAGCTAAGTTGCTAAAGTTTGAGCAATCAGTTTTAAAATTTTTAAGTTATCTTCCTCGAACGACCGTGCTTTGTATGGAAAACCTGTGCGCGGAGGAACCAACTCGTAGCTAGTTGCGCCCTTACTTTGTTTCGAGTCCGCTCAACAACTTAAGTGAGCTGCGACTAGTTGCGACAAGGTTTCTTGTCGGTAGCGGCACCGCCAGCAGGCTGCTGACGTCCCGCACTCAGCGCTCGCGGCTAAGGTGCCTGCGCCGACAAGTTCCCTAAAAGCGTAGGGCAAAAACATACAAAGGAAGGAATCAAGTAAAGGAAATAACATAGCAATCGCTACCCAAAATAGAGTCATATTACAAGATAGCTTGTCGCAGCTCTAACAGATTGTTCTCATAACATGACCAGCAGCGACAAGAAAAAGAGAAAACGGGCGGCCTAATCTACGCGATCGCCCTCAACCCTCTTGATCCCGCTCACCTTGTCCACAATGGGTGCGACAAGGGTCTTGAGCGCTTCCAGATCAGCATCCGGCGGCAAGGTCCTGAGGACGTTGGTGAGGTTGAGGCCTGGGTTGCGGAAGGCCACCTTCACCAGCACCTTTTGAAGAGCTCCCGCGCAGATCTTGCGCGACTCGTCGGCCAGCTGCTTTGGGATCTTCTCCCGGAGTCGCTGGAGGGCCGTCGCCACGCCTTTGAAGAACAAGCTGAGCTTGGCGCTGGGTTGGAGGTGCTCATCGGAGGAATACCCGAGATCCTCCATCCCCAGCTGCGCCAGCTCCCTGTCGATGGCTGCGGCAACATCCACGAGACCCTCCGTCCAGTGCTCCACATTCTCCCTAAAAGTGTTCTGGGCGGCAGCAGCACTCGCCAGCAGCGCCTCGTCGGCCTTGATCTTCTCCTTCAAGGCCACCTCCTGCTCCCTGGCGCCGTCCAGCGTCTTGGTCAAAGTAGTCAGCTTCAACTCAAGATCTGCGTTGGAGTCCTTGGCGGCGCTAAGCTCCTTGCTCCTCTCGGTGAGACGACCCTGCAGCTCGCCAAGGGTGTAGGCGTCCTTCTCGCGCTCACGCTTGAGCGCAGCAAGCTCCTCGCCGCTCGCCTTGAGATCGGCCTCCAGCTGCGCCACTTTCGTCTCCAGCTCCTTCTTGGCGGCCTCGGCAGCTGCGGCAACATCCTCTGCTTCCTTGAGAGCCCCGCTGAATGTTTGCTCGCGCGCGGCAAGCTCCTCCTCGTGGCTGTCAAGGTTGACCTTCCGCTGCGCCAACTCGCCTTCCTGCGCAGACAACTTCTCGTCAACAAGCCGTTGTTGCTCTTCAACTTCAGCCTTCTCAAGGAGGAAGGCTTTCCGCTCCTCGGCGAGTTGCTCCTGCTCCTCTGCCAGGGACCGGAGAGTTTCCTGGTTGAGACCCCGGAGCTCCTCCACGCGCTTCTCGATGTCCACTCCTGCCTTCGCGACAAGTGCTTCTCGGGATACCAGCTTGGCCTGTCGGGCTCGGTAGAGCGACAACAGCTTCTGCAGCAGCTGCTCCTCCTCAGACTCGCCGCTGCTACTGCTCGGCGCATCAACCAGCGTCAGCCCAGCGGAGGCGAGCACCTCTCCATCCAAGATTTCTCCTTCGACCGGCGCCCTGGAGCTTGACGCCCAGGGGAGCTTGATGAAGACGCCATCGCCGGCCTTCAAATAGGCGCCGGGCTGGGGCTCTTCGAAGCCTGACACAGCAGCAGCGGCGGAGGGATCGGCGGTCGACATAGCGCCTGACGCTCCTGCGGCCTCGGGGCCGTCAGTGCGATCGCCGGACCCCTCGCCAGCTTCTGCGGCGGCAGCTTTGGCGGCCTCTTCGCCGGCGGGATCATCAGCGCCGGCTTCTTCTTCGGTGGCAGCGGCGTCGTCGGTATTGCCGCGCGCGTTCTCCTCGCCGGCGACCTCGGTTTCCATCGGCTCCGTGGCAGATGGATCTGACGACCGGAAAAGGGAGAAAAGTCAAGCAAATATTCAAAAAGAAAATCAGAAGAAGAAGAACCCAAGGGAAGCTTTCAAGCAAGAGGATTACCTGTACTAGGATCTATAGTCGTGGTCCCCGCCACCGAGGGGTCGCTGGTGCTGTCCCTTGCCGGAGAACTGTCCCTTGCCGGAGACTTCTCCCTTACCGGAAAATTCTCCCTTGCCGGAGAACGCTCCCTTGCCGGGGAATCCTCCCTTGGCGGTGTAGTCGAAGCAGATGGCATGTCGGGAGCGGCTTCCGGGCACTCCTGGTGAGGCTGCTCTGCTCCTACACAAACCAATAATCAGATGTCAGCAAAGAAAGAGCACCCATGCGCGCCTAACAGCAGGAAGTAAACCATATACTTACGCTGGGGCTGCGCTGGGGCTGCTTTGGGGAATAGTTGCCGGGTCCGGCAAGGTGGTCTCGGACACGTCCCCTGCTGTCGCGGTGGGTTCGTCCTCGATGACAATCACCGGGACCTTTGCTCTCATCGCCGCTCTCTGGGCCAGAGTCCTGAAAAGGAATGGGTTCGGAGTAAAGCAAATCAGATACAAGACAAAACAACAAGAATTGAAGAACTACAAGTACAACAAAGAATCTTACTCTTCTTCTTCCTCGTCGGAGCTGAGCGCGGAGAGGTCGAAGTCCGGCCCACCTTCGGCGCGACAAGGCGGAGGAGTAGGTTCCCTTAGCCGCTTGGCAGGAGCAGAAGCGGTGGTCCGGGAGGACCCCGCTCCAGTTGCCGCAGCGGCGTGAGGTGCTCCCGCGGCAACAGTGCTTGCCGCGGTAGAGCGTGTTGCGCGGCGCGGCGGCTGTGGACTCGTCTGCCGCCCCGCTACGTCCCCGGCCTTGCGGAGACGCCTTCTTGGTGGAGCTGGGGGCTCCGCTTGCGGCAAGCTGTCCGAAGATGAGGGAGAGGGGGAGTCGATCTTCAACGAGTCGCTCGCGCCCTCGGCGTGCTCGCTCGACTCAGCTTCAGGCCCGGCAAGCTCTCCCTCGCCGGCAAGCCCCTCTCGCTCGGCAAGGCTTGCCGCCTCTGCTGCCTCTGCCTCCTCCACGGTGAATCCAAACTCGCCCGCGACAGCGGCTGCCGCCGCCTCTTCCAGCCTAGTGGCGATGCGCTGCATCTCTGCGTCGGTGGTGTCGTGAGTAAGGCTCTTCTGTTCATCGGAGCGGACCGGCACTTCTACCAAGCCGTCTAAGAACTCCTGCACGACGTCGTTTGCAGGCTCTTGCCAAGTTGGGACAATTCCATGCGAATCGCACAGCGGCATCATTGCACGGATGCGGTCGAGCGAGGAGTTGTTGCACAGCGGAACGACACCCCTCGGCAACCTGAACGCTTCGGGATGTTGAGGCTCGTGCTTGAACAGTTCCAGGAGCATCGCATCCAGTTCCAGGACAGTGAAGTTGAAGTTGAGGCCCGGGCGCAGCCTCATGATATCCGCCGCATTCTGGAACTCCCAGGCGGGTCTCCTCCTCTCCTGCAGGGGGGCGATGCGGTGGCGGAGAAAATCTGCGCCAACGGCGCCTATAGTGAGCCCGGCAAGCCTGAGGCGTAGGATCCGGGTGACGGCAATCTTCAGCCTATCGTCTTCCGGGGCCACGTTGCTCCAATCGTTGCCGCGCGCTACTGGGGCTTGGCGCTGGGCGGTAAATGGCTGCGGGTTCTCCTCGACAATCCAGCACCAGTCTGCTCTCCATTCATCCCACTTGCTGCGGAGCTCTCCCTCCAGATAAGCTTCCTTCTTGCCAGTTCTCGAGATCCAGGCGATTCCGCCGGATAAAGGCTCCCCTCTCTCAACTCGGGGCATAAAGAAGTGGCGAAAAAGAGCTACATTTGGATAGACTCCGACAAAGTTTTCGCAGAGATGTGCGAAAACTGCCATGGTCAGAACGGCATTGGGGGTGAAGTCAAGGAGGCGGAACCCGTAGGTGTTCATAATGTCGCAGAAAAACTCAGAGAAAGGCGGGCAGAGCCCGCAGTAGAAGAACAACGCGAAGAAGGGATATCCATTCGGAGCTAGTTCCGAAGCGGCAGCTGAGAGTACCTTCGTGCGCGGATGCGCTCGCGTCTCCGTCGACCAGAAGAGGTAGTAATACTCCCTCAGCTCCTTCACGGCAAGCTGGGGGGGGAGGTTGCCCGCTCCTTTCATAGCGCCGCGAGCCGCTGCGCCTCGGCCGACTTCACAACCTTCCCGGCTTTCGGAGCCATGGCGGAGGTGGTGAGTGAGATCGACGGCGTTAGTGGTACCGGTGGCGATGGGGGCGGAGCGCTGCTCTCTTTCAGCTTTGGGAAGAAGGGGGGAGCGGCGGAGGTTTTTGAGATTGGAATAGCAACCGGTGAGATGGGCGAACTGCCCCTGTTTCCCTGCTTATAAAGAGGGAGGGGGCGGACGTTCCGTCTTTCCGAATAAAGAAACCACCCACGATCTCTCCCACGACACCGCATTCGACGTGTGCCGTTCGGGAGGGCGCGGTGGATACGGAGTAAGATACGGCGTAACCCAGGCCGCGCGTGCCCGTGCCCTGTTTTGGGCCTGGCCCAACAGCGCTCGGCACCGTGTGTGGCCCAGGCCCGGGGGCTCCTGTCGGTGTACTAGAGTAGGGGTACCCTTGTATCCCGAACTTGTGCACGGGCAGTCGCAGCACCCCGCGGCAGGGCTTGCAGGGTGACCGCCAAGGTCCTCCGTGGTTCCTTTGGAACCATTCAAGAACAAAGTATTCAAGCCAAGGAGACAAGGCCCCGGCAAGAGGAGCTTGCCGGGAAGGCCAACCAAGGCATCTCAAGGAACTTGCCGCGACGCGCCACGCGTCCCGGCGAGGCCCGGTGAGCGACAAGCTTCCGGACGCGACAAGACAACGACCGCGGCAAGGCGCTTGCCGCGGCAAGCTACCACTCTGTACCCGCGCTCCAGCACATCCACCAACGTGTCGCCTTGGGACCTTTCCAGGTGCGCGTGGCAAGAGGCTGTGCAGCCAGCGGTGCGCGGTGGCAAGCGACGCTGATAAGATTGCCATCGTGGCAAGCGGTGGCGTCCCTGGTGGTCCCTTTTCGCACTATTTTGGCGACGCAGACGGGCATTTAATGCCTTTGTCCCCTGCCGTCAGGGTTAGGTATGATACACTGTACATGTAGTTGTACCAACCGCAATTCCTTTTCCATTTTTACCCTTGTCTACGTTGCCACCTATCGGTGACCCCTTGAGCATATAAAAGGAGGCCCATGCGCAACGTAGAAAGGGGTGCGGAGGCAGAAAAACATTCACGCTCGGTCTCGTTAGCAGCTAGTGTGTACTGTAGCACTCAACGCTCCCGAACAAGAACTCAATACACTTAGACATGCAGCAGTAGGAGTATTATCTCTCCGGAGAGCTCCGAAGCTGGGTAAACTGCTTGTGTGCTTCGCCTCGATCCGCTCTTCGTGCGATCTCCGCCCCCCGCCGAACCGAAAGGGGCTCGGTCCGCCGGTCCCATAGGTGTTCGTGGATCAGTTTCCCCGACAAGGGTCCTAATGGAAACTAAGGGATATTAAGGCCCCCTTTTAATAGAGTACCGGACCAAAGCTTTAGCACTTAGTGAAAATATGAACTCCTCAAACTACGGCCATCACCGAGAAGTATCCCGATTATTGTCACTTCGTGGTTGTCGGATCATAACACATAATAGGTGACTATAGACTTGCCAGATAGGATCAAGAACTCACATATATTCGTGAAAACAAAATAGGTTCAGATCTAAAATCATGGCACTCGGGCCCTAGTGACAAGCATTAAGCATGGCAAAGTCATAGCAACATCAATCTCAGAACATAGTGGATACTAGGGATCAAACCCTAACAAAACTAACTTGATTACATGGCAAATCTCATCCAACCCATCACCGTCCAGCAAGCCGACGATGGAATTACTCACGCACGGTGGTGAGCATCATGAAATTGGTGATGGAGGATGGTTGATGATGACGACGGCGACGAATCCCCCTCTCCGGAGCCCCGAACGGACTCCAGATCAGCCCTCCCGAGAGACATTAGGGCTTGGCGGCGGCTCCGTATCGTAAAACGCGACGAAACTTTCTCTCTGATTTTTTTCTCTATGAAAGAGAATATATGGAGTTGGAGTTGAGGTCGGTGGACATCGAGGGGGCCCACGAGGCAGGGGGTCGTGCCTAGGGGGAGGGGGCGCGTCCCCACCCTCGTGGCCAGGGTGTGGGCCCCCTGGGCCCCCTGGATTTGCAGGTCATTTCGCGAACTTCTATTTTTGTGCAAAAATAACACCATGGCAGTTCTGCTGAAAACAGCGTCAGTCCGGGTTAGTTTCATTCAAATCATGCAAGTTAGAGTCCAAAACAAGGGCAAAAGTGTTTGGAAAAGTAGATACGACAGAGACGTATCACTCGTCTCCCTCGCGCCGGCCGACCACCGGAGCTCCCTCCGCCGACGAGCACCACCAGCAGATGAGTGCCCCGAGAGCCTTGATCCCTTTCCCTCCTGCTTCTGTTGCTCTCGCACGCTGCCCTCTCTCTCCAGGTGCGCAACCACCCCGCTGTCGGCCTGCTACCTCGCCTCCCTGACCCGAACTGGCCCGGATCCGGCCATCTTCGACGCCTCCTCGCCGAATTCTGCTGTCAAGTCCCTGTCCCCGTCCCTTGCGCGTGCTCCACGTCACACCCTGGTTCATCCTCGCCTCACGCCCTGCTTCTGCTTCATGCGTGCGTTGACCCATGCGGTCTGCTTCGGGCCGGAGGTAGTGGTTAACCCCTTTGCCGGGCCACCAAGTCCCTCACTTCGCATGCCAAGTTCGCCATCTTCGCTGCCGTCTCATGTGTTGAGCCCTCATTGACCTCCAGCGAATGCCAAGTCCATGGCGTCGCCGGCCTCTGTTTCCCCTGCTCTAGATCAAGCGCCTTGCTCGCGTTGACCGCGCCCCTGATCCAGCGCCTGGGCCACTCCTTGCACCGCTCCTGGCCCATCTCCCTCAAACCGCGAGTGCTGGGCCTTGGCCCATGGTGAGAAACCCCCCAGCCCCTCCTGTGCATTGTTTGGCCCAGCCAGTTTAGTTTTTTTCCCTTGCTGCAAATTTATCCATTTGTCTAGGTTTTACAGTTTTGCAGAAAAACCCTCCATGTTCATGCATTAATAATTCACAAACCGTGCATCGGATTAAAATGTTTTGCACATGTAAAATGATTAGAATTGCATCTAGTTTCATAATATGCTACTTTCATCCATGTTTTAAATGTTTAAATTGTTGTTTCCTTTAATTTGCATAAATGCCATGCTAAAGTGCTTTATTTCATAAGTAAATAACCGTAGCTCCAATTTTAATAAACTTTATATGTAAATCGGGTGGAAAAATGCATAGATTAACTTGGTGCACTTTGTCTTACTGTTTAGCAACTCTAAAATCATGTAATAGGCAGAACAGTACCAAACTCAAATTATGCACATGGGGATTTTCCGGAATTGTTGTTTTTTGTTTCCGGCCTCATTTAAACTTGCCTAAATAGTTAGTTTACTTATGTTTCACCTCTTGCCATGTTTAACAACATTTAGTATTGTTGGGTACATAAAAGAGAGAAAACTAAATAATTGAATGTGGTGTTTCATCAATATGCAACTTGTTGCATATTGAGCTCCACTTAACTTGTAGTATTGTTTATTGCACTTTGCCATGCCATGCCTCTTTAAACCGGACATGCATCATACTTGTTTGTGCATCATGCCATGCTTATGCTTGTTGGTTTACCATGTTGTTTGCTTCTTTTCGGTTTGCTTCTCTTGTTAGCTTTGGTTTTGTTCCGGAGTTGTGAGGATTCGTTCGACTACGTCCGTTTGTTTTCTTCTTGGACTCGTTCTTCTTCCTTGCGGGATCTCAGGCAAGATGACCATTACCCTTGATATCACTTCTATCTTTGCTTTCTAGTTGCTTCGCTCTATCACTATGTTGCGCTACCTACCACTTGTTTACCATGCCTCCCATATTCCCATGTCAAGTCTCTAACCCACCTTCCTAGCAAACCATTGTTTGGCTAAGTTACCGCTTTTGCTCAGCCCCTCTTATAGCGTTGTTAGTTGCAGGTGAAGTTGAAGATTGCTCCATGTTGGAACATGCTTATGTTTGGATATCACAATATCTCTTATTTTAATTAATGCATCCATATATTTGGTAAAGGGTGGAATGCTCGGCCTTATGCCTGGTGTTTTATTTCACTCTTGCCACCTTAGTTTCCGTCATACCGGTGTTATGTCCCTTGATATTCCGTTCCTTACGCGGTCGGGTTTATGGGAACCCCTTGACAGTTCGCCTTGAATAAAACTCCTCCAGCAAGGCCCAACATTGGTTTTCCATTTGCCTAACAACCTATAACCCTCCCTTGGGGTCTGTATTCCCGAGGGTAATATTTATTTTAACCCCCCCCCCCGGGCCAGTGCTCCTCCGAGTGTTGGTCCAAAACGGGCAGACTGTGGGGCCACCGCGGGGCAACTCGAGGTCTGGTTGTGCCCTGAGAACGAGATATGTGTAGCTCCTATCGGGATTTGTCACTACAGTTAGGCGGTCTTGCTGGTCTTGTTTTACCATTGTCAAAATGTCTTGTAACCGGGATTCTAAGACTGATCGGGTCTTCCCAGGAGAAGGAATATCCTTTGCTGATCGTGAGAGCTTGTGATGGGCTAAGTTGGGACACCCCTGTAGGGTATAAACTTTCGAGAGCATGCCCGCGGTTATGTGCCATATGGGAATTTGTTAATATTTGGTTGTAGAGAACTTGACACTTGACTTAATTAAAATGCATCAACCATGTGTGTAGCTGTGATGGTCTCTTTTCGGCGGAGTCTAGAAAGTGAACACGGTTTGGGTTATGTTTGAATGTAAGTAGTTTCAGGATCACTTCTTGATCACTTCTAGCTTCACGACCGTTGCGTAGCTTCTCTTCTTACTCTTATTTGCGTATGTTAGCCACCATATTTGCTTAGCACTTGCTGCAACTCCACCTTATTACCTTATCCTACCCATAAGCTTAAATAGTCTTGATCTTGCTGGTTTTGAGATTGCTGAGTCCCCGTGACTCACAGATAGTACCAAAACAGTTGCATGTGCCGATGATACCAGTGCAGGTAATGCTACCGAACTCAGGTGGGAGTTCGACGAGGTCCTTGCTCGTTACTACGTGTCTTTTCCTGATGATCAGTAGTGGAGCCCAGTTGGGACGATTGGGGATCTAGCATTTGGGGTTATCTTCTTTTCATTTGGATTTATCCATAGTTGGACTATGTGTGTACTCTGAATGATGTATGAATTATATGATCTTTGTGTGAAGTGGCGATTGTAAGCCAACTCTATTTATCCCTTTCTTGTTCATTACACGGGATTGTGTGAAGATGACCCTTCTTGCAAAAAAAAACACGGTGCGGTTATGCCTCTAAGTCGTGGGACACGTGGGAGATATAGACGTATCATGGGCGTTACAGGTAATGGGCATACGTACACTTTCTAAAGAAACAATTCCAAGTGAATGGTATTAATGTTATTGAAAAATCTCCGGCACTCACTATTGAAAGTTTTCAAATACCTTTACCTGCTTCCAAAAAGAAATATGAAATGCTTATTGTTGGGGACATGCATATCCCCGTTGAGGTAACTTAGTGTTTTATGAAATTTATATGGTTTCATGCTAATCGAAAGTGGTTGTTAATAAGACTTGATCAACCTTATTGATGGATCATTTTTGAGAGGTATGAAGTTGATGAATTTAGTAGGCATTACCTTCTGTCCTTACTTTTTATTTTCTGTTTTTCTTAGTTAAATAAATTAAAATGCCATGTTTTGTCTGTTTTCCAAATTTCCCATGCAATAGAAAATGATGGAAAAATAAAAGTTCTCAGAATGCCCTGAAAATTTGATACAATTCTTTCTGAATATTTCTGAATTTATAGTCCAAATAAAATGAAAGTGGGGTGCACCAGGTGGGCACAACCCACCTGGGCGCGCCAGCAGCCCCATGAGCGCCCTGGTGGGTTGTGGTCCCCATGTGGGCCCCCTCACTTATCTCTTTAGTTCATGTCACCACCTACCTCCAGAAAAAAATCACCATTGCTCTCACTTTCTCTCTCTCTCTCTCGTGTTATTGCTCTCAAACCCGCGGATTTCGATCACTTTGCTGGAAGCTCCGTTTCCAAAACTATTTTAAGGGATTGCTACTTTTTATGTGACTCCTCCATTGGTCCAATTAGTTTTTGCTTTAGTGGATTATATTTTGAATAATTATCTACCCTTGGTGCTGCTGTAGATGAGCTTGCATGTGAAATTCTTGGAGTTATAAGTAGTTTGAATGCTTAGGATGGCCCCTATGCATCCCTATTAGTTGCTATCAATCTTGTGAAGCTTTGCTGACAAAACTTTTGTGACCCAATTTTTTTTCAAAAAATTGTACGCAAATATGATGAACCTCTTTGGAAGGAGCTCTGTGAGGCGGAGGTCTCCGGAGGCATCATCAAGCAGTGGCTCAGTGCGTCAATATTATGTTGAACCAAGTGCAAGTTCAATATGGGATGCCGCCAGCAAATCATGCTTATGGTCGTGCGACGATTTCATGATGATGGCAGGTATTAAAGAAGAATTTGAGCAATATGTTCACAATGCCGAGCTCGGTCCCTACATTGAAGATAAGTGCAACCAGCATCTCAGCCTCATAGAATCGTTTACTAAAGAGTTTAAATTTCATCCTCGTGAGTCTAGAGTACCACTTGAACTATATGACCGTCCATTTACCATGCCTCTAGATGCATTCAGTGGTGTGTGTAAAATTCCATTTTGTGGTTCGCTGGATGAGCCACCAAGATCTGAGTATGAGTTATTCTTGATTAATCTTTGTTATGGCGAGGAAAGAGGAGTGACACAAGGAAGAATAAAAAGTATTCACTTCCCATCAATTCAATACTTTGCACTGTTTAATGGCAAATGCACCGTAGGCAAACAAGACTGCAGTACATTGTGTGCTCCTGACTTGAGCATCATACACACTGCCCTCACCGGTACTAAATGCTATAACCTTGGAGTGATTGTTGCATGGAGATTGCAACACAACGCTGGTAGTGGTTATTTTTATGGTGGGATTTATGCTTCACGTTTAGCAAAGGATCTGGGTGTATCACCTTGGCCTAATGACCCCATCTTACCCACTCAGTACTTAGACTTTGAGGCCATGAAGTGCATAAGTTCCTTAAGGGCGAGACCACTGATTATACTTATAACCTATTGTTCAATAAAGTTTCCATTGTGCACACCTTTTTGCCTACGCCTACTCTCTCTGATTATCACAAAAAAGGAAGGTATTATGTTCTTGAGAGCAAGGCCCGCGCACACAATACAGAGGTTGTGGCTGCTCGGTGGGCTGCCAAGAGCCTCCGTGAGCTATCACTCCGATCAATCCGCATGCTACGAATGGTGATTACGAAGCTAGGCCAAAAGCCTAAGCTTGGGGGGTACGTATTCATCGACATTACATTCATGTTCACACATTTCATTCCAGTTGTCGATGTTCACACTTTTTCATTGTATCATCCATGCTAGATTTATTTTCTCGCTTCCTTCTTATGTGTTTGAAAAACTTTGCGAAAACCCAAAAATATTTCCCGCTTCAGTTTTTTCTAGTTTAATTAGTTGTAGTATTAAAAGGAAACACAAAAGGATTTCTTGATTCTTCTTCATGCTTGTTGGGAGCTCTCCTGTGTAAATCAATTTTCTTGTTTTTGTTTTTCTTCAATTTGCTTTATTCGAGAGAGTGCCACAAAAGCTAAAAGGCAAGTTCTATAGGATGACTGTTCGACCCGCAATGTTGTATGGCGTTGAGTGTTGGGAGACTAAAAGGCGACATGTTCAACTGTTAGGTGTGGCGGAGATGCGTATGTTGAGATGGATGTGTGGTCAGACGAGGAAGGATAGAGTCCGGAATGATGATATATGAGATAGAGTTGGGATAGCACCACTTGAAGAGAAGCTTGTAAAACATCCTCTGAGATGGTTTGGGCATATTTAGCGCAGGCCTCCAGAACCTCCAGTGCATAGCGGACGGCTAAAGCGTGCAGAGAATGTCAAGAGAGGTCAGGATAGACCAAATTTGTCATGGGAGGAGTATGTTATGAGAGACCTGAAGGATTGGAGTATCACTAGAGAACTAGCTATGTATAAGGGTGCTTGGAAGCTTGCTATCCATGTGCTAGAGCCTTGAGTTTGTCGCGAGATCTTATGGGTTTCACCTCTAGCCTACCCCAACTTGTTTGGGACTAAAGGCTTTGTTGTTGTTGTTGTTGTTGTTGTTGTTGTTGTTGTTGTTGTTGTTGTTGTTGTTGTTGTTGTTGTTGCTTTCTTCAAGAAAACTAAAACTCCAAAAATATTTCAGTGTGTTTCCCTGAAATTATTTTCTGTTTATTGAGTAATACCAAGGAGGAGACCATGATGAAAATGTTGAGTGGCTCTCATGTGCATTATGGTTGATCTAACAAAGAGCCCAAATTACCTTTTCTTCTCCTTTTGAATAAAAACATTTGCAGATTCCACCTTGGTTCACGGCCCTCTTGCACTATTATTATTTTCATATTATGCGGTCATGTAAGTGAAAGGCAATAATGCCGATATTTGATGAACTGGCTGTGGCAGAGAGAAATGGGTATGACTCAACTTGTTCTGGTTTTGTAAATATGTTTAACCTAGTATCCATGATTCAGCATATTATGATCAAACATGTTTGTAATGAAAATTAGAGATTATAGTTTCTCATGCCATGCTTAAGTAGCTAGGAGTGGATAATGATTTATTTTGGATGTCAACATTGCGTCAAAATGATTGTCATGTAGTATGATGATATGGTATCCTAATATGAATGTTTCGAGTGGCTTGACTTGGCACATGTTCATGCATGTAGTTAAATCAACTCTATCGGCGTACTGGATATGGGGGTATTCAGCCCTGCCTGCTTGCGACCCACCATGTGGCTCCTTCGACGGCCTGGTATGGCCCAGCTTTAGCATCAACAACACAAGACCCTCGCGAGGCGGACGACGCTAAGACCCCCGAGGGGATCGTCCTTCCCATGCTGGCTCTCGAGGGGCAGAGAGTTCTATGCAATGTTTACCTCACGAGGCTCAGTTGACGTGAGCCATGACGACCAAGGCCAGGCAGGCGCCAACCGGGCGCCAAGCGGGCACAGAGCGCAGGTTTCCTCTTTGGTGCAAAGGAGGCAAGCCATAGGCGTGGAGTCCCAATGAATCAGCCAAAGGTTTCCATTTTGGTGCGACAAGACCAAGACCACTAGGACGGCTGGACGGAGGTCATCGCCGAGCCCACCGCAGCGTCATGATCAGAGGCTTTCGCACACGAAGACTACTTTTGTCAGGATAAGATGTACTACTTGTCCCCTTTCAAATCCGGCCATTGTGGCATCCCTTCCCGCCAACATTTGGGAAGAGGACCAATGCCACTATAAATAGGACTTAGCCACCACCATAGACGGGGATCGGATCCATTCTCACCCGACCACCTCACCAGCTCTCTTGAGCTCGAGAACACCTTACCTCCTGAGGCCAGTTCATCCACTTTACTAGTTCGACCTTAGCCCTTCGAGGCAATCCACCAAAATGCTGGAGTAGGGTATTACACCGCAAGGTGGCCCGAACCAGGATAAACTGCTGTGTCTCTTTGTCTCTTCGAGCTTGTCACGCTAGGCTTAGGAGGATCGCGAGTAGGCAGGCTGGGTTGGTTGAGATCTCCGCACGCACCCCAGAGTTCAATCCTCTCAAGGGTTTGCGGAACCCGTAATCCGACATTTGGCGCGCCAGGTAGGGGTGCGTCGGATTCTCCTCCGTCGACCGGTCCTCCGCCGCTCCACCAATGCCTCGAGGGTGCACGTAGAGCACTGGGTCGTCCAGGCCTCCTCGGCAGCGCCCGCAGACGAGGAAGACCTCCACTCCCCTCTGCTCGTGGCCCGCGCTCTGCCAGGGGTGACCGGCCGTGGGGGGCGCGCGGCGCAACCTTCTCCACTGGAGCCGCACCGCAACCATGCCGCCGCGCAATCTGCGAACTATGTTGCATCAATCGCACCACACACGCGCAGGGAACATGCAAACATGCGGGTAGCGGTCATCGTGGCTCGAGAGCTCTTATAGTGCAGGCTACTGGAAAGTGGACACGAAGCCCTGCTGGAATAGGTTGCCGAGCTACTGGATGCGGCGTGCAGGGGGCGGTGCCATTCCGCGCCCTGCCCACATTGCAGGCGGTGGTGGGGGCGCGCGCCCCCTCCCAGGGCCCCTGGAGAG
Source organism: Triticum aestivum (assembly GCF_018294505.1). Taxonomy (NCBI): domain Eukaryota; kingdom Viridiplantae; phylum Streptophyta; class Magnoliopsida; order Poales; family Poaceae; genus Triticum; species Triticum aestivum. The sequence continues at coordinate 152,893,610 of NC_057807.1, forward strand.
CCTCTCGGCGCTGACCAACCCCGCGGAGCAGCCCGCACCCCTCCAAACGTGCCACCTCGGCATGGGGCTGCTCTGGGCGACATCACCAAGGGCCGCGCCGGAGCACCGGCCCCTGATCGACCGGATCAGAGGGCGGGAACGTGAGGCAGCCAGGCAGCATTTTTGGTGCTGCCAACCCGGAGGTTTACGTTCCTATCGCGATGGATCCAAGGCAGGCACTGGGGGAGGGCCCCACCTGATCCCCCATGCCAGGCTGGGCGCTGGACATACACGAGGCCAAGCTCTCCTTTGAGCCACCACCAAGCCCCGCCAACGTCTCCAACAGCAACAACCTCTGGGTACAGGTAACGCCGCAGGCCCTCGCTTACGCTAACCATGGATTGCATGTGAACCAGGGCGTAGCTGCTACCAGGACTCTCAGTACGGCGGATCCCCCGCAGGAGCGCGAAGGACATTGGGAACAGCACGGGGAAGCCCAGCGGCAGGGCCCTCCTCACGCTGCGCGAAGCATGGCCCTTCCTGGAGGTAGGTTCCCCGCCGGGGAAGGCGCCGGTGAGCCCATCTCCCCGGTGGGGAGCCTGCGGTCGCCGAGGACGCCGCCAGCGTCCCCCTGGCCCCTTGGTCTTGTCCTGGTTTCTGGTCTCCTGAACGGTGGTCAGGGGTGGCGCACGGCGGGGTCCTCGTCGGACAACATGAAGAAAGGCTCCGGCCTATGAAGGTCTCTGCTCGTGCCACTCTCACGTAATAATGAGTGGGGATTTACACACCCCGGAATCCCCTGAGTGCCGCCCTGGGGCCTCACGGGGGCTCCCACCCATGTCCTAGTGGAAGCACCATGCTCCGCGCTGGTCGTCGACACTGTCCCCAATGACTATGCCCAGCCAGTGGAAGCACTTAGCTCCACGCTGGTGAGAAGACTTGAAGACTAGCTAGATGTCGGACGCGGCCATTTGCTTTTGCCTCTTTTTTGTACTTGTTCGTCGACTTCTTGAAGCAGTTTGATTTTCGTGCGTTTCTAAAAATGGGGGGAGTTTTCTCGTCTTGTGTCGCTCTCTTGCCTTCAGTTCTTGCATTCTTTTTGGAGCTCATGACTGTTGACCTGCCCTCAAGTGCCACACGAGCAGGGGCTGGGTACGGTGCACATGCTAGTGTTGATCGTTCCCCCAGGGGGGCTCAAGGGTGCGGCCTCCCTACGCGCCCACCTCTCCACGGTCTGGCAGTTGGTTCCTCACGAGGCACTCTATGATAGGCCAGCAGGCCCCTCGGGAGGCACAAAACCTCGCGAGCCCGCGGCAGGCTTGCCTCAGGAGAAGGAGCGCCGCCGCGACACCAGGCCTCACTCGAGATCCATGAAACCAAAGATAAGTCATAAACAACTACCTCGCTTAACGGCCCGCAACCCTGCGGGGTCATGCTCCGGGCGCTAATCCAAAAGCATTTCATGGTTTCATACATCATCAGCCCCCCTTCTCAAAATGCTCTCACGAGGATGCATTTTAAGTTTTTGTCATACAGGTCAAAGCAAAAAAGAAAGACGGTCCTAGTTGGGTGCGCCTTCCTCATCACCTCTGTATGCGCTGCTTGCGTCGTGGCGGCCGTCCTCCTCATCATTGCTACCCGCGTCGTCTTCTCCGACGCAATCACGACCGTGTCGTCCTTCGGACCAAATTCCGCTACCAGGGCATCCACATGATTGTCCACCCACCCGGTCAGGTTGTCCTGAATAGCCAAGGGCACGGGGGCTAGCACAACATCAAAGTCGAAGTGAGGGTTGCGGTTGAGGAGATGGATGAAGACACGTGAGAACATGCGCCCAAGAAGACCTTGGGTCCTCTACGCTACAAGCTCGCGAGTCCTTGTAGCCCGAGCTTCCAGGCGGGTCACAATGTTGGTGAAGAAGTTGAAATGGCTGGCGTAATCGTTCTCATGTGGATGAGGAGTGCTCTCGTCGCAGATGGTGTGCAAGGCGGAGTTGCCTCTGAGTCTGAGACCCTAGAGCATCGAAGAGTGCTCGCGTTGCTGCGTCTGGCGATGATTCGCTTCGCTCACGGTCCTCTCCGCCAGGGATGCGGCATCGTTGATTTGTTGTTGAAGTGAAGACAGTTCGGCGCGGGCAGACGCCAGGGAAGATTCGGAAGAAGTCAAGGCTTCTTGAGAGGTGCTCTCACGCTGCTCCACACATTGCAGCTTCGCCTTCAGGGTAGACGTCCTCCCTTCAAGCTCGGCCTGGAGAAGCTCCAGATCTAGGCAACGCCCCTCAGCCAAGTCAGCACGCTCCCTCACCTCCAGCCTCTCCAGCACCATACTGTGCTCCACGGCCTCCAACGTCAAATTTCTGTGGCACCTCAGGAGCTCCACCTTGGCAAAGGCCGCCCCGCCTAATGAGGAGGCCATAAGGGCGCGGCGCTCCTCGACTTGACGCTCAAGGGCCGCATTTGAAGATAGAAGCTCTCGCTCCCACTCCTCGGTGGCCTTGGCCTCTTCCATGTCGTGGGCACGAGCCTTGCGAGAAAGTCGCGAGCGAGGCCGCTGCACGCGCCTCGGCTTCGTCGCGCTGATGTGTCCCGAGGTTAATGATGAACTTCAGCTACTGCCACTCATGCGCCAGGCGGCGGCTTTCCGCCTCAAGCCTAGTGTCGACATTGGCAAGCTCCCCGCCAAGATGGATCATTATGCGCGTCGCCTCACCGAAGAGCTCGAAGCGCACGGCACTGCGCCCACGAGCAAGTGCAAGCGCATCACCAAGGCCCTCGTCGGCCCCAGAGGCTGCCGGGGAGGCGCTGGGCGCCCCGCCTGCCGCCGGCCGGGGGCTGGCAGGTGTACCCCCACAACCTGAAGACGAAGGCCGCCCAAGGGGCACCCCCTACCAGCAACGACAAGAGGAAGGATCGTCGGTGCATCCCCTGTCTCACAGGTTGAGTCACGGGGAGAGGGAGGAGTGTCGGATATTGGGTTCCGGCAAAACCCTTAAGGCTCGAACTCTGGGGTGCACACGAAGATCTTCCCCCTACTGATCCACATCCCAACGCCTCACTGCGAATCAAAGCTACACGATGACCAACACAAGGGACACAAGGTTTATACTGGTTCAGGCCACCATTGCGGTGTAATACCATAATCCAGTGTGTGGTGTGGTGGATAGCCTCTGGGGCTGATAATGAACAGTACAGAGGAAGAACAGCCTCGCGAGGGGTGTTCTTGTGGTGGTGTGCTTGGAGAGGAATTGCTCCGTCTCTGTTGGCTCTAGGTGAGATCCAGATGCCTTCTACTGTGATGGCTATCTCTATATACAGAGGCCCTGGTCTTCTTCCCAAATATTGAGCGGGAAGGGAGCCAACAACGGCCATTTTGAAGGGGAACATCTAGTACAAGTTATCCTGACTAAAGTTGGTCTTCGGATGCCAAAGGCACTGGAGATGACGCCATCTTGGGCTCCACGGTGACCTCCGTCCTACCGCTCTGCTGGTCTTGGTCTCGTTGCACCGAAAGGGTAACCTCTGCCTGACACCTCGATACTCCGGACCTGCGCCTGCCCCCTTTGCACCAAAGAGGAAACAAGGATACTGCGCAGGCCGGCGCCCGCCTGGTCTCGATCGTCATGGCTTGTGTCATGGGCACCTCATGAGGTACCCCTGCCTTGATCTCTCCGCCTCCTCGCGAGCCTTCCTGGTGAGGCCGTTCTTGACGAAGCCTTGCGTCATTCGCCCCGCAAGGCTCAGCCCCTCGCGAGGGTCTTGAGCTTGAGTTGATGAAGATGGGCCGTACTGGGACACCCCTTGAGCCACGCCATAGGCCGTAGGCAGGCAAGTCTGGGGACCCCCTTTCTCAGAATGTCGACAGTAGCCCCCGGGCCCAAGGCGCGCTCGGACTTGGCTTAGCAGCGAAGCGAAAGGGCAAGTGTGGAGCACCGCGGGCCCCAACAGCCCGCGACCTTGGTCGTCGCGTGGCCGTTGATTGGACGTGGGCGTCTCCACTTCCCCGCGCTGCCTCGGCAACTTCCCGTTTGACAAAAAGGCTGGCTCGGGTTAGGCTTACCTTCATTGCTCTCATTCGTCTTGCTCCAGATCCCCTTTCTTGCTCTTGCCTTCCTGCTTCCAAAATCTCCAGATCTGCCTCATCCCTTCTCCTTCAGCGAGCAATGGCGCCCCGCAAGACCGCGGCCAAGGCCCCATTGGCCTGGTACTCGTCGGCTCTGGATCCTCCCAACATGACAGAGAAGAATCTCTCCCTCACGCGTGTCAGGACCCCGACTCAATGCCACATCGATCTAGCATGTAACACCTCATATCACTTTGCGGCCTCATGCACGGTATTCCCACGGGTGTCGCCTTACCTTTGCCCGGGACCGTTTGCGCCTTTTGGCACACGTATATGACAGTGTCGCTAGCATCCATATGATAAGGAGCCCGGGCTGACATGGCTAGTCGTAAACCCAAAGTGGCACAGACTTACAGGGACAGGCATCCATGACCCAGCATCGAACGTGTCGGTCATCAGCGAGTGAATCCAGGCTGTAGCACTGGGCTAGCAGGACTCCGGTGAACCGGGTTGTAGCAGGCGAACAGGACTCCGGTATTCATCGCGTGATATTTCCCCGAAGGGACAGACACAGGAACGAAGAAGGACACATGCCGGCCAGCCTAAGTGTTCCGGAGCAGTAGCAAGCTACCATGGCTCGGTGGAAACACTAGGAGACATTTCCCGGTAAGAGAGGCTACTAAAGATAAACAACTAGATAGTCAGATCCCACACATACCAAGCATAGCAATAACATACACACAATATGCTCGATATGTGCAAATACAACATGGCATCACAACATGACTCTACAACTCAAGTATTTATTCAATAGGCTCCGAGGAGCGAGATATTACAAACAGGGGTCTCACGACCCAACATTCAGAGCATACAAATCAAAGCACAAGCGGAAGCTATCATGTCTGAGTACAGACATCTATAAATGAAAAAGGCTGAGAAGCCTGACTATCTACCAGATCCTGCCGAGGGCACAAGATCGTAGCTGAGGTAACAAGCTAAACGTCGAAGACCACGCGGAATTACTAGTGAGACTGAAGTCTCTCTGCAAAAACATAAAATAGGCAAACGTGAGTACAAATGTACCCAGCAAGACTTACATCAGAACTATCTACATATGCATCATTATCAACAAAGGGATGGTGGGGTTTAACTGCAGCAAGCCAGCTTTGACTCGGTGGCTAACCTGAACTACGACTGCAAGTAACTCTTTTGAGGTGGCGCACACGAGTCCACATATTCACCAACCAATACACCACTATGGAACCGCTCCCGTCTCCCTACGAGAACGCCATCCATAGCACTCACGCTTATCTTGCGTATTTTAGAGTATCCACTTTCACTTGTCTATGAACTGATATAAGCAACCCAGAAGTCCTTTTCCGCGGACACGGCTATTCGAATAGATCATATTAACCCTGCAGGGGTGTACTTCTTCACACACGCTCTCACCACTTACCGCCGTTTACACGACATGTACTCGGCAACCTTCAAGCGGAAGCCCAACGTGGGTGTCGGCCACGGCCTGCCTAAACACTCGAGTCTCTAGTCCAGGTTTATCGCCTATTCGGGTTCCATCCATGAGGAGATCCGGCCGGAGTTTCGCTCACAGCCCCAAACGATGTGAACAGGGTTCCCGAGACACCAAACGGGCGCCCGGTACACCGTGCCACGTGCCTACCGCATCACAGCCCACCCCTCCGGTCAGCGCTGCCCACGGCCTCCAGCATACTACAAACACCAGAAACTACTTGCAACTCCTGGACAGAGGACAAGGGTGATCAAGAAGCCGAGAGGGTCCATTGGTTTCGGGCCTAATGCGTGGTAGTAGCTGAATCATGGATCACAAACACAGAACTCAGTTCCTGAGGACGGCTGCAATGAGACAACCCACCATGTACTCCTACATGGCCTCTCACTGCTACCTTTACCAAATCGTATTCACACACTTAGCTCACACACAGTAGGACAGGTTCACACGCCTCTGATTCATCCCCGATGAATCAGACCCGACTCAACTATAAGCAGTAGCAGGCATGACAAACAAACATAAATGAGTAGGCACATCAGGGCTCAAACAACTCCTACTCATGCTAGTGGGTTTCATCTATTTACTGTGGAATGATAGGTCATGCAAAGGATAAAGGGGTTCAGCTACCGCAGCAAGTAACAGATGAATCGGTGTTGTCCTAATGCCGTAAAAGAGAGCAGGAGCGAGAGAGTAGGATTGTATCGGAATGAACAAGGGGGTTTTGCTTGCCTGGCACTTCTGAAGATAGCATTGAGTCTTCATCAGTGTCATCGAATTCATCGTCGGTATGTCGTCTACTGAGAGGGAACAAACACCGGCAAACAAGGAAGAACACAATTAATGCAATGCACATTCACATGAATGACATGTCATGCTAAGGTACTGAATTCACCTAATGCAATATCTAGCCAAGTTAATTGAAGTGGAACACGAACAAGAACAAATTCCAACTCCAAATGTTATTTCATAATTTGCCCTAATCATCATTTGTCATATTCAGTGAGGTTAACTTGTTCAAACATGCATGATCATGGCATAAACAGATTCTTCATATTTTTCTGATCATTTTTCATATATAACTTATTTCCATTGGAGTTACGGTTGAATTTCTATGATTTATTGAAGTTTAGGGCATTTTCTGAATTTCCTGAATCAATTTAAATCCAGAAAACCTATTACTGCGTCAGCATGACTTCACGGTGACGTCAGCAAGTCAACGGGCGTTGTCCAGGTCAAATCTGACCTGTGGGACCCATATGTCAGTGTACTTAGTTTAACTAAATTTAATTAGTACTAATCCTAATTAACTAGCAGGGCTGGGCCCCACCTGTCATTGACCCAAGGGGTCAAACTGGGCCCACCCGTGGTCAACTGAGTCAGCGGGGTCAATCCCGCCAGCGACTCGACGCCGGCGAGGCCCGAGACGGTGGCGCGGCTCGGATTTGAGCTTCAGGCGGTGGTTTTGGACGCGGTTTGCGGCTACGGAAAGCTAGGAGTCTTGCGCATCCAACGGAGGCAACAACTCGCGACGGAGTGGGCTAAATCGACGACGGCGGCAGCTTTTGCGGCGGCCGGAGTTCGGCGGGGAGGGGAGAAGGGGCTACGGTGCACTAGAGGAGGAGCGGGTGGTGGCTACGAGCTCCTGGTGCTGCGCTGAGCACGACGGTGGGCTCGGGAGCGAGCTGCGGTGGCTGTGGCCACGGCCACGCCATGGCCGGCGGCGAGAAACTCTCGGCCGCGGTGGGAGATGGGGCTAGGGGGCGAGAACGGAGGGGGCGAGCACAGGAGAAGCAGCAGGGGCTCACAGCGGATCCATTCGAGGCGGAGACGAGGCCGGGGGAGCGTCGGAGGCAGCACAGGGTCGCCGGAGATCCGGGCGGCCGAAGGTAGAAGACGACGATGGCGGCGACGTTGCAGGGCTTCCGGAGGGCCGTGGATCGGTGGGGAGGAAGAGGGGGTCGAGGCGGAGCTTCTGAGCTCAGCGGAAGGGCGAGGGGTGGCCGGTGGCTATGGATGCGACGGCGGCAGCGGCTCTCGGTCATGGGGGGGGAAGCAGAGGAGCGAGGGGGAGGGAGGTCCAGAGAGCGAGGGAGAAGTGAGAGGGGGTCGGGGAGGCGCGTGGCGTCACCGGGGCGTCGAGGAGGAGCCAGGCAGGCTGGGAGGGAGGAGGTGGCCGGGGCGCGTGGCCGCGCGCGCCACCGAGCAGCTTCGGGGCGAGGGGGAGGAAGACGACAGGGGGAGAAGCGGCGGTGGGCTGGGCCGCTGGAGGAGCTGGGCCAGGTGGGCTGAGAGGTGAGCGCCAGGTAAGTTTTCTCTCCTCTCTGCTTTTATTTCTATTTAATTCTGTTTTCTATTTAATTGCCACTGAATTCAAATTCAAACAAATTTGAAAACAGTGCCAAAACTCCCCTGGATAATTTTATGTCACTTAAGGTCTACTCCTCATAAACATAAAATATCTCAGGGCATTTGAAAATATATTCATTATATATTATGAATATAACTCCAAATTCAAATAAAATATTGATTTAAAATCAGAACCCAAATAATTCCTTAGAAATGTCCCAAAATTTTGGTTTGATTTATAACTCTTGCCAAAATTGTCAGAGCTATTTCTAGGGCATTTTGGATTTACTGATTGCAATTTTAGGGTTTCTTGCCCCTTTATTAAAATGATTTCCGAGGCTTTCAATTTCCTCATTTCAACTTTCGGAATATAGACATGATGCACACATGAAGCTAGCCTAGAGCATTACCAGAAGCTAGGGATGTGACAACTCACCCCCACTAAACAAGAATCTCGACCCGAGATTCAAGCGTAGGGTAAGACGAAAGGAAAACGCCAACTAACATAATCTTCACGATCCAGGTTGCACTTCAAATGAACGTTGATTCAATCACCATTATTGTCTTGAAGTCTTGCTCTGAGAAATCCTGCCAACATGACCTGGAGAGAAGAAGGAGACTCTAGAAGGGTTGATCTCCTCGAAGATCGAACAACTCAGGATTAACTCACGGAATGAGACATAGAACCATCTCTCGGGTTGAGACATGAGATACACATCAAGAGGGGTGGAAAGAAACGGATGACGAAGGTTCACTAGGTAGACAACAATTCCACACCTAAGAAGGTGGTAAATGATTGTCAACGTAGCGAGGAGTTGAGTTGCCATGATACCACGACGAAACATCCTGGAGGAGGGTGATTCATAGATTATTACCTTAAGTGGCAAAAAGAATTACTTTTGATTCAGAGATCATTGAAACTCTTCATACCAGCCTAAGGCAATTCACAACGATCGTTTGGAGGGGGTCGGTAGAATGGCATACTCGGACTTGGATGATGTGGATTACCTTGTTGAAGACAACGCAATGGATGATTTTTGCTTATCACCGGAAATGGAAGGGACCCATGGTAGAATGGCACATTGGCGGTGCAAGCTGGGAACAAAATGCAAATGATGGGAATGATTATGGTAACTGGGGAAGAACCCAACAATAGAGAGTGAATTCACTGTTTGAAAAGGTCATAGCATTGCCGAGGAAACTGAGAGTAATCCCAGTTAGAGCCGATGATAACACGTAACGCTTGTGCGTGCTCTCAAGAACTTGAGCATTTCCACAATCATTAAGGTTTTATCAACATCCGTGTCAAGGGTGCTGACAACACAACATACTACCATGATGAATAGCGATGGACGATGCAGATGCAAAGGAGGATAACACTTTCTCAGATTTCACCTTAGCGAGGCCAAGGGAACGAAATCTGGATGATCGACCGAGAGACATTTAGCACTCCGCTTCTAATGTTCTCCTTGATGTGCTAGTGTAACCCATTCATAGATATGGTTTGATATCTAGAACATCAAGTAAAAAGGTCGGACTTCGGAACACAGAAATCCATAGGGGCAACTAGGGAGTAAATCCTACGAAATCCCTATGGGGAGGTGGCCAACTTCCCCAATCAAGATATTATAATAATAGGTCTTCCGGTTGGGTGTGTTGGCCATGACATCCACTTTACCGGTTATCGAGGGACCAATATTATAGTTCTTGGGAAGTGTTCCAACCATCATATCTGCCTGAGATTCAGATCTGGTTGGTGTCAGGGTATTCCAGACTCATCGAGTCTAGGAAGAAAAACGAAAGTTTGCAATACAAATCGATGAGATGGCGTTGCGAGATTCTCTGGAAATGAACTACGATAGTAATCTCCAAAACATGAGCTGGTTCTGCTACAAACATGTGAACACGTTGTCCCAGACAAGCATGACCACAAAGTAGTCTTATAATAAAACACTACCGAGTTCAGGAGGGGGAACCATCAACGAGGGTATCGAAGTCCTTACATAAGTCTGGATTAGCTCTTATGAAGGAACTCCTTCTCCTTGAACAAATCAACCAGTGGCTTGGTGTGCTCGGGACACCTATGGAATGGAGGTTGCAAGTCTCCGAACCACAGAATACTTCGCACGTATGCATGACTGATTTGGGATGATTTCAGAGGAAGCAAAACTAACTTTCTCAAATTCACGGCGGCAACTTTCACCAAATGCACGTGTATAAGAGGAAGTCACTCCTTACAACCGACATGCTTCATGAGCTAGCATGAAGAAATGCTTTCAAAAGTTTCCATCACTAGCTTAATGTTCAACAAAATCATGGAGGATACAATGATGTTGTCGATGGGCTCAACAGCAATTCATCTGGGTTTCCTTATCACTGGACTTCCACCATCATGCGAACACGGTGATAGCATTGGTCAGACCCAAAAGATATAATGGTGTATGCTCGAGGGATCAACCACGAGTAAGACAACATTACGAGCATCGTTGGTACTGATTTGACTTGATGATGGCCCACACTCAAATCAAAGGATTGATAAGACAATAGGTCCAACAACTGATCACAGGGACCAATCGATGAAGATATCATCTTTCTTCAACACACACTACACAAGAATATCCCTTTGGAACGAACTAAGTCAAACAAGCTTTTATCTTCCAACTCTCCAAGTTGTTGTCTAGCTTAACCAACTAGCTCAGGGATATCTAACACCGATTCTTGGAGAGAAGGTGGTTCATAAGAAACCAACTTGATCACGAGCTCAACATAACGGTCAGGTGACGACCTGGTGATACTTCCGAGAAGACATTCAGAAAATCACGAACCACCGGTATGTTACTAAGCTCGAGAACAATCTCGCTTTTGAGGGCAAGACGATATGATCAAATGAGTGAGGACTTGACAAGATCCTAACTCATCAATCGAAGGGTGCACCGAAATAAGGACTAGGTAGCACGATCAGTCTTAGAAGGATGATTCAAAAACTAACAAGCTAAGAATGAAATTATTATCCTTTAACTACCAAGCAACGAGGTTGCTGGGAGTATTGATTTCACACATCACAATTCATTTGTCGGTATTCCGGTTGCATCAACACGAGGGCCGAGGAATGACTAATGATGGTGAGAAGTATCACTACATCAAAATTCATGAGAGTTGGTGCAGTTCTCATGACAATTCTGACATAAAGGGGGTAATACTCAAAGGTAGAACAGAACCAAAAGCTGGATTGGCATTTGATCTGTGGAATACAACTACTTTGACCCAATCCTAGATATGGATGAGGTACTGGAGTTTGTTTCTCCAAGTCATTCAGGACAGAATGGCTTGACGGACCACAAGGGTAATAGGCATCGATAAACGAATGCATGCATACCCTTGACTATCAATTGATAGACGAAGGTCAGCAGACAACTAAAGAGGGACAACTCAAAGGAACATATAATTTTCTGAGTTGTGGATGCATAGATTAGTATGTCGAGCGAGATCAACATTTCTTCCAGATAACCCATGCAGAGAGGTAGGACTGGCAGAGTCACGATTTATGAATGGAGATCTCCTCAAGAGTACTCTAATTGTGATCTTTTGATCCAATAAACATCTGCCATAAGCGGTTCATAGTATTTGGAAGAAGGAAATACCACGGACCTCGAGGACTATCGCAAAGTTACTAATATCCTGAAGGAACTAGCAAACACTATCAACATGAAGTAAGTAGAGTGAATCTCGGGTTCAAAACCCAGAAATAGAATGCCTACTAACTAATAACATCACGGGAAGCTTTTAAAAATAATGGAGAGAATCATCACACTGGGGATACAAAAGCATTGCTAAATTGCTAGGTGACTTCCTAAACACCTAAGGTCATAATAATAGCTCCAACATCTACGCCGAGGCAACAAAGTACCTCAACCTACCGATTAGTGTGCTTATTCCGACCAAAAGGGACATCAGAGACAGAAGGAAAGGATTTGCAAATGCATCAGACTGTTTAGAGACCTGGGATGACTCGGACAGCATAACGGCTGTAAATGCTCAAAAAGATTTGAGACAATCACAAAATGGTGGCATAACCACTCAACATCACAGTATCAAGGTTCCGAGATCAACAGTAATCATACAGAAGTAGTAGGAACTGAAACGAGGCTTAAGTCCAACAATCTTATAAGTCTACAGATTAGCAACACGTGATCCTAATAGAAAGAAGAGATAGCCTAGTTCTTAATCCCCGTAGAAGAGAAGATGATGACTCAGATCAGAAGGCCATGAGGTATAAGGAGTAAAAAGAGCCTTATGTTCCATCCCACAATCAATTCCCTTATATAACTAAGAATTTCTACACTCAACTTCGACCAGTATGGCTTGGTAATCCTACATGCAGTCAAGCTCTGATACCAACACTGTCAGGACCCCGACTCAATGCCACATCGATCTAGCATGTAACACCTCATATCACTTTGCAGCCTCACGCATGGTATTCCCACGGGTGTCGCCTTACCTTTGCCCGGGACCATTTGCGCATTTTGGCACACGTATATGACAGTGTCGCTAGCATCCATATGATAAGGAGCCCGGGCTGACATGGCTAGTCGTAAACCCAAAGTGGCACAGACTTACAGGGACAGGCATCCATGACCCAGCATCGAACGTGTCGGTCATCAGCGAGTGAATCCAGGCTGTAGCACTGGGCTAGCAGGACTCCGGTGAACCGGGCTGTAGTAGGCTAACAGGACTCCGGTATTCATCGCTTGACATTTCCTCGAAGGGACAGACACAGGAACGAAGAAGGACACATGCCAGCCAGCCTAAGTGTTCCGGAGCAGTAGCAAGCTACCATGGCTCGGTGGAAACACTAGGAGACATTTCCCGGTAAGAGAGGCTACTAAAGATAAACAACTAGATAGTCAGATCCCACACATACCAAGCATAGAAATAACATACACACAATATGCTCGATATGTGCAAATACAACATGGCATCACAACATGACTCTACAACTCAAGTATTTATTCAATAGGCTCCGAGGAGCGAGATATTACAAACAGGGGTCTCACGACCCAACATTCAGAGCATACAAATCAAAGCACAAGCGGAAGCTATCATGTCTGAGTACAGACATCTATAAATGAAAAAGGCTGAGAAGCCTGACTATCTACCAGATCCTGCCGAGGGCACAAGATCGTAGCTGAGGTAACAAGCTAAACGTCGAAGACCACGCGGAATTACTAGTGAGACTGAAGTCTCTCTGCAAAAACATAAAATAGGCAAACGTGAGTACAAATATACCCAGCAAGACTTACATCAGAACTATCTACATATGCATCATTATCAACAAAGGGATGGTGGGGTTTAACTACAGCAAGCCAGCTTTAACTCGGTGGCTAACCTGAACTACGACTGCAAGTAACTCTTTTGAGGTGGCGCACACGAGTCCACATATTCACCAACCAATACACCACTATGGAACCGCTCCCGTCTCCCTACGAGAACGCCATCCATAGCACTCACGCTTATCTTGCGTATTTTAGAGTATCCATTTTCACTTGTCTATGAACTGATATAAGCAACCCAGAAGTCCTTTTCCGCGGACACGGCTATTCGAATAGATGATGTTAACCCTGCAGGGGTGTACTTCTTCACACACGCTCTCACCACTTACCGCCGTTTACACGACATGTACTCGGCAACCTTCAAGCGGAAGCCCAACGTGGGTGTCGGCCACGGCCTACCTAAACACTCGAGTCTCTAGTCCAGGTTTATCGCCTATTCGGGTTCCATCCATGAGGAGATCCGGCCGGAGTTTCGCTCACAGCCCCAAATGATGTGAATAGGGTTCCCGAGACACCAAACGGGCGCCCGGTACACCGTGCCACGTGCCTACCGCATCACAGCCCACCCCTCCGGTCAGCGCTGCCCACGGCCTCCAGCATACTACAAACACCAGAAACTACTTGCAACTCCTGGACAGAGGACAAGGGTGATCAAGAAGCCGAGAGGGTCCATTGGTTTCGGGCCCAATGCGTGGTAGTAGCTGAATCATGGATCACAAACACAGAACTCAGTTCCTGAGGACGGCTGCAATGAGACAACCCACCATGTACTCCTACATGGCCTCTCACCGCTACCTTTACCAAATCGTATTCACACACTTAGCTCACACACAGTAGGACAGGTTCACACGCCTCTGATTCATCCCCGATGAATCAGACCCGACTCAACTCTAAGCAGTAGCAGGCATGACAAACAAACATAAATGAGTAGGCACATCAGGGCTCAAACAACTCCTACTCATGCTAGTGGGTTTCATCTATTTACTGTGGAATGACAGGTCATGCAAAGGATAAAGGGGTTCAGCTACCGCAGCAAGTAACAGATGAATCGGTGTTGTCCTAATGCCGTAAAAGAGAGCAGGAGCGAGAGAGTAGGATTGTATCGGAATGAACAAGGGGGTTTTGCTTGCCTGGCACTTCTGAAGATAGCATTGAGTCTTCATCAGTGTCATCGAATTCATTGTCGGTATGTCGTCTACTGAGAGGGAACAAACACCGGCAAACAAGGAAGAACACAATTAATGCAATGCACATTCACATGAATGACATGTCATGTTAAGGTACTGAATTCACCTAATGCAATATCTAGCCAAGTTAATTGAAGTGGAACTCGAACAAGAACAAATTCCAACTCCAAATGTTATTTCATAATTTGCCCTAATCATCATTTGTCATATTCAGTGAGGTTAACTTGTTCAAACATGCATGATCATGGCATAAACAGATTCTTCATATTTTTCTGATCATTTTTCATATATAACTTATTTCCATTGGAGTTACGGTTGAATTTCTATGATTTATTGAAGTTTAGGGCATTTTCTGAATTTCCTAAATCAATTTAAATCCAGAAAACCTATTACTGCATCAGCATGACTTCACGGTGACGTCAGCAAGTCAACGGGCGTTGTCCAGGTCAAATCTGACCTGTGGGACCCATATGTCAGTGTACTTAGTTTAACTAAATTTAATTAGTACTAATCCTAATTAACTAGCAGGGCTGGGCCCCACCTGTCATTGACCCAAGGGGTCAAACTGGGCCCACCCGTGGTCAACTAAGTCAGCGGGGTCAATCCCGCCGGTGACTCGACGCCGGCGAGGCCCGAGACGGTGGCGCGACTCGGATTTGAGCTTCAGGCGGTGGTTTTGGACGCGGTTTGCGGCTACGGAAAGCTAGGAGTCTTGCGCATCCAACAGAGGCAACAACTCACGACGGAGTGGGCTAAATCGACGACGGCGGCAGCTTTTGCGGCGGCCGGAGTTCGGCGGGGAGGGGAGAAGGGGCTACGGTGCACTAGAGGAGGAGCGGGTGGTGGCTACGAGCTCCTGGTGCTGCGCTGAGCACGACGGTGGGCTCAGGAGCGAGCTGCGGTGGCTGTGGCCACGGCCACGCCACGGCCGGCGGTGAGAAACTCTCGACCGCGGTGGGAGATGGGGCTAGGGGGTGAGAACGGAGGGGGCGAGCATAGGAGAAGCAGCAGGGGCTCACAGCGGATCCATTCGAGGCGGAGACGAGGCCGGGGGAGCGTCGGAGGCAGCACAGGGTCGCCGGAGATCCGGGCGGCCGAAGGTAGAAGAGGACGATGGCGGCGACGTTGCAGGGCTTCCGGAGGGCCATGGATCGGTGGGGAGGAAGAGGGGGTCGAGGCGGAGCTTCTGAGCTCAGCGGAAGGGCGAGGGGTGGCCGGTGGCTATGGATGCGACGGCGGCAGCGGCTCTCGGTCATGGGGGGGAAGCAGAGGAGCGAGGGGGAGGGAGGTCCAGAGAGCGAGGGAGAAGTGAGAGGGGGTCGGGGAGGCGCGTGGCGTCACCGGGGCGTCGAGGAGGAGCCAGGCAGGCTGGGAGGGAGGAGGTGGCCGGGGCGCGTGGCCGCGCGCGCCACCGAGCAGCTTCGGGGCGAGGGGAAGGAAGACGACAGGGGGAGAAGCGGCGGTGGGCTGGGCCGCTGGAGGAGCTGGGCCAGGTGGGCTGAGAGGTGAGCGCCAGGTAAGTTTTCTCTCCTCTCTGCTTTTATTTCTATTTAATTCTGTTTTCTATTTAATTGCCACTGAATTCAAATTCAAACAAATTTGAAAACAGTGCCAAAACTCCCCTGGATAATTTTATGTCACTTAAGGTCTACTCCTCATAAACATAAAATATCTCAGGGCATTTGAAAATATATTCATTATATATTATGAATATAACTCCAAATTCAAATAAAATATTGATTTAAAATCAGAACCCAAATAATTCCTTAGAAGTGTCCCAAAATTTTGGTTTGATTTATAACTCTTGCCAAAATTGTCAGAGCTATTTCTAGGGCATTTTGGATTTACTGATTGCAATTTTAGGTTTTCTTGCCCCTTTATTAAAATGATTTCCGAGGCTTTCAATTTCCTCATTTCAACTTTCGGAATATAGACATGATGCACACATGAAGCTAGCCTAGAGCATTACCAGAAGCTAGGGATGTGACAACGCGCCTGATGACGGCGGCGCAAGGCAGCGAGATGGGGGAGATTGTGCTCCGGCCCGGCTCCGCCCAGCCGGAGGACAAGAGGAGCACCATCTATGCCTTCTTCATGAGCACCGTCATCGCTGGCCTGGTGCCTCCTTTCTCCGAGTTCTTCTATGATGTCCTCCGCCATTATAAGCTGCAGGCTCTGCATCTCCATCCCAACTCTGTTCTTCTCTTGTCGATTTTCGCCTACTACTATGAGGCGCACATCGGGGTGATGCCTTTCATGGTCTTGCTGCGCCACTTCTTCTTCCTCCAAGTCATTGGCACACATGCCTCTGCGTGCACTGGCTTTGTCGCATACTCCAAAGCCAACATGATCTCGAAGGCCGGGAATAGGGTCGATGGCTTCCGGAGCAAGTGGGTCATGCTGGATGCCAGATGCATCAACTCTTGGCTGGCGCTGCCCACAAGGCAGCCCCAGGCCGACGAGGCGTGGTCCCGTGCGAAGCTTGACGACCGGCGGGCGAAGCTGGTGCTGGAGAAAATGAACGCCGACCTAAGGCCTAGCAACATGAAGGCGGCGAAGCTGATCGGGGCCATGCTCCTGAGGGAGTTCCTGGCGTATCGGATGGCCCCGCTTCAGGCGCACTCACGCCCGTTGTAGAGGCTCGAGGATGCGGACGCTGATCTCTGCCTGAACTCGGAGGCCCTGGCTGATGAAGATCTGACCGCAGCTCTCCGCTTCCTGGTTGGAGAGGACGTGGCAAGCCTGGAGGGCGCTCCTGTCCCCATGTTCCTTCACGACGACTGGGAGTAGGTGGTGGACGCCATGCCCACCTTTGACAGGGATGGTCTGGTGCCGGCGGTGCCTCCTAAGGGCCAGGCGGCAGCGACAACGGTGGAGTTGTCCTCCGATGATTCCGTCGGGGGAGAGGAGGAAGACGAGGAAGAGGAGGAGTGCGACTCGGAGGTGACCACTGAGGAGCCGGGGGAGACTTCCCCCTGGCGGAGGTCCAATGTCCTTCGCTCCATGCCGGACGACGACGAGGCCGACGCGAGGCGAGGGGGAGAAGACTCGCCTGTTGTAACACCCTGATTTTCATGCCACGACACTTAAGCTAATAAAACATGATAAACTATGGTTTGACAAAAACTTTTGAGTTCTT
The DNA here is from genome assembly GCF_018294505.1 of Triticum aestivum. Taxonomy (NCBI): domain Eukaryota; kingdom Viridiplantae; phylum Streptophyta; class Magnoliopsida; order Poales; family Poaceae; genus Triticum; species Triticum aestivum. Next base: position 152,911,178 of record NC_057807.1, read on the forward strand.
TGGACCTTGCTTGATTTGATATTTGTGTGTTGCTTGCAAGTGCTCTAAAAATCAAATAAATCCTCCAACTCTTATACTCCTACTCCTTGATCCAAAACCTTGCCCAATGATCATGCCATGTGTGTAGGACATAAAAATAATTTCTTGCAAAAATATTTTTGGCCAAAAAGTATTTTTTTTTTAAATTTAGTTTTCCAAAAAAAAACCGAATTGGGATTTGCACTGCAAGTAGTTAATTAAGGGAAGTAAAAATCTTTCAAAAAATATATTTGACTCCTATTAGATAGGACACCCACAAACCATAAAAATATAATTTTAAAAGTTATTTTCCTATTTTATTTAAAGGTTTTTTCTTAAGTCCAGAAATGGTCTTTAATAGGTTAAAATTGTTTTTAAAGCTTCAAAAATATTTGAGAAAAATCAGGAACACTCAGTGGACATATATTTTCCATATATAAGAGTTTCAGCACATGGTCATGTTCAAAATATTGGTCAAGTCCCTCAAAAACCCTTTCTGGATATTTCAAGCTTTTGAAATACTTACAAAGGTAATATTCTCCAAAAATTCCAATAAAATTCTAGCATGTCACATATGACATGTTTGGTGACCTTAACAAGTATCATGTCATGGAGAATAGTATAACCCCATGAAATCCCCTCAAAACCATTTCTGTCCATTTTGAAGATTGAGCAACTTTACATTGCCAAACATGTCCAAATGTTCTCAAACTTGGTGCACATTCTCAAATGGTCTAATTATTCATCTATACCAAATGGCACAAGTTGGAGAGAATGTTAACTTGATCAAAGTGCCCCAAAACCCTTCTTGTCTAGAACCAAATTTGAGCAACTCTACATTGGCAACTTTCTCCTTTTGATCTCAACTTTTGTGGACATGTTAAGAACCTCAAATTATGACACTGCACTAGGTGGTGCATCAAGGAGAATAGATTTGCATGACTAAATCTTGGAAAGTCCATTTCTGTTGATTTCTAGGGTTTACAAAAGTTGCATTGGAAACTTTGCCCAAATGGACTCAATCTTGGTGGAACCACTTTTTTTGCTCATGCCATTTGGCCCTGTAAAGCCTTATGACAAGAGGAGTTCATCTCCTTGCCCAAATCAACAACAAACACCTTCTGCAAAATTTCCAAAACCACCTTTTTGACCACTTCCACCAATCTCCATGAACCTATCTTTTTTACCATAGCTGCCTCAGGTCACCTCCTACCTCTAGTAACTCTCCTCCTTCAACAGCTCAATTATTTGGGGGTAAAACCCATCTCTTTCTCTCTCTGTTTACCCATGGCAACTCCTCCTCTCTCTCTGATTTCTATATGCGGCACCCCACCTAGCTCCTGACCACTCTAGAGCACCCAAGGAAGCTCCAGGACACAAGTGGACATGCCCCTGACCTTTTAAAATGGCCATGCCGGCCATATGCATGCTCTAGAGCGCGCTACAGTGCGCCCTTCCAATGTAGCCGCCCTCCGCCCGAGGCCTCCGACCACCTCGGCCCTCCCCCGCATGCCTGCCGACGCGCCTCGACGTCCGCAACACGCTACACACCTGTCCCCCTCCTCCTTCTCCCTCTTGCTGCCCCCCTCCGCATGCGGGCTGGCCGCCCGAGAGCTCCCATGGATGAGCTCACATGCGCGACGCCCTGGCATTTCCCCGCTCCTTCTCTCCCTTCCCCTGGTTGTAGACCATCTCTACAAATGCCCCGGACACGCACACACGAGCCCCCGTGACCCCTAGCAATGGCAACGACCTCGCCGGCGCACTCGTCCATGGTGCACCATCGCCCCGCCATAAATGGCCACCCCCGAGCCCTCTCTGGCCTCCGTTCGCTCCCTCTCCCTCCTATGCATCACCCCGACTGGTTCACTCCTTTCCTCGTGCCCTCCTTGCACCTCTATGGCTGGAGCCGAGCCACCGGCCTCCTCCAAAATTCCCATGAACCAGAGCTCCTCCCCCCTCCTTTCTCCATCAGGAAAACCCCCAGGCCACGGAGGAACCTTCCCCCTCTTCTTCCTCTGCTCCAGTACCCTGTAGCGCCGATGCCACCATCACCTTCGGCCTCGTCCACCGCGACCAACACCCTGCTCGACCCCGTACTCCTCGGCGACCGTGCCACCCGCGGATGGATGCGTATTGGCTCCCTGAGTACGCCGGTGGGCCGAGCGCCACGGGAGGTGGTCGGGGTCGCCGGCAATCATCGCCGGAGTCGTCGGGCGAGCCAGCCGCTCGAGGTTGAAGACGACCGCGATGGCCTGTGGGCGGGCCCTGCATGTCAGCGAGTCAGCGCCCGGGCCCGCTGGGTTTAAGTGGAAACGGCTTCACCGAATCCGCCTTCGACATCACCGCTATCGCCCGTGCGGCTGTGCTGCTGGGCCGGCCCACTGCTATCTCCCGCCCTGCGCGCAAGATAAAGGTAAAACCATTTTTCCTTTCTTTTTCTTTTCTGTAAACTTATAAAATCCACAAATAATTCAAATAGTGTCCAAATTTGATGAATCAAATTTGTGTTGACTCCATAAATCAAGTTCTAATTAATGGGCCATAGTGGACATTTTTGTTGTTCTTGGTTTTCACTGGACCCTTTAAGAAGGTCATTTATCCACATAAGTCCACTTCAAAAATCCATATTATATTTATTTTGACTCCAAATCCAGTGAAACCAATTTCTGAATGTTTCTAAAATCATGCCTAATTTAATGGGTACTTTTACTCATTTTTATAAAAAGGCATTCTGTAGACAACTTGCAGATCCATTAAATCCCTTGATTCCATCATATTGAAATGTTCAGAGATATCCACTGATCCAATTCCAATGAAACCACTCTGGTTATTTTTCATATAACCAGAGATGTTCTAGAAAAGTCAAGTTAATATTTTTAGAGCACTTTTATTTTCTACCTTGCTGTGTTGCTTATTATGATTGTTTCGACGTTAGTTGACGAAGTAGACGGAGTACTTGGAGAAGGACCAGAAGATCTCAAGACTCTGATAAACCAGGAAAGTAGCCCTTTGACCATGTCTATGAAACCCTTTTTATGCATGTCACATAGCGCCATATGTTGTTGCAATGGAATCATGATGACGGGGTAACCACCTTGATGGGTTGCCTCTGTTACTTCCTTGTTGATACTTTCATGGTGCATGACCCTACCTCCTTATGAGGGTTATGCCGGTGGGGGTAGATAGGATGCTAAAGTAGTGCTATGCAAAAAGGGACGGGAATATGCATGGTGATGGAGACAAAGTATTTTCAAAAGACTTTTCGAAAACCCCATCGGGTGCCACTTATGCCCGGGGGAGATGATGAATTGGGTAGCCACTTTATGACGAAGTGGTGTACCGAGGCAAGTGTGTGTTGTTTTCAAAACGGATTGGTTTAAGTTGCGACCGTTACTCCAACCTTACATGCGCAACCACTCTACCCTTGTATGAGAAAGGGCATTATTGATTACCTAGGCCGATACTAGCTTGGAGCCCGCATTACTAGTGATGGGGGAGAGTTGGTGCTCTCTCTCGGGACGGGGTCGTGCCAGGTAGGGCGGCCATGACTGTTTTCACAGGGCACCGGATACACCGTTGTGTCCCCTCTCGGATGTTACGATCTCGAGTGAGTCTCGTATGATGTACATCGTGAGGATATGGAACAACGAGTGGACTCCTTGTTAGTGTCGTCTAGAGAAAGATAGTGATCGGGTGCTTACCCCGGGTACTTGAGGTATCACGGGTCGTGGATGACACGGAAGTTCCCCGGATCTTGTGGGTAAAGTGTGCAACCTCTGCAGAGTGTAAAACTATTCGAATATCCGTGTCCATGGTCAAGGACAGTTGGGTAACCGCTCTTGGGCTACGTCCACATGTTTACAAACCAGTGTATGTGTTTGGATAAGTATGAAGAACTACTTGCGTCAAGTCAAAGGACTTGTCATGATTGAGTTCGATTGATGCCCACTCTATTTATGTTGATACCTATAACCTGTCCTCATGGTTACTTGAATTCTCCTGATGCATGTCTTACAAGTTGTTGAACATGTCATTGCACTCAAAACTAGCTTTCTGCAAAAATGTACCTATATCATGCATTGTTGTACCTTGAACCAAAACATGGGTTGCTCGCGAGTACATTCAAAGTACCCATTGTCTTGCCACTGGTTATTTTATTGGCCAGGCATGAAAGACAAGATATATTGAAGAATTCTTCGGTGACGAACATGCGAGCTAGGACGCTTCCCAGTCAGAATGCCTGTAGGGTTAAGGCAGATGGCATGGGTCCAAGTTATTGACGAAGATTTCCGCTGCAATGTTATACCCAAGACTTGACCATAATGGTCATAATTTATGTAAGACGGTATGTATGGATGTAAGACTCTTGTTATTCAACTTCTATGTGTTTAGTGAGCATTGATCTCTGGGATCACCGTACACGTGCATTCGGTGATCACGACTTAAGAGTCGGGGTCCCCACACCTGTGATCCCGAAGAAGGACAGGTCAGGGCAGATCTCCCGACGGTCTACTCCGGCCCCGGTGCTGCCCGAAGCTAGCTCCAGCCCTTCTGGTGCGCCCTCTTCTGCTGCCGGGCCTCCCGAGGCTGCGCCCCACAAGAGGCTCTCGGGTTTTAAGCTCGGCAGCAGGTCGTTGGAGATCGCCGCGACAAACCAGTAAGTACTCGAACTCTGCTTTCCTCTTATTTTTGCTGTCAGGGCTTGACATCCTCCATTGTTTGGGTAGGCCGCTGCCTGCGGCGAACAGGCTGAAGGGGGACACGGCGGCTCCGCTTGGGGCAAGCTCGTCTGTTGTGGCCGCACCTTCGCCTACGGGAAAGGGAGGCAGTGGAGTTCGCACCTCCCCTGCCCAGTCGTCCTCGCGAGGCCAGGAGGGATGCTCTGGCCGGTGGCTAGCCCCCATGGCCCCGCAACTCTGGAGGCACCTGCGCTTGACGCTGTCGCCGAGGTTACCAAGGCTCAGGATGTCCCAGCCTCCCAGGCCGTGATTACGCTGCCGTCCTCTGCTCCTCCGGTCCCTGACTCCTCCGCTTCCTCCGCCTCCTTGGACCATGCTGCTGATGAGCTGAGTCGGCTGCGAGAAGATCTCCAGTGCGCCAACCCCCACCTAGTGGCCGAGCGCCTGGAGCTGGTCTCTGGCTGGGTTCGCTCTAACGCCTCCGTCCGAGCGGCGCTGAGCCGGGCTATGATAGCTTCGGTGGAGGAGAAGCAATTCACCTCCCAGGCCATAGCTGCTCGCGACGCGGCATTGAAGGATGCTTCAAATGTCCGGGGACGCTGCAAGGCGCTGGAGGACGAGCTGTGAGGCTTGCGTGATGAGCTTACCAAGGAGGTTCGCGACCATCAGGCGAAGGAGGAAGAGATGAAGGCTCGGGAGGCCGCCAATGGGGACCGCGACGCCGAGCTCTCGGCTGATCGTGACCGGCTGAAGCCACTGGAGCAGAAGCTAAAGGCGAAGAGGATTGAGCTGGATGCCAAGGCGAAGGTCTTGGCCGAGGATCGCGCGGCTTTCACGGGTTACGAGGTGATATCTCGCAAGGCGCTGAAGTCGCTTTATGATGATGGTCTGGAGAAGCCGCTGGCCGGAGCCACGGATGGCCCCGCCAAGCTGCTTCCCTTCCTGGTCGAGGCGCTTGAGGAGGTCGTGACCGGGATTGGCCCCATGGCCGAGGTTGAAGCTCGCGTCCTTTCCTCCGCAGCACTGACGCGGATCCTCAGCCATGTCTACCTTCGCAACCCCGACGCCAACCTTGACGACCTGCTGGAGCCTGTGGACGCCGAGCGGTACGCAGCTCCTGTTGAGGCCGTGAAGGGCCGAGTGGAGGCCTTGCTGGCGAAATGCCTCGCCTTCGCCACTGCGCCCAAGGCAGGTGCTGTTGGTTCCGCAGCCTCGGGAGGTGGAGCTGACAAGCGCGACCCCATCGTGAGCGACGGCACTGGCCAAGGGTGACCTCCTCGCGGCCTCTTTCCTGTTTGAACTCCTACAATAGGCACCGTGCCTCGTGGAGGCGTTTAAACTTGTGTTTGGTATCGTGGGGACAATTTATGGTCTGTAATATTTGCTTCTGAATTTGCGAGATTTTATGGTTTCCTTCCTATTTGCTTTGTGTTCTACGTCGGCAGGGCCCTGCCCCGCGCATACCTCAGCCGCCGTTAGCCCCCAACGGATCACCAGGACGGGACTAAGAAGTGAGGGGCTACGTGGCAAGTTAGGCTCCTTAGTCGCGATGCTCAGGAGTCCCCCTTGACGCTCAAACGGTCTTCATACCTTGGCTGCACTCACGGAGGGGCGTGCGACGACCAGGTCCGAGGAACCTGGATAGGTGGCATGCGCTCGGGCGTGACCCGGGTGCAACCCCCGTGTCCAGCCCCCTTGCGTGGCACTCCCGAGGGGAGGCGTTGCGATGAGGCCGGCCACTGAGCTCTGGGCTCCCTGAGGTTGATACAGCCGTGGGCTGCCCTTAGTTGTTTATCACCAGCACGGAGCATAGCGCTTTCGTATGTGTACGGGCATGGCCGCTCCCTGGCAGTGTCGTCAGCCAGTGCAGAGCATGGTGCTTCCACTGGTACGTGGGAGGGGGGCCCTTCCAGGAGGAGCCCCCGGGGCGTGTACAGCCCCGCCCTGACACATGGCCGGCACGGTAGGGCTAGACGAGGTGTATGAGGGAACCCGTGAGCCACCACGGGACTCACGAGGCCCTACCTCAAGGCGGGTTGCGCCTGATCTTGAGCCTTTGGCGGCTGAGGGTTCTTGCAGGGTGGTTAGATGCAAATGCTCTACGTCCTCAAGTCCCGGCCCTCAAGTGAGCTCAGCCGCCGCTGGTATGCCAGGTCGCGATGCCATGGACAAGGCCAGAGGGTGAGGGCTGGAGAGCCAGGAAGAGCCCCTGAGTCGCGATGCTCAGGCGCCCCCCTTTTAACGTGCAAGCGATTTGCATGAGGCAGAAAGAAGGGGCCGCAATAGGCGAGAGATGATAATCATAGGCAAGTTAAGCATGAATGCAAGCCAACTTAGATAGATGCAGGAAGGGTACATGCCATTGGGTCAGGCCCGAGCGGCTTGGGGATGATGCAGCCCGAGGGGTGCCCCCAACAAGGTAAGCTAAATACATAAGCAAAATGGATACATGTCGCAGGGACGGACCGACATGGCCTGGGGATAATGCAGCCTTGAGGGCGCTCCCTGCTGAAATGAAACTCGAAAGGTTTCACCTGGTATCATTGCAGAGCGGGTGTTGGGGTAGCTGATGATGCGCGGTGAAGAAGCTGATCCTCACGAGCCATCGGAGCCCTGAGCCTCGGGAGGCTCTGCTGGTCCGGGCGGCTCCTCAAAGTCCATGTCCTTCTCCGCCTGGAAGGCGCGTGCCTGACCTCCCGAGCTTCCAGAATGCTCCGCATCAGGCGCTGGTGAGCAGCAGCCACATTTGGTAGGCTGAAAGGCATGCAAACGTAGCTGTGTGGTGGACCCCCGCAGCATCCCACGCGCGAAGGCCAGAAACGCTCCTGAGACGCGGCTCTGTTGAGACCTGGGTAGTCGATGCAGACGCGCAACCCGCCATCCTCGCCTCGATGGGAAGCTACGCCGGGCAAGCGGCGATTGCACGCGCATGACTCTCGATTCCTGCAGCTCTTGAGCGACCTTGGTGATGAACTCCTGAGGGCTGGGCCATCCTTGCCTCATGCCTTCCTGAGGGAAACATGCCGCGAAGCATGCGTCCAAGTGGTGCCCGAGCGCCTCCCTTGTGATCTTGGAAAAGTCAGAGGCCCTCCAGGAGAGAGCCCCCGAGCCTTGCTCGAGGAGGGCGCCGGGCGCAACTTCCTATGTGATGGAGGGAGGCGCCCCTTGCACGGACGCAGATCCTGATGCGGCGCCTCCGGAGATGCCTGTCTGCCGAGGCCTTGAGCTGGGTGATGTCTTCTTCTTCTTAGGGACTGCCTCGGGAACGTTCTCATTCTTGTTGTCTAGGTCTTCAACTAACGCATCTTGGAAGGCACGCTCGAGAGAGCACACCGCATCTCTTTCTTCGCAGGGGACTGTGATGACTCCGCCGCTTCCCGGCATCTTGAGGACATTGTAACCATGGTGAGTCACTGCCATGAACTTGGCTAGGGCTGGATACCCGAGAATGGCATTGTAAGGCAGGCAAATGTGGGCAACATCGAAGTCGATGAGCTCGATTCGGTAGTTCTTGCACTGTCCAAAGGTGACAGGGAGGCGGACCTGCACTATCAGGGTGGTGGAGCCGTCAGTGGCTCCTGAGAAAGGTTTGGTCGGCTGAAGCTGGTCATATGGCACTTGGAGATTGTTGAATGTTTCGATGGACAGGACGTTGAGCCCTGGTAACTTGCACATTGTTGATGACTAGGGAACAAAGCATTGGGATGACACCGGCTGTGGCCGCACAATTGAGCTAGTCCGCTGAGCTGAACGTGATGGCACACATGGACCACCTGAGAGGGCGCGTGGCCTCGAGCTTGGGGAGGACTGCGTTCACCTCCCGAGCAAACTGCTTGAAGATGCGCTGAGAGTCTGGGTCCTGGGCACCGCCCAGGATGCAAGCAATAGCACATGGCTTCTGGAAGCTCCCAGCCCCCTCGTCCTGATGATGGTCGTCATTCCTTCTTGGCGGTGGCGGCAGAGGAGGAAGGCCTGCGTTGCCCTGCGGGCGATCCTCGCGAGGCTGATCCCTCCAAGCCCCCTCGCGAGGCTGGTCCTGCCAGCGGTCCTCGCGAGGTCGGTCACGCCACCCTTGGAGAGGGCCTTGGTCGTCCCATCGTCCTCCGCCACTTCCTCCTCCTCGGTCGTAGCACCGATCATTGCGCTCGGGGCATCGACCGATACGTTCTTCTCGCATGGCCCTGAGCTCTTGGCATTCATTGGTGTTGTGGGTGTGGAGGTCGTGGTACACTCAGTACCGGCTACCCTTGGACGACTCTGGCTAGTCCCTGCCATGCTTCGTGTCTCGCTATGCTGCGAGCACGGCTGCTCCTTTGCGCTTCACATCCTTGGCCTTGGCTTTCTTCTCTTCTGGGTCGGCAGCTGTGAGCTTGAGAAGGGAGAGGCGCCCCTCCTCAGACCTTGCGCACTTGGTCGCCAGTTTGAACAGCTCCAGAGATGTGCACAGATCCTCGTGGATTGCCAGCTCCTTCATCTGGATGTTGCGGACGCCATCAGAGAACACTAAGATGATGACCTCCTCAGTTACCTTGGGAATCTTGAGGCGAGCGTTGTTGAAGCACTGGACGTACTTCTGTAGGGTCTCTCCTGGTTGCTGGTTGCTGCTTGATGCGGCGCAAGTCACCCACGACCGGAGGACGGTCGCGAGTGCCCTGGAAGTTGGCGATGAAGCGGGTGCGCATCTTGTCCCCAGAGGAGATCGTGCCGGGAGGCAGGTTCAGGAGCCAGGTGCGGGCACCATCTTTGAGCACCATGGGAAACCAATTCGCCATGACCTTTTCGTCTCTGTTGGCCACTTCGATGACTAGCTTGTAGAGCTACAGGAACTCCGCGGGGTCGGCAGTGCCATCGTAGCGAGGAGGCAAATCCGGCTTTGAATTTGCCCGGCCAGGCGACACTGCACAGCTAGGTGGTGAAGGCGCGGCAGCCTGCGGTGGCCACCGGAGCCCTTTGCAGATGCGGGGCTTGCTCCTAGGGATTCTCGCGCACCGTCGCCAGGGGCAGCGCGTGGTCTTGACGTGCTGGCGCAGGGATGCGGTCATGACGTGCTAGAGCAGGGAGCACGCGAGCGCCTTCTTGGGGACGAGGGATTTCTTGGCAGCTCCTTTCTTGTCGCGCGGGCGGTTGGAGCGGTGGGTCTCGCCTAGGGGCCGCGCACCTTGGAGCCAGGGCACCTTCTTCGGGAGGAGGTGGCGGAGGCGCCTCCTGAGCTGCATCACCATGCAAGACGGAGGGCGAGGCAGCAAGAGGGACGGCGCAGGAGAGACCTCTACAGCGCTGACGAGCTCGGTGATGCAAGCGAGCCACTCCTCCTAGAGGTCGTCGACGGGGTGGTAGTGCAGGAGCTCGTGTGCCAGGAGCAACACGGCATGCGCATTCGTGGGAGCGCGACGGGCGTGAGACGACGAACCAGTTGGGGTCATTGACGGAGTGGCGGTGCGGCCTTCCCGCTGCACCAAGGGATGCAACGATGATGCCTGCTGCTCGTTCCCCGCCAGGCCGATGGCGGCAGGCGACAGAGAATGATGGGGACGCCCACCGACGGGGGCCGTCTGGGTGACGCGGGCGGCGAGAGCAGCCCGACGCTCGGCACGAGCTCAGCGAGCGTCAGTCATGGATGCGACAAACGATCGAACGCGGAACAGCAGAAGAAAGATTCCGATGCACCCCTACCTGGCGCACCGAATGTCGGATATCGGGTTCCGGCAAAACCCTTAAGGTTCAAAGTCTGAGGTGCGCACGAAGATCTTCCCCCTACCGATCCACGTCCCAACGCCTTGCTGCGAATCTAAGCTACACGATGAACAACACAAGGGACACAAGGTTTATACTGGTTTAGGCCACCGTTGCGGTGTAATACCCTAATCTAGTGTGTGGTGTGGTGCATTGCCTCTGGGGCTGATGATGAACATTAGAGAGGAAGAACAGCCTCGGGAGGGGTGTTCTTGTGGTGGTGTGCTTGGAGAGGAATTGCTCCGTGTCTGTTGGCTCTAGGTAAGATCTAGATGCCTTCTACTGTGATGGCTATCTCTATATATAGAGGCCCTGGTCCTCTTCCCAAATATTGAGCGGGAAGGGAGCCAACAACGACCATTTTGAAGGGGAACATCTACTACAAGTTATCCTCACTAAAGTTGGTTTTTGGCTGCCAAAGGCACTGGCGATGACGCCGTCTTGGGCTCCATGGTGACCTCCGTCCTGCCGCTCTGCTGGTCTTGGTCTCGTTGCACCAAAAGGGTAACCTTTGCCTAATGCCTTGGTACTCTGCACCTGCGCTTACCGCCTTTGCACCAAAGAGTAAACAAGGACACTGCACAGGTCGGTGCCCGCATGGCGCCCTCCTGGTCTCAATCGTCATGGCTTGCATCATGGGCACGTCGCGAGGTACCCTTGCCTTGATCTCTCCGCCTCCTCGCGAGCCAGCCTGGTGAGGCCATTCCTGAGGAAGCCTTGCATCGTCCGCCCCGCGAGGCTTGGCCCCTCGCGAGGGTCTTGAGCTTGAGTTGATGAAGATGGGCCGTACTGGGCCACCCCTTGAGTCACGCCGCAGGATGCAGGCAGGCAAGTCTGGGGACCCCCGTTCCCCGAACGCCGACAAGCAGGGAGCCTAGTTCTGGGGCACCCTCGTGGCATCGCAGCAGCTGGAGTCGGCCCCATGCCCTGCGCACGACCAGGGCGCCGGGGGCTGTGTGTGGGCGCCAAGCTGGGATCCTTCGGGGCGCCCGCCTCCCGAGGTTTCGTCTTCGTGGGAGCCATGCAAGGCCCTGGTTAGGAGAAAACACGGTGCGCAAGGTATCAAGAGCAAAGGTACGTACTCATCGGCAGCCACATATCTCCTTGGCATCAGCGGCCGACGGTTGCCATCGCTGCAGCACGGGGACCTCTTCCTCTTCAGGAGCGACTCAAGGCACAGGCGGGGCCGACCGGACCCCGATGAATGTTCCTCGAGAGGAGGAGCGTTCGACGAGCAGCCGGGGCAGAGGCCCCAGTGGCAGGGGAGCCCAGCGGGATCTGCTAGTTTACGGCTCCGGAGTCAATGGTGGGCTCCTCGCCGCCGGCAGCCGCTTCGAAGCCATCGCCACGGATGTCAGGGGCCTCCGCCTCCAGAGCTTGGGGTCGCGCCAGCTCTGCGGTTACCCCCTCCAGGGCCTTAGGAGCCCCGATCTCCTGGGCCCTCATTGGCACCAAGCCACCGGAGGAGCTCTCAACAGCTGCAGGCCACGAGCGCTCCCCTGCTTCCACACTTGGAGCGCACGCGGAAGGGTCGAGTAGGAGGGGAGCCACGAAGATGGAGTTCTCGCGGGGCCCCTCAAGGCCCTCCGGAAGCAACCCCCACTCGTTGAATAGAGGCATTTTCCCAGCGAAGGCCACCTTGTTCGAGCACTAATAGAGAAGGCAGCCACCCCCTGGAAGGTCAGCAGGCTCGGGTTCGCCCGTCAGGAGTTTGAGCACCATACTCAAGGTCCCAGCAGCCAGTGATGGCCTCTGTAGCCTCATCGGATCCTCGACGCCTGCAAGGTCCCGCAATGGGCGAGAATGGCGCTGGAGGGGGGTGATGCGCTGCTTGACCAATTCCTTCACCACCATCGGCGCCGTCACTTCCAGTTCCTGTAGCCTCTTCCAAACGAAAGCAAGGCGCACGTTGGAGAGTGTAACACCCATGAGCGGCTATATCTCTCACGTGTCGAGGCACGACTTAGAGGCATACCCGCATTGTAGGTTTAGTCGCAAGAAGGGTCATCTTAACACAATCCCATGTAATGAACAAGAATGGGATAAAGAGAGTTGGCTTACAATAGCCACTTCACACAATACATAAATAAATTCATACATCATTCAAAATACATTCATAGACCGACTATGGTCAAATCCAAATGAAAAGAAGATAACCCCAAATGCTAGATCCCCGATCGTCCCAACTGGGCTCCACTACTGATCATCAGGAAACAAAACAAAGTAACGACCAAGGTCCTCATCGAACTCCCACTTGAGCTCGGTTGCGTCACTTGCATAGGTATCCTTGGCACCTGCAACTATTTTAGTAGAATCTGTGAGTCACGAGGACTCAGCAATCTCACACCCGCGAGATCAAGACTATCTAAGCTCATGGGTAGGAAAAGGGTAAGGTGGTGGAGGTGGTGGAGCTGCAGGAAGCACTAAGCATATATGGTGGCTAACATACACAAGTGAGAGCGAGAAGAGAAGAAACGCATCAGCCAAGAATCTAGAAGTGATCAAGAACCGACTTGCATTCATTCATAACCCAAACAGTGTTCACTTCCGGGATTCCGCCGAAAAGAGACCATCATGGCTACACACGCGGTTGATGCATTTTAATTAAGTCAAGTGTCAAGTTCTCTACAACCGGACATTAACAAACTCCCGTCTGCAACATAACCGCGGGCACAGCATTCGAAAGATAATACCCCGTAGGGGTGTCCCAACTTAGCCCATCACAATCTCTCACGGTCAACGAAGGATATTCCTTCTCCCAGGAAGACCCGATCAGTCTCGGAATCCCAGTTTACAAGACATTTCGACAATGGTAAAACAAGACCAGCAAAGCCGCCCGACTGTGCCGACAAATCCCGATAGGAGCTGCACATATCTCGTTCTCAGGGCACACCGGATGAGACATCCTACGAGTAAAACCAGCCTCAAGTTTCCCCGAGGTGGCCCCGCGGTCTACTTGGTTCGGACCAACACTCGAAGGAGCACTGGCCCGGGGGGGTTAAATAAAGATGACCCTCGGGCTCGCGAAAACCCGAGGGAAAAAGGCTTAGGTGACAAATGGTAAAACCAAGGTTGGGCCTTGTTGGAGGAGTTTTATTCAAAGCGAACTATCAAGGGGGTCCCATAAATCACCCAACCGCATAAGGAACGCAAAATCAAGGAACATAACACCGGTATGACAGAAACTAGGGTGGCAAGAGTGGAACAAAACACCAGGCATAAGGCCGAGCCTTCCACCCTTTAAAAAGTATATAGGTGCATTAATTAAACAAGAGATATTGTGATATACCAAAATATCCATGTTCCAACAAGGAACAAACTTCATCTTCACCTGCAACTAGCAACGCTATAAGAGTAGCTGAGCAAAAGCGGTGACACAGCCAAACAACAGTTTGCTAGGAAAGGATGGTTAGAGGCTTGACATGGGAATATGGGAGGCATGATAAACAAGTGTTAGGTAGCGCAAACATAGCGATAGAGCGAACAAATAGCAAAGCAAAGATAGAATGATATCGACGGTGTGATCATCTTGCCTGCAAAGTTCTCAGAGTTGTCGAAAGCTTGATCCTCGTTAGCATACTCAACAGGTTCCTCGTTCACGTACTCGTCTCCCGGCTCTACCCAAGGCAAGAACACAAGCAATGGACGAACAATCAATCATGGTGCAATGCACAAGCAACATGATGCAATACATGGCATGATATGGAAGAAATGATATGCAATGCATAAGCATGCTCCGGAAGGGAAAGAATGATCAAGGCATCAACTTGGCAAACCAAGTATGCCTCTAGAAAGATGAGGTGATTTTGGTTGAAATTGATATAAAGATCACCGGAAACGGATGCACGGTTTGCAAATGGCAAGCAAAACAAGAATGACACAATTCTGCGATTAACAGCACGGTGCTACTTAGCATGCAACAAGAAACTAAGCTACTGTACTCCAACATAGCAACAAAGCATATGGCAGTGATTTACACAAGATTCTTGACAAAACATGAACACTGAGCTATGGCTAAATCACAAAAGAGCAGGTTCAAACAAGCATGGCAAAAGTGCAAAAGATAACAGCATCACAGACTTAGTGAAAAATACTAACATGCTAGAAATAACATGAGGAAGCCATGTTTAGAGCAAGCAAACAACATGCTACAGGAACATATCATAGCAAATCAAGGCTTGGCACCCATGTAAACATAGCAAGTTTTATTAATAGCTTCAGAATTAGCAGAAAAACAGAACATGGCATAAACAGATTTATGATAACAACTTTGCGAGCTCGAATCACTCATCACAAAGCATTGCATGACAAAACAAGCATACTAACAGCAAGACGACATGTTCATGAAGCTAACCATGGCAAGATCAAGTTCATAGGATGCACGTATCATTAGAAACAACCATGGCAAAATGGATTAACATCTTAACATTCTGCTAGAAACATTTTATAGCAAAAGTAGAGCAAGAACAAGACATGCTAGGGCACTCCATAATTGCAAACAGGGGCATGGATGGATAGATAATAACCATATGTTCAAAACATCCTCACTGAAGTATCCCAAAACAAGCATGGATATCACTGTAGCATCAATTTTACATGGCATCAAAATAACATCAGAATAGGGACTGAAATCAGCAACATCACGAAGTCTAGTTTGCATGCTTGTGCTAGCCACCACATTGATCACAAAAATACATGGCAAGCACCTTTGTAAAGATGGCATGTTTTAGATCAAAACACCTGTATAGCTCATGCTCATAGGATGCACACACAAAATGCAATGAAAAAGACAAATCACTAAGTTCTGTTAACAAAAAGCAGTTAACATCATATAGCACTCTTGCAACGATTACTTAGGCATCAAGATGAACTCAAACAAGCATGGCACAACGGAACTAAATGAAGAGCATCTCATGGGGAACATTTTGACATATTATATGCACAAATCAGAGCACCGAGCATGAAGTTATGGCATGATGAACAAAGCATAAAAATAACAGAGAGCTCCGGTACTTGAATTTCACCTCGCGAATTCCAGATCTAGGGCTTTGGCACACGGATCGAGGCAGGGCCGAATCGGGTCACCGGAGTTGGTGTCGGAGAGGAGGGAGATGGCTGGAGCTGGGCGCCGGTGGGATGGGGCCGACCGGATCCGGTGCGCTCGCCGGATCCGAAGGGGCGGCGGCGGGCGCGGGCGACGGGCAGCGGTCGGACGACGACGGGCGGCGGCGGGAGGTG